>NC_091470.1:258452909-258789077 GCF_036971445.1 Narcine bancroftii
AACTTGAGCTCCTGATCCAAACCTCTGATACGATCAGTGCCCCCAGGCCCAACAGGAACCCTCAGCACCCTCTCAAATCCTGGCTCCGATACCTGGTCCCCCGACTACGTCACCCACAGTCTGTGTGAGTCCCCTGACCACGTCTCCTGCAGCCTGTGTGGGTCCTTCAGCTACCATGGTCACCATCCTGTAGGATTGTCTCTTATGCTTCTCCTTCTCAACAAGGGGGGGGGGGGTGTTCTCCCCATTTCTGATGCCCTGCACCAGTTCATTCCTACAGAGTCTGCAACCCCTCAAAGCTGCTGCTAACACAGGCTCTGGCACCTTGGGCACAGATCTCTGCGGTTGCAGGATTTTACTTAAAGACTACCATAGGCTTCTTTAACAGGCTGTTTGAAGTCTGTTCAGAGCTGTCAGCATTAGGACCGGCTGCTTGAACCCTTTGGAACAGTGCTGTGTCTCCACTCTCCTCTCTCCCAGGTCTGCAGATGCAGCAGTGATGCTGTTACAGCTCTGGCAGCACTACCATTTGAATCTACCCAATGTCTTGGCCTCCATGTCCACAGCATCTGTGGAAATAAATTCGACTCCCTCTGAAGAGATTTCTCCTCATCCCTGTTCTAAAGGAACATCTTTTTATTCTGAGACTATGCCCTCTGGTCCTGGAATAAAACATCTCCACATCCACTCTATCCATCTTCCAATATTCAGTAGATTTCAAAGTGATCACCCCCTCATCCTTCTAAACTCCAGCCATAAAACGCTCCTCAAACATTAACTCTCTCATCTCTGGGATCATTCTTGAAAACCTCTAGACCCTCTCCTTAGGTACAGGGCCAAAAACTGCTCACAGTACTCCAAATATGGTCTGACCAATGTCTTATAAAGCCTCAGCATTAGGGCAGCATTAGCACAACACCTTTACAGCACCAGCGATCGGGACCAAACCAGGGTTCAAATCCTGCACTGTCTGTACGGAGTTTGTACGTTCTCCCCATGTCTGCATGGGTTTTTTTTCTGGAGGCTCCAGTTTCCTCCCACCATTCAAAATGTACCAGGGGTGTAGATTAATGGGGTGTAAATTGGGTGGCACAGACTTGTGGGCTGAAATGGCCTTTTACAATGTTGTAGGTCTAAATTTAAATTTAAAAAAATATTCTAGTCCTCTTGACATGAATGCTAACATTGCACTTGTCTTTCTTACTACTGACTTAACATGAAAGTTAACCTTTAGGGTCCCTTTAAATATTCGCTTTCTGAATTCTCTTCCCATTTCGAAAATAGTTTATGCCTTTATTCCTTCTTCCAAACTGCAAGACCATACACTGTATTCCATCTGCCATTTCTTTGCCTACTCTACCAACCTGTCCTGTCCCTCTACAGACTCTGTGCTTCAACACTACCTACCTCTCTACCTGTCTTCATACATCTGCAAACTTGGCCGCCAAGCTATTAATCCCATCATCTACTATAAGACATTTACATACAACGTAAAGAGTAGTGAACACAACACTGACCTCTGCAGAATGCCACTAGTCACTGGTAGCAAGCCAGAATGGGCCCCATTTGTTCCCTTTCTGGGGAAAAATACACTGCTGAGTCATGACATGGGTCTTTCACTTATAACTGCAAAGAAGGGGCAGATCCTCAATTTAATATCTCATTTAGAGTTGTAACAGTGCAGCTTTGCCTTAGGAGGTGAGAGCTTAGATTTTTGTGCACAAATTTCTCAAATTATCAAAAACAATCTCAATATATGTGCCCTCAGTGTAGCAAAACATCTGAAATTATCTCAGGGTATTGGCAAAACGCCACAAAACGGTAAGTGTAATATAAATGGTCGAGGCTTGTGAGTGTTGTCAAAGAGTGACGATCTCCAGTTAAGGGATGGTGGGGTGTGTTTTATGAATGCTTTATCATTCAAATAAGCAATGTGTTTTTTTTTGTTACAGGTCTGATGATTACCAGTGAAGGAAAAATGCTTTTCCTCATTTGAAGAAATCAAAAGCCAAAAGGTGTACATTAAATTCATTGCATCTGACAGTAATTACCTGAAAAGAATGTTGGATTCACAGCAGCCAATTCTCCATAAGTTCCCAGCAGCTACAAATTGAAGTTCAGCATGTCTCTACATGTGCAGAGCTCATTCCAGAGGGCTTAACATCAGGAACGGTTGCATGCTAAACCTGGGCAGTGAATGTCACTACTTCACTGCCCTGTCAACAGCAGCATCCCACGCCCATCATTTATTTTACAGCAAGGTCACCGATAATGATCAGGAGCATGATGCCTGGTATTTTAATACCACCCTCAATACCTTACAACACTAGAGGTCCCAGCTTTGATGGTCATTACCATTGCAGCACACTTTGAGGATTTAATCTCTGCTGTTTCCATCTGTGTCACATCAGACTACATTTCAAGGAACATACTCCAAAAATCAATTTATCCCCTCCCCCACCCACTCGCCCCTCATTTTATTTAGATTTATATAGCATAGAAACAGGCCCTTCTAGCCCATGAACCCATGCTGCTCATTTACACCAATGTGGCCCATTAACTTACTAATCTGTGCATCTTTGGAGGAAACTGAAGCATCCGGATGAAACCCAAGCAGACATGGGGAGAATATACAAACTCTTTACAGACAGCGCGGAGATTTGAACCCGTATCCCTGGTGCTGTAATAGTGCTGTGCTAACCGCTTTTCTAACCCTTCCACCACTTTGTGTGACTCCTTCACTTCCTCCTTCCTTTCTCTCCCCTTCCTCAACCTCAAAGATCAGATTCTCAACCCAATATCTGAGTGGTTTGTGCGATCTTGCTGTGCTTTCTAATTTACAAAATAACTCTTTCACTGAGCTCTTTGGCTGTCAACTCTCCTGGGATACATGATGCCTTGAAATCCCACAGGGAAGAACTCGCCTTTGACTGAGTCATGTCTCACAATAGTTGGAGGCAATTAATCAAAGACCAATCTCATCACAGCCTATAATCCATAACTCCCTGAGACAAGTCAACCATCTATTGCCATGACCTCAGGATTTGAAAGGCACAGGGGTAAGAGAGTAAGTCAAGGAGAATGAAGTGGTGGGGGGGAGGGGGGTTGTGCAGGGTGAAAAGCTTTCCACACCCACGCTAACCATGGGAGTGAATGATATTTCCATCAAACCCATCTGAAACTTAGTGCAGTAGGAGTTGCTCTACTTTTCAAGATTCAACATGCCTTTATTGTCACATACTTCACTGTAGAGCTCGTCGAAAGAATCAAAGACTTGTTGATCCAAACCAAGGCTTTTATTAGCAAAAGACAGGAGCTCTTCATAGGTGGCCGACCAGTCCGGAATGATCCGACCTGGCTAGGGACAGAACCCTTTAAGGCCTAGACAGTAGGTGTGGCTTAGCTCTCAGCCAATCGCTGTAAGCACAGTCTAGATACTGTAACTATATACACTATATACATTGGTGATAGATCTGTACTATCATATGTACATAACACACAAAGTTCATTCACTTCAGCCCACCATGAAGGCCCCCAAAGAGGTGGCACTAGCTGGGTGCCCCTACCAATGAGATAAATAGAAGCCAAAGGGGCACCGGGTGCCTGTGGATTCACCTGAAGAAGATGATTTTGGATTTCTTTATTGTCATGTATAAGTACAGAATGTATAATATCACACAAAATTGCTCTCTGCCTACAGTAAGGTAGACAAACCGTCACCATTATTGTCACCCAGCGCACCTTACAGCAAGGGCGAAAGAGAACCAAGAGAGAGTCCCTTCAGAGTCCACTGAGTCCATAGCCTCTGCAGCCAAACAAATTCCTGTTCAACTCATTGGCGACCAAAGCTCGGGTTCCAAATCTCTGATAAGATCAGAAAGCCTTCAGCACCTGAGGCCCTTTGGGAGCCTTTTTTCCCCTTAGTACCCTCTCGAATCCCAGCTCTGATACCTGGCTCCCGTGAGCCAGTCCTGGTTCCCATGTGCCAGCCCATGAGGGTCCCCTGACTGCATCAAAAACGGCCTGCAGCCAGTGTGGGCCCTTCAGCCACTGAACCCCTCACTGGTCCGCTGCCGTAGTCACCTTTCCTGTAGGTTCATCTCCTCTGCTTTTCCTTCTCAACAGGGAGCATTTTTCCTGTTTCAATTGTCCTGCGCCGGTCCACTATTCTCCTGGAGTCTGCAACCCCTCGTGGCTGCTGGCAGCACAGGCACCGCTATCTTGGGCACAGACCCCATGGTTGCAGGATTTTAGTTTAAAGCCTGTATGAAGCTGTCAGCATTAAGACCGGGCAGTTGACCCCTTCAGAGTAGCACTGTGCCTCCACTCTCTGTTCTCCCAGGTCCACACCAGTGGCAGCACTGTCATTTTTTTTCACCTCCAGCATTCCCGCAGCCTCTGCAGCCTTACAGCCTCCCATGTGTTCCTGTGGGCCAGTCAGTATTTCTACTTATCGGTAGTGCAAAAACTGTACTCAAGAAAAGATACTTACTGTATACAAAAGGGAGAAAGGTAAACAAAGAAAGAAATGAAAACAAACTGCAATACAGAAAATAAATATTCAATCATAAATAATGTGCAAAGTAAGGGTCCTTAAATGAGTCGCTGATTGAGTTTGTTGTTGAGGAGTCTGATGGTGGAGGAGGGGTAGCAGCTGTTCCTGAACCTGGTGGTGTGAGACTTGTGGCACCTATACCTCTTTCCTGATGGCAGCAGCGAGAACAGAGCAGGTCCTGGGTGGTGTGGGTCTTTGATGTTTGCTGTTGCTCTCTGACAGCAGCTTTCGATGTTGATATTCTCGGTGGTGGGGAGAGTTTTCCCTGTGATGTACAGAGCTGTGTCCACTACCTTTTGCAGGGCTTTCTGCTCAGAGGTATTGGTGCTCCCATACCAGGTCGTGATGCAGCTGGTCAGCAATTTTCCATTACAGATCTGTCGAAATTTGCCAAGGTTTTCAATGTCATATCAAACCTCTGCAAACTCTTGAGAAAATAGAGGTGCCGATGTACTTTTTTTCATGATTACATTAGTATGATGGGTCCAGGAAAGATTCTCTGTGATAGTGACTCCCAGGAATTTAAATTTGCTCACCCTCTCCACTTCGGGTTTTTCCTTCCTAAAGTCTACAATCATCTTCTTGGTTTTGGTAACATTGAGTGTGAGGTTGTTGTTGGTGCACCATTCAGCCAAGTTTTTAATCTCCATCCTACATGCTGACTTATCGCCCCTTTTTATCCAACCCACTAGCGTGGTATTGTCAGCAAATGTATAAATAACAAGTAGCAAAAATGGATGCAGGTTACAACTCTAGAATATTACAGTCCTCAGCACATCGCATCTGTACCGAACCATTATTCTCCCTAGTCCCATCGACCTGCACCAAAACTGTGGCACTTCGTACATCTCCTCTCCATGTACCTGTCCAATTTTTTCTCATTGTTAATGATAAAGTTAATGACATTGATAAGTACTGCACAGGTGCAGGAAGCAGCCACATGCAATCACCAATGTAATGAGGGAAGAATTGGATGGGGGTGGTGCCATGATAGGTTTGGAACAGGGTCTGTTCCACGTTGCTAACAAAATGACAGGCATTGGTGGGGCCCACAGTTTTATCGGGGAAAGGCATGTTTCACGAGCCTAATTGAATTATTTGAAGGACATTGATTTGTCAGTGTGGATTTCAGTCAGGCATTTAATAAGGTTCCCATGCAAGGGTCATTCAGAAAGTAAGGAGGTATTGCTTTGCAGATGCAGAATTGGTTTGCCCAGAGAAGCCAGGGAGTAGTTGTAGATGCTTCATATTCTGTATGGAGATTGGTGACCAGTGGTGTTCCCCAGGGATCTCTTCTGGAACTGATCCCTTTGCGATTTTTATAAATGACCTGGATGAGGAAGTGGAAAGGTAGATTAGTAAGTTTGGGGATGGTACGAAGGTTGGAAGTATTTAGATAGTTTGAAGGGTTGAGAAAGGTTACAATAGGGGCATTGATGGGATGCAGAGCAGGGATAAGAAGTGGCAGATTGATTTTAACATAGAAAGGTGTGAAGTGGTTCATTTCGGGAGGTCAAATTTGAAGGCAGAATACAATGTTAATGGAAGGACTCTGAGCAGTGTGGATGAACTGAGAGAGCTTGGAGTCCATGTCCATAGGACACTCAAAGCTGCTGCACAGGGTTGATAGTGTTGTGAAGAAGGCACATAGTTAACCGTGAGATCGTTCATTAACTGTGTGATCAAGTTCAAGTGCCAAGAGGTAATGCTGCAGCTATATACATTTACTTTAGTTAGACCCCACTTGGATTGTGTTCAGTTCAGGTTCGAAGGAGAATTCTGGGCAGTTGTTACAATAGGTTATAAGATTGGCAGAGCATTATTTTTTGTTCTATGTTGATCTTCAGGAAATGAGGCTTGAATAACAGGGGTTATTCAAGGTGAGTTAAATAAGTTTAAGGGATAAAGCCCAAAATGTTTATTACCCTTTACTTTCTATTGATACTGCATGGCCTGCTGAGTTTTTCCAGCAAATTTATGAATAGCATTATTCAGGGTGACAAAGGTTATGCCAGACGATGAAAATGAATGAATTCTCTACATGCTTAGTGCAAAGATCCGCTGCCTCATAGTGCCAGTGTTCCGGCTTCAATCCTGACCTCTGGTGCTCCCTGTGTGGAGTTTGCATATTCTCCCTGTAACTGAGTGGGTTTCCTTCCAGGTGCTCTGGTTTCCTCCTTCATTCCAAAGACATGCAATTGGTCAGTTAGATGGCCATTGTGAAATGGCTCCAATGTGTGAGTGATTGGCAGAATTGGGTGGGAAGATGGTGGGAAGGTGGAGAGAATAAAATGGGATCGTGTAGGATTAGTGTAAATTGGAGTTTGGCACAAAAATGGTGGGCCAAATGGCTTGTATCCATAATGAATGTTTCTCTGGTCCCAGGAGATGAGATCATGAAAGCATGAATTTGCACTGGCCCTTCATCAATGTGGCTCCCACCCTGACAACAACTTGATTCTAAAATTCTCATGTCTTCCATATGCACTCCTCCCAATCTGTGAGAGTATGAGACCATGAGATGCAGGAGAATAATTAGGCCATTCAGCCCATCAAGTCTTCTCTGTAAATTGAATCATGGCTGATGTATTCTTCCTTTCAAATCCATTCTCTTGCCTTTTCCCCATGATCTTTGACACCCTCATTAATCAAGAACTGCCTCCACAGCCATCTGTGGCAATAAATTCCACAGATTTACCACCTTCTGTGGAAGAAATTCCTCCTCATCTCTGTTTTAAAGGGACATTCTTTTCTTCTGAAGCTGTGCCTTCTGGTCCTAGACTCTCCCACGACTGGAAACATCTTTTCCATGACCACTCTGTCGAGCCCTTTCAATATTCAGGAAGTTTCAGTGAGATTCCTCCACTCATCTTTCTAAATCATCAAATTCTTCAAATGTGCCCCCTCTCATCCCCATGATCATCTCTTCCATCTTCTCCACACCCACCATCTTCAAAGATCTCCATTGATCCTGCATCTTACATTTTCCTGAGAAGAATCAGTGGTTTCCAAACCTGAGCTATAGGATTTCTTTTGCATCTCTAGACATTGCTTTTCTCCTTCAGTGCGCTCATCACTGGCCACATCTTTTGTATTTGGTGCTTATCATATCATGTAATATCTATCAGTATCTATCACTCCTAAACGTTGCTCCAAACAATACAAAGGCAAAGAAAGAGTTTGTAGAGAAGTAGCTCCACCTGCTGGTTGTCAGGATGAATAAGGATTTTATTGAACAAAGAATGAAGATTAGAAGTAAAACATGAAAGTCTACAGACACCATGGTTAGGTAAAAACACAAAGCTGGAGAAACCCAGCAGGTCAAAGAGTGTCCCCACCTCACCATCAAATTTGTAGATAAGGGTGGTGCATTGACCTCTACCTTGCCGACGCCAGTCGACAGGTCTAAGACACCTCCTACTTACCTCTCCCACAGGACCCCATCACGGTACATCAAACCACTGCCTCCAACACCACCTCCAACCTCATCAGCTCCCTCCTACGGCCATCAACATCATTGTGTCCTATCCCCGCACTGCTCGTTTCTACCTTTTACCCAAGATCTACAAACCTAATCATCCAGTAGACCCATTGTTTCCGCTTCCTCTTACCCCACCAAACTAGTTTCATCTGACCATGACTCTATCTTTTCTCCCCTCCAATCACCCTTGATTCCCCACCTCTGATTCCCTATATCTGATTCTCCGCCTCTGTTTCCCAGCCTCTGATTCTCTGACTCTGTTTCCCCATATCTGATTCCCCGCCTCCGATTCCCCAACTCTGATTCCCCGCCTCTGATTCCCCAGCTCTGATTCCCCGCCTCTGATACCCCGCGTCTGATTCCCTGCCTCTGATTCCCCGCCTCTGATTCCCCAGCTCTGATTCCCCACCTCTGATTCCTCGCGTCTGATTCCCTGCCTCTGATTCCCCGCCTCTGATTCCCCATCTCTGATTCATCACCTCTGATTCCCCACCTCTGATTCCCCATATCTGATTCCCCGCCTCTGTTTCCCCGACTCTGATTCCCCGCCTCTGTTTCCCCATATCTGATTCTCCGCTTCTGATTCCCCAACTCTGATTCCCCGCCTCTGATTCGCCAGCTATGATTCCCCGCCTCTGATTCCCCGCGTCTGATTCCCTGCCTCTGATTCCCCGCCTCTGAATCCCCATCTCTGATTCACCACCTCTGATTCCCTGCGTCTGATTCCCCGCCTCTAATTCCCCATCTCTGATTCCCCATCTCTGATTCCCCAATTCTGATTCCCCGCCTCTGATTCCCCAGCTCTGATACCCCGCCTCTGATTCCCTGCCTCTGATTCTCAACCTCTGATTCCCCACCTCTGATTCCCCATATCTGATTCCCCGCGTCTGTTTCCCCACCTCTGATTCCCGGCCTCTGATTCCAGGCCTCTGATTCCCGGCCTCTGATTCCCGGCCACTGATTCCCCGCTTCTGATTCTGATTCCCTGCCTCTGATTCCCCATCTCTGATTCCCCACATCTGATTCCCTGCCTCTGATACCCTACCTCTGATTCCCCGCCTCTGATTCCCCGCCTCTGATTCCCCACCTCTGATTCCCCATATCTGATTACCCGCCTCTGTTTCCCCGCCTCCGATTCCCCACCTCTGTTTCCCCATATCTGATTCCCGAACTCTGATTCCCCAGCTCAGATTACCCATCTCTGATAGCGCACATCCGATTCCCTGCCTCTGATTCCCCGCCTCTGATTCCCTGCGTCTGATTCCCTACCTCTCATTCCCAACCTATGATTCCCCACCTCTGATTCCCCATCTCTGATTCCCCACATCTGATTCCCTGCCTCTGATACCCTACCTCTGATTCCCCGCCTCTGATTCCACGCCTCTGATTCCCCACCTCTGATTCCCCATATCTGATTACCCGCCTCTGTTTCCCCGCCTCCGATTCCCCACCTCTGTTTCCCCATATCTGATTCCCGAACTCTGATTCCCCAGCTCAGATTACCCATCTCTGATAGCGCACATCCGATTCCCTGCCTCTGATTCCCCGCCTCTGATTCCCTGCGTCTGATTCCCTACCTCTCATTCCCAACCTATGATTCCCCACCTCTGATTCCC
The DNA here is from genome assembly GCF_036971445.1 of Narcine bancroftii. NCBI lineage: Eukaryota > Metazoa > Chordata > Chondrichthyes > Torpediniformes > Narcinidae > Narcine > Narcine bancroftii. Next base: position 258,462,562 of record NC_091470.1, read on the forward strand.
TATATCTGATTCTCCGCCTCTCTTTCACAGCCTCTGATTTCCCGCCTCTGTTTCCCCATATCTGATTCCTCGCCTTTGATTCCCCAACTCTGATTCCCTGCCCCTGATTCCCCAGCTCTAATTCCCCACCTCTGATACCCCGCGTCTGATTCCCTGCCTCTGATTCCCCGCGTCTGATTCCCCGCCTCTGATTCCCCGCCTCTGATTCCCCATCTCTGATTCACCACCTCTGATTCCCTACCTATGATTCCCCATATCTGATTCCCCTCCTCTGTTTCCCCGCCTCTGATTCCCCGCCTCCGATTCCCCATATCTGATTCCCCGCCTCTGATTCCCAGCGTCTGATTCCCCGCCTCTGATTCCCCAGCTCTGATTCCCCGCCTCTGATACCCTGCGTCTCTGATTCCCCGCCTCTGATTCCCCATCTCTGATTCCCCATCTCTGATTCCCCAAATCTGATTCCCTGCCTCTGATTCCCAACCTCTGATTCCCCACCTCTGAATCCCCATATCTGATTCCCCGCCTCTGTTTCCCCGCCTCTGATTCCCCGCCTCAGTTTCCCCAACTCTGATTCCCCGCCTCTGATTCCCCAACTCTGATTCCCCGCCTCTGATTCCCCAGCTCTGATTCCCCGCCTCTGATTCCCCAGCTCTGATTCCCTGCCTCTGATTCCCCGCCTGTGATTCCCCATCTCTTATTCACAACCTCTGCTTCCCCACCTCTGATTCCCCATATCTGATTCCCTGCCGCTGATTCCCCACCTCTGATTCCCCATCTCTGATTCCGCACATCCGATTCCCTGCCTCTGATTCCCCACCTCTGATTCCCTGCCTCTGATTCCCCATCTCTGATTCACAACCTCTGATTCCCCACCTCTGATTCCCCATATCTGATTCCCCGCCTCTGATTCCCCAGCTCTGATTCCCCACCTCTGATTCCCCATATCTGATTCCCAACCACTGATTCCACATCTCTGATTCCCCATATCTGATTCCCCGCCTCTGTTTCCCTGCCTCTGATTCCCCGCCTCTGATTCCCCAACTCTGATTCCCCGCCTCTGATTCCCCAGCTCTGACTCCCCGTGTTTGATTCCCTGCCTCTGATTACCCGCCTCTGATACCCCATCTCTGATTCACCGCCTCTGATTCCCCATCTCTGATTCACCGCCTTTGATTCGCCAACTCTGATTCACCATATCTGATTCCCCGCCTCTGTTTCCCCGCCTCTGAATCCACGCCTCTGATTCCCCATATCTCATTCCCCGCCTCTGATTCCCAATCTCTGATTCCCGGACTCTGATTCCCCACCTCTGATTCCCCATCTCTAATTCCGCACATCCGATTCCCTGCCTCTGATTCCCCGCCTCTGATTCCCCGCGTCTGATTCCCTACCTCTGATTCCCAACCTATGATTCCCCACCTCTGATTCCCTATATCTGATTCTCCTCCTCTGTTTCCCAGCCTCTGATTCTCCGACTCTGTTTCCCCATATCTGATTCCCCGCCTCTGATTCCCCAACTCGGATTCCCCGCCTCTGATTCCCCAGCTCTGATTCCCCGCCGCTGATACCCCGCGTCTGATTCCCTGCCTCTGATGCCCTGCCTCTGATTCCTCATCTCTGATTCCCTGCCTCTGATTCCCCGCCTCTAATTCCCCGCCTCTGATTCCCCATATCTGATTCCCCGCCTCTGATTCCCCAACTCTGATTTCCCGCCTCTTATTCCCCAGCTCTGATTCCCCGCCTCTGATACCCCGCGTCTGATTCCCTGCCTCTGATTCCCCGCCTCTGATTCCCCAGCTCTGATTCCCCACCTCTGATTCCCCGCGTCTGATTCCCTGCCTCTGATTCCCCCCCTCTGATTCCCCATCTCTGAATCACCACCTCTGATTCCCCACCTCTGATTCCCCATATCCGATTCCCCGCCTCTGTTTCCACATATCTGATTCCCGGACTCTGATTCCCCACCTCTGATTCCCCATCTCTGATTCCGCACATCCGATTCCCTGTCTCTGATTCCCCGCCTCTGATTCCCCGCGTCTGATTCCCTACCTCTGATTCACAACCCTTGATTCCCCACCTCTGATTCCCTATATCTGATTCTCCGCCTCTGTTTCCCAGCCTCTGATTCTCCGACTCTGTTTCCCCATATCTGATTCCCCGCCTCTGATTCCCCAACTCTGATTCCCCGCCTCTGATTCCCCAGCTCTGATTCCCCGCCTCTGATTCCCCACCTCTGATTCCCCATATCTGATTCCCCGCCACAGTTTCCCCGCCTCTGATACCCCGCCTCTGATTCCCCGCCTCTGATTCCCCATCTCTGATTCCCCACCTCTGATTCCCCACCTCTGATTCCCCATATCTGATTCCCCGCCACAGTTTCCCCGCCTCTGATACCCCGCCTCTGATTCCCCATATCTGATTCCCCGCTTCTGATTCCCCAACTCTGATTCCCCGCCTCTGATTCGCCAGCTATGATTCCCCGCCTCTGATTCCCCGCGTCTGATTCGCCAGCTATGATTCCACGCCTCTGAATCCCCATCTCTGATTCACCACCTCTGATTCCCTGCGTCTGATTCCCCGCCTCTGATTCCCCATCTCTGATTCCCCATCTCTGATTCCCCAATTCTGATTCCCCACATCTGTTTCCCCACCTCTGATTCCCGGCATCTGATTCCAGGCCTCTGATTCCCGGCCTCTGATTCCCGGCCTCTGATTCCCCGCTTCTGATTCTGATTCCCTGCCTCTGATTTCCCATCTCTGATTCCCCACATCTGATTCCCTGCCTCTGATACCCTGCCTCTGATTCCCCATATCTGATTCCCCGCCTCTGTTTCCCCGCCTCTGATTCCCCGCCTCTGTTTCCCCATATCTGATTCCCGGACTCTGATTCCCCAGCTCAGATTACCCATCTCTGATTCCGCACATCCGATTCCCTGCCTCTGATTCCCCGCCTCTGATTCCCTGCGTCTGATTCCCTATCTCTGATTCCCAACCTATGATTCCCCACCTCTGATTCCCTATATCTGATTCTCCGCCTCTGTTTCCCAGCCTCTGATTCCCCGCCTCTGTTTCCCCATATCTGATTCCCCGCCTCTGATTCCCCAACTCTGATTCCCCGCCCCTGATTCCCCCGCTCTGATTCCCCAGTTCTGATTCCCAGCCTCTGATTCCCCGCGTCTGTTTCCCAGCCTCTGATTCTCTGATTCTGTTTCCCCATATCTGATTCCCCGCCTCTGATTCCCAAACTCTGATTCCCCGCCTCTGATTCCCCAGCTCTGATTCCCCGCCTCTGATACCCCGCGTCTGATTCCCTACCTCTGATTCCCTGCCTCTGATTCCCCAGCTCTGATTCCCCACCTCTGATTCCCCGCGTCTGATTCCCTGCCTCTGATTCCCCACCTCTGATTCCCCATCTCTGATTCACAACCTCTGATTCCCCACCTCTGATTCCCCATATCTGATTCCCCGCCTCTGTTTCCCCGACTCTGATTCCCCGCCTCTGATTCGCCAGCTATGATTCCCCGCCTCTGATTCCCCATCTCTGATTCCCCACCTCTGATTCGCCAGCTATGATTCCCCGCCTCTGGTTTCACGTGTCTGATTCCCTGCCTCTGATTCCCCGCCTCTGATTCCCCATCTCTGATTCACCACCTCTGATTCCCCAATTCTGATTCCCCGCCTCTGATTCCCCAGCTCTGATTCCCCGCTTCTGATTCTGATTCCCTGCCTCTGATTCCCAACCACTGATTCCACATCTCTGATTCCCCATATCTGATTCCCCGCCTCTGTTTCCCTGCCTCTGATTCCCCGCCTCTGTTTCCCCATATCTGATTCCCCGCCTCTGATTCCCCAACTCTGATTCCCCGCCTCTGATTCCCCAGCTCTGACTCCCCGTGTTTGATTCCCTGCCTCTGATTACCCGCCTCTGATACCCCATCTCTGATTCACCGCCTCTGATTCCCCATCTCTGATTCACCGCCTTTGATTCGCCAACTCTGATTCACCATATCTGATTCCCCGCCTCTGTTTCCCCGCCTCTGATTCCCCACCTCTGATTCCCCATATCTCATTCCCCGCCTCTGATTCCCCATCTCTGACTCCCGGACTCTGATTCCCCACCTCTGATTCCCAGTCCTCTTATTCCCGGCATCTGATTCCCGGCCTCTGATTCCCGGACTCTGATTCCATGCCACTGATTCCCCGCCCCTGATTCTCCACCTCTGATTCTCCATATCTGATTCCCCGCCTCTGTTTCCCTGCCTCTGATTCGCCACCTCTGATTCCCCATATCTGATTCCCTGCCTCTGTTTCCCTGCCTCTTATTCCCGGACTCTGAATCCCCACCACTGATTCCCGGCCTCTGATTCCCGGCCTCTGATTCCCGGCCTCTGATTCCCTGCCTCTGATTCCCCGCCTCTGATTCCCCATCTCTGAATCACCACCTCTGATTCCCCACCTCTGATTCCCCATATCTGATTCCCCGCCTCTGTTTCCCCATATCTGATTCCCGGACTCTGATTCCCCACCTCTGATTCCCCATCTCTGATTCCGCACATCCGATTCCCTGCCTCTGATTCCCCGCCTCTGATTCCCCGCGTCTGATTCCCTACCTCTGATTCACAACCCTTGATTCCCCACCTCTGATTCCCTATATCTGATTCTCCGCCTCTGTTTCCCAGCCTCTGATTCTCCGACTCTGTTTCCCATATCTGATTCCCCGCCTCTGATTCCCCAACTCTGATTCCCCGCCTCTGATTCCCCAGCTCTGAGTCCCCGCCTCTGATACCCCGCATCTGATACCCTGCCTCTGATTCCCCGCCTCTGATTCCCCATCTCTGATTCCCCACCTCTGATTCCCCACCTCTGATTCCCCATATCTGATTCCCCGCCACAGTTTCCCCGCCTCTGATACCCCGCCTCTGATTCCCCATATCTGATTCCCCGCTTCTGATTCCCCAACTCTGATTCCCCGCCTCTGATTCGCCAGCTATGATTCCCCGCCTCTGATTCCCCGCGTCTGATTCCCTGCATCTGATTCCACGCCTCTGAATCCCCATCTCTGATTCACCACCTCTGATTCCCTGCGTCTGATTCCCCACCTCTGATTCCCCATCTCTGATTCCCCATCTCTGATTCCCCAATTCTGATTCCCCGCCTCTGATTCCCCGCGTCTGATTCCCTGCATCTGATTCCACGCCTCTGAATCCCCATCTCTGATTCACCACCTCTGATTCCCTGCGTCTGATTCCCCACCTCTGATTCCCCATCTCTGATTCCCCATCTCTGATTCCCCAATTCTGATTCCCTGCCTCTGATTCTCAACCTCTGATTCCCCACCTCTGATTCCCCATATCTGATTCCCCACGTCTGTTTCCCCACCTCTGATTCCCGGCATCTGATTCCAGGCCCCTGATTCCCGGCCTCTGATTCCCGGCCTCTGATTCCCCGCTTCTGATTCTGATTCCCTGCCTCTGATTCCCAACCACTGATTCCACATCTCTGATTCCCCATATCTGATTCCCCGCCTCTGTTTCCCTGCCTCTGATTCCCCGCCTCTGTTTCCCCATATCTGATTCCCCGCCTCTGATTCCCCAACTCTGATTCCCCGCCTCTGATTCCCCAGCTCTGACTCCCCGTGTTTGATTCCCTGCCTCTGATTACCCGCCTCTGATACCCCATCTCTGATTCACCGCCTCTGATTCCCCATCTCTGATTCACCGCCTTTGATTCGCCAACTCTGATTCACCATATCTGATTCCCCGCCTCTGTTTCCCCGCCTCTGATTCCCCGCCTCTGATTCCCCATATCTCATTCCCCGCCTCTGATTCCCATCTCTGACTCCCGGACTCTGATTCCCCACCTCTGATTCCCAGTCCTCTTATTCCCGGCATCTGATTCCCGGCCTCTGATTCCCGGACTCTGATTCCATGCCACTGATTCCCCGCCCCTGATTCTCCACCTCTGATTCTCCATATCTGATTCCCCGCCTCTGTTTCCCTGCCTCTGATTCGCCGCCTCTGATACCCCGCCTCTGATTCCCCATCTCTAATTCATCACATCTGATTCCCCACCTCTGCTTCCCCATCACTGATTCACTGCCTCTGATTCGCCACCTCTGATTCCCCATATCTGATTCCCTGCCTCTGTTTCCCTGCCTCTTATTCCCGGACTCTGAATCCCCACCACTGATTCCCGGCCTCTGATTCCCGGCCTCTGATTCCCGGCCTCTGATTCCCGGCCTCTGATTCCCCGCTTCTGATTCTGATTCCCTGCCTCTGATTCCCCATCTCTGATTCCCCACATCTGATTCCCTGCCTCTGATTCCCTGCCTCTGATTCCCCGCCTCTGATTCCCCGCATCTGATTCCCAACCTCTGATTCCCCGCCTCTGTTTCCCCATATCTGATTCCCGGACTCTGATTCCCCACCTCTGATTCCCCATCTCTAATTCCGCTCATCCGATTCCCTGCCTCTGATTCCCCGCCTCTGATTCCCCGCGTCTGATTCCCTACCTCTGATTCCCAACCTATGATTCCCCACCTCTGATTCCCTATATCTGATTCTCCTCCTCTGTTTTCCAGCCTCTGATTCTCCGACTCTGTTTCCCCATATCTGATTCCCCGCCTCTGATTCCCCAACTCTGATTCCCCGCCTCTGATTCCCCAGCTCTGATTCCCCGCCGCTGATACCCCGCGTCTGATTCCCTGCCTCTGATGCCCTGCCTCTGATTCCTCATCTCTGATTCCCTGCCTCTGATTCCCCACCTCTAATTCCCCGCCTCTGATTGCCCATATCTGATTCCCCGCCTCTGATTCCCCAACTCTGATTTCCCGCCTCTTATTCCCCAGCTCTGATTCCCCGCCTCTGATACCCCGCCTCTGATTCCCTGCCTCTGATTCCCCGCCTCTGATTCCCCAGCTCTGATTCCCCACCTCTGATTCCCCGCGTCTGATTCCCTGCCTCTGATTCCCCGCCTCTGATTCCCCATCTCTGAATCACCACCTCTGATTCCCCACCTCTGATTCCCCATATCTGATTCCCCGCCTCTGTTTCCCCATATCTGATTCCCGGACTCTGATTCCCCACCTCTGATTCCCCATCTCTGATTCCGCACACCCGATTCCCTGCCTCTGATTCCCCGCCTCTGATTCCCCGCGTCTGATTCCCTACCTCTGATTCACAACCCTTGATTCCCCACCTCTGATTCCCTATATCTGATTCTCCGCCTCTGTTTCCCAGCCTCTGATTCTCCTACTCTGTTTCCCCATATCTGATTCCCCGCCTCTGATTCCCCAACTCTGATTCCCCGCCTCTGATTCCCCAGCTCTGAGTCCCCGCCTCTGATACCCCGCATCTGATACCCTGCCTCTGATTCCCCGCCTCTGATTCCCCATCTCTGATTCCCCACCTCTGATTCCCCACCTCTGATTCCCCATATCTGATTCCCCGCCTCTGATACCCCGCCTCTGATTCCCCATATCTGATTCCCCGCTTCTGATTCCCCAACTCTGATTCCCCGCCTCTGATTCGCCAGCTATGATTCCCCGCCTCTGATTCCCCGCGTCTGATTCCCTGCATCTGATTCCACGCCTCTGAATCCCCATCTCTGATTCACCACCTCTGATTCCCTGCGTCTGATTCCCCACCTCTGATTCCCCATCTCTGATTCCCCATCTCTGATTCCCCAATTCTGATTCCCCGCCTCTGATTCCCCGCGTCTGATTCCCTGCATCTGATTCCACGCCTCTGAATCCCCATCTCTGATTCACCACCTCTGATTCCCTGCGTCTGATTCCCCACCTCTGATTCCCCATCTCTGATTCCCCATCTCTGATTCCCCAATTCTGATTCCCTGCCTCTGATTCTCAACCTCTGATTCCCCACCTCTGATTCCCCATATCTGATTCCCCACGTCTGTTTCCCCACCTCTGATTCCCGGCATCTGATTCCAGGCCCCTGATTCCCGGCCTCTGATTCCCGGCCTCTGATTCCCCGCTTCTGATTCTGATTCCCTGCCTCTGATTTCCCATCTCTGATTCCCCACATCTGATTCCCTGCCTCTGATACCCTGCCTCTGATTCCCCGCCTCTGATTCCCGGCCTCTGATTCCCCACCTCTGATTCCCCATATCTGATTCTCCTCCTCTGTTTCCCAGCCTCTGATTCACCGCCTCTGTTTCCCCATATCTGATTCCCCGCCTCTGATTCCCCAACTCTGATTCCCCGCCCCTGATTCCCCCGCTCTGATTCCCCTCCTCTGATACCCCGCGTCTGATTCCCTGCCTCTGATGCCCTGCCTCTGATTCCTAATCTCTGATTCTCTGCCTCTGATTCCCCACCTCTGATTCCCCGCCTCTGATTCCCCAGTTCTGATTCCCAGCCTCTGATTCCCCGCGTCTGTTTCCCAGCCTCTGATTCTCTGACTCTGTTTCCCCATATCTGATTCCCCGCCTCTGATTCCCAAACTCTGATTCCCCGCCTCTGATTCCCCAGCTCTGATTCCCCGCCTCTGATACCCCGCGTCTGATTCCCTGCCTCTGATTCCCCGCCTCTGATTCCCCAGCTCTGATTCCCCACCTCTGATTCCCCGCGTCTGATTCCTTGCCTCTGATTCCCCGCCTCTGATTCCCCATCTCTGATTCATCACCTCTGATTCCCCACCTCTGATTCCTCGACTCTGATTCCCCGCCTCTGTTTCCTCGACTCTGATTCCCCGCCTCTGTTTCCACATATCTAAATCCCCGCCTCTGATACCCCAACTCTGATTCCCCGCCTCTGATCCCCCAGCTCTGATTCCCCGCCTCTGATTCCCTGCGTCTGATTCCCTGCCTCTGATTCCCCAGCTCTGATTCCCCACCTCTGATTCCCTACCTATGATTCCACATATCTGATTCCCCTCCTCTGTTTCCCCGCCTCTGATTCCCCGCCTCTGATTCCCCATATCTGATTCCCCGCCTCTGATTCCCCGCGTCTGATACCCCGCCTCTGATTCCCCAGCTCTGATTCCCCGCCTCTGATACCCTGCATCTCTGATTCCCCGCCTCTGATTCCCCATCTCTGATTCCCCATCTCTGATTCCCCAAATCTGATTCCCTGCCTCTGATTCCCAACCTCTGTTTCCCCGCCTCTGATTCCCCGCCTCAGTTTCCCCAATCTGATTCCCCGCCTCTGATTCCCCAACTCTGATTCCCCGCCTCTGATTCCCCAGCTCTGATTCCCCGCCTCTGATTCCCCAGCTCTGATTCCCTGCCTCTGATTCCCCGCCTGTGATTCCCCATCTCTTATTCACAACCTCTGCTTCCCCACCTCTGATTCCCCATATCTGATTCCCTGCCGCTGATTCCCCACCTCTGATTCCCCATCTCTGATTCCGCACATCCGATTCCCTGCCTCTGATTCCCCACCTCTGATTCCCTGCCTCTGATTCCCCATCTCTGATTCACAACCTCTGATTCCCCACCTCTGATTCCCCATATCTGATTCCCCGCCTCTGTTTCCCCGACTCTGATTCCCCGCCTCTGATTCGCCAGCTATGATTCCCTGCCTCTGATTCCCCACCTCTGATTCCCCGCCTCTGATTCGCGAGCTATGATTCCCCGCCTCTGGTTTCACGTGTCTGATTCCCTGCCTCTGATTCCCCGCCTCTGATTCCCCATCTCTGATTCACCACCTCTGATTCCCCAATTCTGATTCCCCGCCTCTGATTCCCCAGCTCTGATTCCCCGCCTCTGATTCCCTGCCTCTGATTCCCAACCACTGATTCCACACCTCTGATTCCCCATATCTGATTCCCCGCCTCTGTTTCCCTGCCTATGATTCCCCGCCTCTGTTTCCCCATATCTGATTCCCCGCCTCTGATTCCCCAACTCTGATTTCCCGCCTCTGATTCCCCAGCTCTGACTCCCAGTGTTTGATTCCCTGCCTCTGATTACCCGCATCTGATACCCCATCTCTGATTCACCGCCTCTGATTCCCCATCTCTGATTCACCGCCTTTGATTCGCCAACTCTGATTCACCATATCTGATTCCCCGCCTCTGTTTCCCCGCCTCTTATTCCCCGCCTCTGATTCCCCATATCTCATTCCCCGCCTCTTATTCCCCATCTCTGATTCCCGGCATCTGATTCCCGGCCTCTGTTTCCCTGCCTCTGATTCGCCGCCTCTGATACCCCGCCTCTGATTCCCCATCTCTAATTCATCACATCTGATTCCCCACCTCTGCTTCCCCATCACTGATTCACTGCCTCTGATTCGCCACCTCTGATTCCCCATATCTGATTCCCTGCCTCTGTTTCCCTGCCTCTTATTCCCGGACTCTGAATCCCCACCACTGATTCCCGGCCTCTGATTCCCGGCCTCTGATTCCCGGCCTCTGATTCCCGGCCTCTGATTCCCCGCTTCTGATTCTGATTCCCTGCCTCTGATTCCCCATCTCTGATTCCCCACATCTGATTCCCTGCCTCTGATTCCCTGCCTCTGATTCCCCGCCTCTGATTCCCCGCATCAGATTCCCAACCTCTGAGTCCCCACCTCTGATTCCCCATATCTGATTCCCCGCCTCTGTTTCCCCGCCTCTGATTCCCCGCCTCTGTTTCCCCATATCTGATTCCCGGACTCTGATTCCCCACCTCTGATTCCCCATGTCTAATTCCGCACATCCGATTCCCTGCCTCTGATTCCCCGCCTCTGATTCCCCGCGTCTGATTCCCTACCTCTGATTCCCAACCTATGATTCCCCACCTCTGATTCCCTATATCTGATTCTCCGCCTCTGTTTCCCAGCCTCTGATTCTCCGACTCTGTTTCCCCATATCTGATTCCCCGCCTCTGATTCCCCAACTCTGATTCCCCGCCTCTGATTCCCCAGCTCTGATTCCCCGCCGCTGATACCCCGCGTCTGATTCCCTGCCTCTGATGCCCTGCCTCTGATTCCTCATCTCTGATTCCCTGCCTCTGATTCCCCGCCTCTAATTCCCCGCCTCTGATTCCCCATATCTGATTCCCCGCCTCTGATTCCCCAACTCTGATTTCCCGCCTCTGATTCCCCAGCTCTGATTCCCCGCCTCTGATACCCCGCATCTGATTCCCTGCCTCTGATTCCCCGCCTCTGATTCCCCAGCTCTGATTCCCCACCTCTGATTCCCCGCGTCTGATTCCCTACCTCTGATTCACAACCCTTGATTCCCCACCTCTGATTCCCTATATCTGATTCTCCGCCTCTGTTTCCCAGCCTCTGATTCTCCGACTCTGTTTCCCCATATCTGATTCCCCGCCTCTGATTCCCCAACTCTGATTCCCCGCCTCTGATTCCCCAGCTCTGATTCCCCGCCTCTGATACCCCGCGTCTCATACCCTGCCTCTGATTCCCCGCCTCTGATTCCCCGCGTCTGATACCCCGCCTCTGATTCCCCAGCTCTGATTCCCCGCCTCTGATACCCTGCATCTCTGATTCCCCGCCTCTGATTCCCCATCTCTGATTCCCCATCTCTGATTCCCCAAATCTGATTCCCTGCCTCTGATTCCCAACCTCTGTTTCCCCGCCTCTGATTCCCCGCCTCAGTTTCCCCAATCTGATTCCCCGCCTCTGATTCCCCAACTCTGATTCCCCGCCTCTGATTCCCCAGCTCTGATTCCCCGCCTCTGATTCCCCAGCTCTGATTCCCTGCCTCTGATTCCCCGCCTGTGATTCCCCATCTCTTATTCACAACCTCTGCTTCCCCACCTCTGATTCCCCATATCTGATTCCCTGCCGCTGATTCCCCACCTCTGATTCCCCATCTCTGATTCCGCACATCCGATTCCCTGCCTCTGATTCCCCACCTCTGATTCCCTGCCTCTGATTCCCCATCTCTGATTCACAACCTCTGATTCCCCACCTCTGATTCCCCATATCTGATTCCCCGCCTCTGTTTCCCCGACTCTGATTCCCCGCCTCTGATTCGCCAGCTATGATTCCCTGCCTCTGATTCCCCACCTCTGATTCCCCGCCTCTGATTCGCGAGCTATGATTCCCCGCCTCTGGTTTCACGTGTCTGATTCCCTGCCTCTGATTCCCCGCCTCTGATTCCCCATCTCTGATTCACCACCTCTGATTCCCCAATTCTGATTCCCCGCCTCTGATTCCCCAGCTCTGATTCCCCGCCTCTGATTCCCTGCCTCTGATTCCCAACCACTGATTCCACACCTCTGATTCCCCATATCTGATTCCCCGCCTCTGTTTCCCTGCCTATGATTCCCCGCCTCTGTTTCCCCATATCTGATTCCCCGCCTCTGATTCCCCAACTCTGATTTCCCGCCTCTGATTCCCCAGCTCTGACTCCCAGTGTTTGATTCCCTGCCTCTGATTACCCGCCTCTGATACCCCATCTCTGATTCACCGCCTCTGATTCCCCATCTCTGATTCACCGCCTTTGATTCGCCAACTCTGATTCACCATATCTGATTCCCCGCCTCTGTTTCCCCGCCTCTTATTCCCCGCCTCTGATTCCCCATATCTCATTCCCCGCCTCTTATTCCCCATCTCTGATTCCCGGCATCTGATTCCCGGCCTCTGTTTCCCTGCCTCTGATTCGCCGCCTCTGATACCCCGCCTCTGATTCCCCATCTCTAATTCATCACATCTGATTCCCCACCTCTGCTTCCCCATCACTGATTCACTGCCTCTGATTCGCCACCTCTGATTCCCCATATCTGATTCCCTGCCTCTGTTTCCCTGCCTCTTATTCCCGGACTCTGAATCCCCACCACTGATTCCCGGCCTCTGATTCCCGGCCTCTGATTCCCGGCCTCTGATTCCCGGCCTCTGATTCCCCGCTTCTGATTCTGATTCCCTGCCTCTGATTCCCCATCTCTGATTCCCCACATCTGATTCCCTGCCTCTGATTCCCTGCCTCTGATTCCCCGCCTCTGATTCCCCGCATCAGATTCCCAACCTCTGAGTCCCCACCTCTGATTCCCCATATCTGATTCCCCGCCTCTGTTTCCCCGCCTCTGATTCCCCGCCTCTGTTTCCCCATATCTGATTCCCGGACTCTGATTCCCCACCTCTGATTCCCCATGTCTAATTCCGCACATCCGATTCCCTGCCTCTGATTCCCCGCCTCTGATTCCCCGCGTCTGATTCCCTACCTCTGATTCCCAACCTATGATTCCCCACCTCTGATTCCCTATATCTGATTCTCCGCCTCTGTTTCCCAGCCTCTGATTCTCCGACTCTGTTTCCCCATATCTGATTCCCCGCCTCTGATTCCCCAACTCTGATTCCCCGCCTCTGATTCCCCAGCTCTGATTCCCCGCCGCTGATACCCCGCGTCTGATTCCCTGCCTCTGATGCCCTGCCTCTGATTCCTCATCTCTGATTCCCTGCCTCTGATTCCCCGCCTCTAATTCCCCGCCTCTGATTCCCCATATCTGATTCCCCGCCTCTGATTCCCCAACTCTGATTTCCCGCCTCTGATTCCCCAGCTCTGATTCCCCGCCTCTGATACCCCGCATCTGATTCCCTGCCTCTGATTCCCCGCCTCTGATTCCCCAGCTCTGATTCCCCACCTCTGATTCCCCGCGTCTGATTCCCTACCTCTGATTCACAACCCTTGATTCCCCACCTCTGGTTCCCTATATCTGATTCTCCGCCTCTGTTTCCCAGCCTCTGATTCTCCGACTCTGTTTCCCCATATCTGATTCCCCGCCTCTGATTCCCCAACTCTGATTCCCCGCCTCTGATTCCCCAGCTCTGATTCCCCGCCTCTGATACCCCGCGTCTCATACCCTGCCTCTGATTCCCCGCCTCTGATTCCCCATCTCTGATTCATCACCTCTGATTCCCCACCTCTGATTCCCCATATCTGATTCCCCGCCACAGTTTCCCCTCCTCTGATACCCCGCCTCTGATTCCCCATACCTGATTCCCCGCTTCTGATTCCCCAACTCTGATTCCCCGCCTCTGATTCGCCAGCTATGATTCCCCGCCTCTGATTCCCCGCGTCTGATTCCCTGCCTCTGATTCCACGCCTCTGATTCCCCATCTCTGATTCCCCATCTCTGATTCCCCAATTATGATTCCCCGCCTCTGATTCCCCAGCTCTGATTCTGATTCCCTGCCTCTGATTCCCCATCTCTGATTCCCCACATCTGATTCCCTGCCTCTGATAGCCTGCCTCTGATTCCCCGCCTCTGATTCCCCGCCTCTGATTCCCCACCTCTGATTCCCCATATCTGATTCCCCGCCTCTGTTTCCCCGCCTCTGATTCCCCGCCTCTGTTTCCCCATATCTGATTCCCTGCGTCTGATTCCCTACCTCTGATTCCCAACCTATGATTCCCCACCTCTGATTCCCTATATCTGATTCTCCGCCTCTGTTTCCCAGCCTCTGATTCCCCGCCTCTGTTTCCCCATATCTGATTCCCCGCCTCTGATTCCCCAACTCTGATTCCCCGCCCCTGATTCCCCCGCTCTGATTCCCCTCCTCTGATACCCCGCGTCTGATTCCCTGCCTCTGATGCCCTGCCTCTGATTCCTAATCTCTGATTCTCTGCCTCTGATTCCCCGCCTCTGATTCCCCGCCTCTGATTCCCCAGTTCTGATTCCCAGCCTCTGATTCCCCGCGTCTGATTCCCTGCCTCTGATTCCCCCCCTCTGATTCCCCATCTCTGATTCACCACCTCTGATTCCCCACCTCTGATTCCCCATATCTGATTCCCCAGCTCTGTTTCCCCGCCTCAGATTCCCCGCCTCTGATTCCCGGCCTCTGATTCCCGGCCTCTGATTCCCCGCCTCTGAATCCCCAACTCTGATTCCCCGCCTCTGATACCCCGCGTCTGATTCCCTGCCTCTGATTCCCCGCCTCTGATTCCCCAGCTCTGATTCCCCACCTCTGATTCCCCGCCTCTGATTCCCCATCTCTGAATCACCACCTCTGATTCCCCACCTCTGATTCCCCATATCTGATTCCCCGCCTCTGTTTCACCATATCTGATTCCCGGACTCTGATTCCCCACCTCTGATTCCCCATCTCTGATTCCGCACATCCGATTCCCTGCCTCTGATTCCCCGCCTCTGATTCCCCGCGTCTGATTCCCTATCTCTGATTCACAACCCTTGATTCCCCACCTCTGATTCCCTATATCTGATTTTCCGCCTCTGTTTCCCAGCCTCTGATTCTCTGACTCTGTTTCCCCATATCTGATTCCCCGCCTCTGATTCCCCAACTCTGATTCCCCGCCTCTGATTCCCCAGCTCTGATTCCCCGCCTCTGATACCCCGCGTCTGATTCCCTGCCTCTGATTCCCCGCCCCTGATTCCCCAGCTCTGATTCCCCACCTCTGATTCCCCGCGTCTGATTCCCTGCCTCTGACTCCCCGCCTCTGATTCCCCATCTCTGATTCATCACCTCTGATTCCCCACCTCTGATTCCCCATATCTGATTCCCCATCTCTGATTCCCCAATTCTGATTCCCCGCCTCTGATTCCCCAGCTCTGATTCTCAACCTCTGATTCCCCACCTCTGATTCCCCATATCTGATTCCCCGCGTCTGTTTCCCCACCTCTGATTCCCGGCCTCTGATTCCAGGCCTCTGATTCCCGGCCTCTGATTCCCGGCCTCTGATTCCCCGCTTCTGATTCTGATTCCCTGCCTCTGATTCCCCATCTCTGATTCCCCACATCTGATTCCCTGCCTCTGATTCCCCGCCTCTGATTCCCCGCCTCTGATTCCCCACCTCTGATTCCCCATATCTGATTATCCGCCTCTGTTTCCCCGCCTCTGATTCCCCACCTCTGTTTCCCCATATCTGATTCCCGGACTCTGATTCCCCAGCTCAGATTACCCATCTCTGATTCCGCACATCCGATTCCCTGCCTCTGATTCCCTGCGTCTGATTCCCTACCTCTCATTCCCAACCTATGATTCCCCACCTCTGATTCCCTATATCTGATTCTCCGCCTCTGTTTCCCAGCCTATGATTTCCCGCCTCTGTTTCCCCATATCCGATTCCTCGCCTTTGATTCCCCAACTCTGATTCCCTGCCCCTGATTCCCCAGGTCTAATTCCCCACCTCTGATACCACGCGTCTGATTCCCTGCCTCTGATGCCCTGCCTCTGATTCCTAATCTCTGATTCCCTGCCTCTGATTCCCCGCCTCTGATTCCCCGCCTCTGATTCCCCAACTCTGATTCCCCGCCTCTGATTCCCCAGCTCTGATTCCCCGCCACTGATTCCCCGCGTCTCATTCCCCGCCTCTGATTCCCCGCCTCTGATTCACCATCTCTGATTCACCACCTCTGATTCCCCACCTCTGATTCCCCATATCTGAATCCCCGCCTCTGTTTCCCCGCCTCAGATTCCCCGCCTCTGATTCCCGGACTCTGAGTCCCCACCTCTGATTCCCGGCCTCTGATTCCCGGCCTCTGATTCCCGGCCTCTGATTCCCGGCCTCTGATTCCCGGCCTCTGATTCCCCGCTTCTCATTCTGATTCCCTGCCTCTGATTCCCCATCTCTTATTCCCCACATCTGATTCCCTGCCTCTGATTCCCTGCCTCTGATCCCCACATTTGATTCCCCGCCTCTGATTCCCAACCTCTGATTCCCCACCTCTGATTCCCCATATCTGATGCCCCGCCTCTGTTTCCCCGCCTCTGATTCCCCGCCTCTGTTTCCCCATATCTGATTCCCGGATTCTGATTCCCCACCTCTTATTCCCCATCTTTGATTCCGCACATCCGATTCCCTGCCTCTGATTCCCCGCCTCTGATTCCCCGCGTCTGATTCCTTACCTCTGATTCCCAATCTATGATTCCCCACCTCTGATTCACTATATCTGATTCTCCGCCTCTGTTTCCCAGCCTCTGATTCTCTGACTCTGTTTCCCCATATCTGATTCCCCGCCTCTGATTCCCCAACCCTGATACCCCGCCTCTGATTCCCCAGCTCTGATTCCCCACCTCTGATACCCCGCATCTGATTCCCTGCCTCTGATTCCCCGCCTCTGATTCCCCAGCTCTGATTCCCCACCTCTGATTCCCCGCGTCTGATTCCCTGCCTCTGATTCCCCGCCTCTGATTCCCCATCTCTGATTCATCACCTCTGATTCCCCACCTCTGATTCCCCATATCTGATTCCCCGCCTCTGTTTCCCCGACTCTGATTCCCCGCCTCTGATTCCCCATATCTGATTCTCCACTTCAGATTCCCCAACTCTGATTCCCCGCCTCTGATTCGCCAGCTATGATTCCCCGCCTCTGATTCCCAGCTTCTGATTCCCTGCCTCTAATTCCCCGCCTCTGAATCCCCATCTCTGATTCACCACGTCTGATTCCCTGCGTCTGATTCCCCGCCTCTGATTCCCCATCTCTGATTCCCCATCTCTGATTCCCCAATTCTGATTCCCCGCCTCTGATTCCCCATCTCTGATTCCCCATATCTGATTCCCCGCCACAGTTTCCCCGCCTCTGATACCCCGCCTCTGATTCCCCATATCTGATTCCCCGCTTCTGATTCCCCAACTCTGATTCCCCGCCTCTGATACGCCAGCTATGATTCCCCGCCTCTGATTCCCCGCGTCCGATTCCCTGCCTCTGATTCCCCGCCTCTGAATCCCCATCTCTGATTCACCACCTCTGATTCCCTGCGTCTGATTCCCCGCCTCTGATTCCCCATCTCTGATTCCCCATCTCTGATTCCCCAATTCTGATTCCCCGCCTCTGATTCCCCAGCTCTGATACCCCGCCTCTGATTCCCTGCCTCTGATTCTCAACCTCTGATTCCCCACCTCTGATTCCCCATATCTGATTCCCCACGTCTGTTTCCCCACCTCTGATTCCCGGCATCTGATTCCAGGCCTCTGATTCCCGGCCTGTGATTCCCGGTCTCTGATTCCCCGCTTCTGATTCTGATTCCCTGCCTCTGATTCCCCATCTCTGATTCCCCACATCTGATTACCTGCCTCTGATACCCTGCCTCTGATTCCCCGCCTCTGATTCCCCGCCTCTGATTCCCCACCTCTGATTCCCCATATCTGATTACCCGCCTCTGTTTCCCCGCCTCCGATTCCCCACCTCTGTTTCCCCATATCTGATTCCCGAACTCTGATTCCCCAGCTCAGATTACCCATCTCTGATAGCGCACATCCGATTCCCTGCCTCTGATTCCCCGCCTCTGATTCCCTGCGTCTGATTCCCTACCTCTCATTCCCAACCTATGATTCCCCACCTCTGATTCCCCATCTCTGATTCCCCACATCTGATTCCCTGCCTCTGATACCCTACCTCTGATTCCCCGCCTCTGATTCCCCGCCTCTGATTCCCCACCTCTGATTCCCCATATCTGATTACCCGCCTCTGTTTCCCCGCCTCCGATTCCCCACCTCTGTTTCCCCATATCTGATTCCCGAACTCTGATTCCCCAGCTCAGATTACCCATCTCTGATAGCGCACATCCGATTCCCTGCCTCTGATTCCCCGCCTCTGATTCCCTGCGTCTGATTCCCTACCTCTCATTCCCAACCTATGATTCCCCACCTCTGATTCCCTATATCTGATTCTCCGCCTCTCTTTCACAGCCTCTGATTTCCCGCCTCTGTTTCCCCATATCTGATTCCTCGCCTTTGATTCCCCAACTCTGATTCCCTGCCCCTGATTCCCCAGCTCTAATTCCCCACCTCTGATACCCCGCGTCTGATTCCCTGCCTCTGATTCCCCGCCTCTGATTCCCCGCCTCTGATTCCCCATATCTGAATCCCCGCCTCTGATTCCCCAACTCTGATTCCCCGCCTCTGATTCCCCAGCTCTGATACCCTGCCTCTGATTCCCCGCGTCTGATTCCCCGCCTCTGATTCCCCGCCTCTGATTCCCCATCTCTGATTCACCACCTCTGATTCCCTACCTATGATTCCCCATATCTGATTCCCCTCCTCTGTTTCCCCGCCTCTGATTCCCCGCCTCCGATTCCCCATATCTGATTCCCCGCCTCTGATTCCCAGCGTCTGATTCCCCGCCTCTGATTCCCCAGCTCTGATTCCCCGCCTCTGATACCCTGCGTCTCTGATTCCCCGCCTCTGATTCCCCATCTCTGATTCCCCATCTCTGATTCCCCAAATCTGATTCCCTGCCTCTGATTCCCAACCTTTGATTCCCCACCTCTGAATCCCCATATCTGATTCCCCGCCTCTGTTTCCCCGCCTCTGATTCCCCGCCTCAGTTTCCCCAACTCTGATTCCCCGCCTCTGATTCCCCAACTCTGATTCCCCGCCTCTGATTCCCCAGCTCTGATTCCCCGCCTCTGATTCCCCAGCTCTGATTCCCTGCCTCTGATTCCCCGCCTGTGATTCCCCATCTCTTATTCACAACCTCTGCTTCCCCACCTCTGATTCCCCATATCTGATTCCCTGCCGCTGATTCCCCACCTCTGATTCCCCATCTCTGATTCCGCACATCCGATTCCCTGCCTCTGATTCCCCACCTCTGATTCCCTGCCTCTGATTCCCCATCTCTGATTCACAACCTCTGATTCCCCACCTCTGATTCCCCATATCTGATTCCCCGCCTCTGATTCCCCAGCTCTGATTCCCCACCTCTGATTCCCCATATCTGATTCCCAACCACTGATTCCACATCTCTGATTCCCCATATCTGATTCCCCGCCTCTGTTTCCCTGCCTCTGATTCCCCGCCTCTGATTCCCCAACTCTGATTCCCCGCCTCTGATTCCCCAGCTCTGACTCCCCGTGTTTGATTCCCTGCCTCTGATTACCCGCCTCTGATACCCCATCTCTGATTCACCGCCTCTGATTCCCCATCTCTGATTCACCGCCTTTGATTCGCCAACTCTGATTCACCATATCTGATTCCCCGCCTCTGTTTCCCCGCCTCTGAATCCACGCCTCTGATTCCCCATATCTCATTCCCCGCCTCTGATTCCCAATCTCTGATTCCCGGACTCTGATTCCCCATATCTGATTCCCGGACTCTGATTCCCCACCTCTGATTCCCCATCTCTAATTCCGCACATCCGATTCCCTGCCTCTGATTCCCCGCCTCTGATTCCCCGCGTCTGATTCCCTACCTCTGATTCCCAACCTATGATTCCCCACCTCTGATTCCCTATATCTGATTCTCCTCCTCTGTTTCCCAGCCTCTGATTCTCCGACTCTGTTTCCCCATATCTGATTCCCCGCCTCTGATTCCCCAACTCGGATTCCCCGCCTCTGATTCCCCAGCTCTGATTCCCCGCCGCTGATACCCCGCGTCTGATTCCCTGCCTCTGATGCCCTGCCTCTGATTCCTCATCTCTGATTCCCTGCCTCTGATTCCCCGCCTCTAATTCCCCGCCTCTGATTCCCCATATCTGATTCCCCGCCTCTGATTCCCCAACTCTGATTTCCCGCCTCTTATTCCCCAGCTCTGATTCCCCGCCTCTGATACCCCGCGTCTGATTCCCTGCCTCTGATTCCCCGCCTCTGATTCCCCAGCTCTGATTCCCCACCTCTGATTCCCCGCGTCTGATTCCCTGCCTCTGATTCCCCCCCTCTGATTCCCCATCTCTGAATCACCACCTCTGATTCCCCACCTCTGATTCCCCATATCCGATTCCCCGCCTCTGTTTCCACATATCTGATTCCCGGACTCTGATTCCCCACCTCTGATTCCCCATCTCTGATTCCGCACATCCGATTCCCTGTCTCTGATTCCCCGCCTCTGATTCCCCGCGTCTGATTCCCTACCTCTGATTCACAACCCTTGATTCCCCACCTCTGATTCCCTATATCTGATTCTCCGCCTCTGTTTCCCAGCCTCTGATTCTCCGACTCTGTTTCCCCATATCTGATTCCCCGCCTCTGATTCCCCAACTCTGATTCCCCGCCTCTGATTCCCCAGCTCTGATTCCCCGCCTCTGATTCCCCACCTCTGATTCCCCATATCTGATTCCCCGCCACAGTTTCCCCGCCTCTGATACCCCGCCTCTGATTCCCCGCCTCTGATTCCCCATCTCTGATTCCCCACCTCTGATTCCCCACCTCTGATTCCCCATATCTGATTCCCCGCCACAGTTTCCCCGCCTCTGATACCCCGCCTCTGATTCCCCATATCTGATTCCCCGCTTCTGATTCCCCAACTCTGATTCCCCGCCTCTGATTCGCCAGCTATGATTCCCCGCCTCTGATTCCCCGCGTCTGATTCGCCAGCTATGATTCCACGCCTCTGAATCCCCATCTCTGATTCACCACCTCTGATTCCCTGCGTCTGATTCCCCGCCTCTGATTCCCCATCTCTGATTCCCCATCTCTGATTCCCCAATTCTGATTCCCCACATCTGTTTCCCCACCTCTGATTCCCGGCATCTGATTCCAGGCCTCTGATTCCCGGCCTCTGATTCCCGGCCTCTGATTCCCCGCTTCTGATTCTGATTCCCTGCCTCTGATTTCCCATCTCTGATTCCCCACATCTGATTCCCTGCCTCTGATACCCTGCCTCTGATTCCCCATATCTGATTCCCCGCCTCTGTTTCCCCGCCTCTGATTCCCCGCCTCTGTTTCCCCATATCTGATTCCCGGACTCTGATTCCCCAGCTCAGATTACCCATCTCTGATTCCGCACATCCGATTCCCTGCCTCTGATTCCCCGCCTCTGATTCCCTGCGTCTGATTCCCTATCTCTGATTCCCAACCTATGATTCCCCACCTCTGATTCCCTATATCTGATTCTCCGCCTCTGTTTCCCAGCCTCTGATTCCCCGCCTCTGTTTCCCCATATCTGATTCCCCGCCTCTGATTCCCCAACTCTGATTCCCCGCCCCTGATTCCCCCGCTCTGATTCCCCAGTTCTGATTCCCAGCCTCTGATTCCCCGCGTCTGTTTCCCAGCCTCTGATTCTCTGATTCTGTTTCCCCATATCTGATTCCCCGCCTCTGATTCCCAAACTCTGATTCCCCGCCTCTGATTCCCCAGCTCTGATTCCCCGCCTCTGATACCCCGCGTCTGATTCCCTACCTCTGATTCCCTGCCTCTGATTCCCCAGCTCTGATTCCCCACCTCTGATTCCCCGCGTCTGATTCCCTGCCTCTGATTCCCCACCTCTGATTCCCTGCCTCTGATTCCCCATCTCTGATTCACAACCTCTGATTCCCCACCTCTGATTCCCCATATCTGATTCCCCGCCTCTGTTTCCCCGACTCTGATTCCCCGCCTCTGATTCGCCAGCTATGATTCCCCGCCTCTGATTCCCCATCTCTGATTCCCCACCTCTGATTCGCCAGCTATGATTCCCCGCCTCTGGTTTCACGTGTCTGATTCCCTGCCTCTGATTCCCCGCCTCTGATTCCCCATCTCTGATTCACCACCTCTGATTCCCCAATTCTGATTCCCCGCCTCTGATTCCCCAGCTCTGATTCCCCGCTTCTGATTCTGATTCCCTGCCTCTGATTCCCAACCACTGATTCCACATCTCTGATTCCCCATATCTGATTCCCCGCCTCTGTTTCCCTGCCTCTGATTCCCCGCCTCTGTTTCCCCATATCTGATTCCCCGCCTCTGATTCCCCAACTCTGATTCCCCGCCTCTGATTCCCCAGCTCTGACTCCCCGTGTTTGATTCCCTGCCTCTGATTACCCGCCTCTGATACCCCATCTCTGATTCACCGCCTCTGATTCCCCATCTCTGATTCACCGCCTTTGATTCGCCAACTCTGATTCACCATATCTGATTCCCCGCCTCTGTTTCCCCGCCTCTGATTCCCCACCTCTGATTCCCCATATCTCATTCCCCGCCTCTGATTCCCCATCTCTGACTCCCGGACTCTGATTCCCCACCTCTGATTCCCAGTCCTCTTATTCCCGGCATCTGATTCCCGGCCTCTGATTCCCGGACTCTGATTCCATGCCACTGATTCCCCGCCCCTGATTCTCCACCTCTGATTCTCCATATCTGATTCCCCGCCTCTGTTTCCCTGCCTCTGATTCGCCACCTCTGATTCCCCATATCTGATTCCCTGCCTCTGTTTCCCTGCCTCTTATTCCCGGACTCTGAATCCCCACCACTGATTCCCGGCCTCTGATTCCCGGCCTCTGATTCCCGGCCTCTGATTCCCTGCCTCTGATTCCCCGCCTCTGATTCCCCATCTCTGAATCACCACCTCTGATTCCCCACCTCTGATTCCCCATATCTGATTCCCCGCCTCTGTTTCCCCATATCTGATTCCCGGACTCTGATTCCCCACCTCTGATTCCCCATCTCTGATTCCGCACATCCGATTCCCTGCCTCTGATTCCCCGCCTCTGATTCCCCGCGTCTGATTCCCTACCTCTGATTCACAACCCTTGATTCCCCACCTCTGATTCCCTATATCTGATTCTCCGCCTCTGTTTCCCAGCCTCTGATTCTCCGACTCTGTTTCCCATATCTGATTCCCCGCCTCTGATTCCCCAACTCTGATTCCCCGCCTCTGATTCCCCAGCTCTGAGTCCCCGCCTCTGATACCCCGCATCTGATACCCTGCCTCTGATTCCCCGCCTCTGATTCCCCATCTCTGATTCCCCACCTCTGATTCCCCACCTCTGATTCCCCATATCTGATTCCCCGCCACAGTTTCCCCGCCTCTGATACCCCGCCTCTGATTCCCCATATCTGATTCCCCGCTTCTGATTCCCCAACTCTGATTCCCCGCCTCTGATTCGCCAGCTATGATTCCCCGCCTCTGATTCCCCGCGTCTGATTCCCTGCATCTGATTCCACGCCTCTGAATCCCCATCTCTGATTCACCACCTCTGATTCCCTGCGTCTGATTCCCCACCTCTGATTCCCCATCTCTGATTCCCCATCTCTGATTCCCCAATTCTGATTCCCCGCCTCTGATTCCCCGCGTCTGATTCCCTGCATCTGATTCCACGCCTCTGAATCCCCATCTCTGATTCACCACCTCTGATTCCCTGCGTCTGATTCCCCACCTCTGATTCCCCATCTCTGATTCCCCATCTCTGATTCCCCAATTCTGATTCCCTGCCTCTGATTCTCAACCTCTGATTCCCCACCTCTGATTCCCCATATCTGATTCCCCACGTCTGTTTCCCCACCTCTGATTCCCGGCATCTGATTCCAGGCCCCTGATTCCCGGCCTCTGATTCCCGGCCTCTGATTCCCCGCTTCTGATTCTGATTCCCTGCCTCTGATTCCCAACCACTGATTCCACATCTCTGATTCCCCATATCTGATTCCCCGCCTCTGTTTCCCTGCCTCTGATTCCCCGCCTCTGTTTCCCCATATCTGATTCCCCGCCTCTGATTCCCCAACTCTGATTCCCCGCCTCTGATTCCCCAGCTCTGACTCCCCGTGTTTGATTCCCTGCCTCTGATTACCCGCCTCTGATACCCCATCTCTGATTCACCGCCTCTGATTCCCCATCTCTGATTCACCGCCTTTGATTCGCCAACTCTGATTCACCATATCTGATTCCCCGCCTCTGTTTCCCCGCCTCTGATTCCCCGCCTCTGATTCCCCATATCTCATTCCCCGCCTCTGATTCCCCATCTCTGACTCCCGGACTCTGATTCCCCACCTCTGATTCCCAGTCTTCTTATTCCCGGCATCTGATTCCCGGCCTCTGATTCCCGGACTCTGATTCCATGCCACTGATTCCCCGCCCCTGATTCTCCACCTCTGATTCTCCATATCTGATTCCCCGCCTCTGTTTCCCTGCCTCTGATTCGCCGCCTCTGATACCCCGCCTCTGATTCCCCATCTCTAATTCATCACATCTGATTCCCCACCTCTGCTTCCCCATCACTGATTCACTGCCTCTGATTCGCCACCTCTGATTCCCCATATCTGATTCCCTGCCTCTGTTTCCCTGCCTCTTATTCCCGGACTCTGAATCCCCACCACTGATTCCCGGCCTCTGATTCCCGGCCTCTGATTCCCGGCCTCTGATTCCCGGCCTCTGATTCCCCGCTTCTGATTCTGATTCCCTGCCTCTGATTCCCCATCTCTGATTCCCCACATCTGATTCCCTGCCTCTGATTCCCTGCCTCTGATTCCCCGCCTCTGATTCCCCGCATCTGATTCCCAACCTCTGATTCCCCGCCTCTGTTTCCCCATATCTGATTCCCGGACTCTGATTCCCCACCTCTGATTCCCCATCTCTAATTCCGCTCATCCGATTCCCTGCCTCTGATTCCCCGCCTCTGATTCCCCGCGTCTGATTCCCTACCTCTGATTCCCAACCTATGATTCCCCACCTCTGATTCCCTATATATGATTCTCCTCCTCTGTTTCCCAGCCTCTGATTCTCCGACTCTGTTTCCCCATATCTGATTCCCCGCCTCTGATTCCCCAACTCTGATTCCCCGCCTCTGATTCCCCAGCTCTGATTCCCCGCCGCTGATACCCCGCGTCTGATTCCCTGCCTCTGATGCCCTGCCTCTGATTCCTCATCTCTGATTCCCTGCCTCTGATTCCCCACCTCTAATTCCCCGCCTCTGATTGCCCATATCTGATTCCCCGCCTCTGATTCCCCAACTCTGATTTCCCGCCTCTTATTCCCCAGCTCTGATTCCCCGCCTCTGATACCCCGCCTCTGATTCCCTGCCTCTGATTCCCCGCCTCTGATTCCCCAGCTCTGATTCCCCACCTCTGATTCCCCGCGTCTGATTCCCTGCCTCTGATTCCCCGCCTCTGATTCCCCATCTCTGAATCACCACCTCTGATTCCCCACCTCTGATTCCCCATATCTGATTCCCCGCCTCTGTTTCCCCATATCTGATTCCCGGACTCTGATTCCCCGCCTCTGATTCCCCGCGTCTGATTCCCTACCTCTGATTCACAACCCTTGATTCCCCACCTCTGATTCCCTATATCTGATTCTCCGCCTCTGTTTCCCAGCCTCTGATTCTCCGACTCTGTTTCCCCATATCTGATTCCCCGCCTCTGATTCCCCAACTCTGATTCCCCGCCTCTGATTCCCCAGCTCTGAGTCCCCGCCTCTGATACCCCGCATCTGATACCCTGCCTCTGATTCCCCGCCTCTGATTCCCCATCTCTGATTCCCCACCTCTGATTCCCCACCTCTGATTCCCCATATCTGATTCCCCGCCTCTGATACCCCGCCTCTGATTCCCCATATCTGATTCCCCGCTTCTGATTCCCCAACTCTGATTCCCCGCCTCTGATTCGCCAGCTATGATTCCCCGCCTCTGATTCCCCGCGTCTGATTCCCTGCATCTGATTCCACGCCTCTGAATCCCCATCTCTGATTCACCACCTCTGATTCCCTGCGTCTGATTCCCCACCTCTGATTCCCCATCTCTGATTCCCCATCTCTGATTCCCCAATTCTGATTCCCCGCCTCTGATTCCCCGCGTCTGATTCCCTGCATCTGATTCCACGCCTCTGAATCCCCATCTCTGATTCACCACCTCTGATTCCCTGCGTCTGATTCCCCACCTCTGATTCCCCATCTCTGATTCCCCATCTCTGATTCCCCAATTCTGATTCCCTGCCTCTGATTCTCAACCTCTGATTCCCCACCTCTGATTCCCCATATCTGATTCCCCACGTCTGTTTCCCCACCTCTGATTCCCGGCATCTGATTCCAGGCCCCTGATTCCCGGCCTCTGATTCCCGGCCTCTGATTCCCCGCTTCTGATTCTGATTCCCTGCCTCTGATTTCCCATCTCTGATTCCCCACATCTGATTCCCTGCCTCTGATACCCTGCCTCTGATTCCCCGCCTCTGATTCCCGGCCTCTGATTCCCCACCTCTGATTCCCCATATCTGATTCTCCTCCTCTGTTTCCCAGCCTCTGATTCACCGCCTCTGTTTCCCCATATCTGATTCCCCGCCTCTGATTCCCCAACTCTGATTCCCCGCCCCTGATTCCCCCGCTCTGATTCCCCTCCTCTGATACCCCGCGTCTGATTCCCTGCCTCTGATGCCCTGCCTCTGATTCCTAATCTCTGATTCTCTGCCTCTGATTCCCCACCTCTGATTCCCCGCCTCTGATTCCCCAGTTCTGATTCCCAGCCTCTGATTCCCCGCGTCTGTTTCCCAGCCTCTGATTCTCTGACTCTGTTTCCCCATATCTGATTCCCCGCCTATGATTCCCAAACTCTGATTCCCCGCCTCTGATTCCCCAGCTCTGATTCCCCGCCTCTGATACCCCGCGTCTGATTCCCTGCCTCTGATTCCCCGCCTCTGATTCCCCAGCTCTGATTCCCCACCTCTGATTCCCCGCGTCTGATTCCTTGCCTCTGATTCCCCGCCTCTGATTCCCCATCTCTGATTCATCACCTCTGATTCCCCACCTCTGAATCCCCATCTCTGATTCACCACCTCTGATTCCCTGTGTCTGATTCCCCACCTCTGATTCCCCATCTCTGATTCCCCATCTCTGATTCCCCAATTCTGATTCCCCGCCTCTGATTCCCCGCGTCTGATTCCCTGCATCTGATTCCACGCCTCTGAATCCCCATCTCTGATTCACCACCTCTGATTCCCTGCGTCTGATTCCCCACCTCTGATTCCCCATCTCTGATTCCCCATCTCTGATTCCCCAATTCTGATTCCCTGCCTCTGATTCTCAACCTCTGATTCCCCACCTCTGATTCCCCATATCTGATTCCCCACGTCTGTTTCCCCACCTCTGATTCCCGGCATCTGATTCCAGGCCCCTGATTCCCGGCCTCTGATTCCCGGCCTCTGATTCCCCGCTTCTGATTCTGATTCCCTGCCTCTGATTTCCCATCTCTGATTCCCCACATCTGATTCCCTGCCTCTGATACCCTGCCTCTGATTCCCCGCCTCTGATTCCCGGCCTCTGATTCCCCACCTCTGATTCCCCATATCTGATTCTCCTCCTCTGTTTCCCAGCCTCTGATTCACCGCCTCTGTTTCCCCATATCTGATTCCCCGCCTCTGATTCCCCAACTCTGATTCCCCGCCCCTGATTCCCCCGCTCTGATTCCCCTCCTCTGATACCCCGCGTCTGATTCCCTGCCTCTGATGCCCTGCCTCTGATTCCTAATCTCTGATTCTCTGCCTCTGATTCCCCGCCTCTGATTCCCCGCCTCTGATTCCCCAGTTCTGATTCCCAGCCTCTGATTCCCCGCGTCTGTTTCCCAGCCTCTGATTCTCTGACTCTGTTTCCCCATATCTGATTCCCCGCCTCTGATTCCCAAACTCTGATTCCCCGCCTCTGATTCCCCAGCTCTGATTCCCCGCCTCTGATACCCCGCGTCTGATTCCCTGCCTCTGATTCCCCGCCTCTGATTCCCCAGCTCTGATTCCCCACCTCTGATTCCCCGCGTCTGATTCCTTGCCTCTGATTCCCCGCCTCTGATTCCCCATCTCTGATTCATCACCTCTGATTCCCCACCTCTGATTCCCCATATCTGATTCCCCGCCTCTGTTTCCTCGACTCTGATTCCCCGCCTCTGTTTCCACATATCTAAATCCCCGCCTCTGATACCCCAACTCTGATTCCCCGCCTCTGATCCCCCAGCTCTGATTCCCCGCCTCTGATTCCCTGCGTCTGATTCCCTGCCTCTGATTCCCCAGCTCTGATTCCCCACCTCTGATTCCCTACCTATGATTCCACATATCTGATTCCCCTCCTCTGTTTCCCCGCCTCTGATTCCCCGCCTCTGATTCCCCATATCTGATTCCCCGCCTCTGATTCCCCGCGTCTGATACCCCGCCTCTGATTCCCCAGCTCTGATTCCCCGCCTCTGATACCCTGCATCTCTGATTCCCCGCCTCTGATTCCCCATCTCTGATTCCCCATCTCTGATTCCCCAAATCTGATTCCCTGCCTCTGATTCCCAACCTCTGTTTCCCCGCCTCTGATTCCCCGCCTCAGTTTCCCCAATCTGATTCCCCGCCTCTGATTCCCCAACTCTGATTCCCCGCCTCTGATTCCCCAGCTCTGATTCCCCGCCTCTGATTCCCCAGCTCTGATTCCCTGCCTCTGATTCCCCGCCTGTGATTCCCCATCTCTTATTCACAACCTCTGCTTCCCCACCTCTGATTCCCCATATCTGATTCCCTGCCGCTGATTCCCCACCTCTGATTCCCCATCTCTGATTCCGCACATCCGATTCCCTGCCTCTGATTCCCCACCTCTGATTCCCTGCCTCTGATTCCCCATCTCTGATTCACAACCTCTGATTCCCCACCTCTGATTCCCCATATCTGATTCCCCGCCTCTGTTTCCCCGACTCTGATTCCCCGCCTCTGATTCGCCAGCTATGATTCCCTGCCTCTGATTCCCCACCTCTGATTCCCCGCCTCTGATTCGCGAGCTATGATTCCCCGCCTCTGGTTTCACGTGTCTGATTCCCTGCCTCTGATTCCCCGCCTCTGATTCCCCATCTCTGATTCACCACCTCTGATTCCCCAATTCTGATTCCCCGCCTCTGATTCCCCAGCTCTGATTCCCCGCCTCTGATTCCCTGCCTCTGATTCCCAACCACTGATTCCACACCTCTGATTCCCCATATCTGATTCCCCGCCTCTGTTTCCCTGCCTATGATTCCCCGCCTCTGTTTCCCCATATCTGATTCCCCGCCTCTGATTCCCCAACTCTGATTTCCCGCCTCTGATTCCCCAGCTCTGACTCCCAGTGTTTGATTCCCTGCCTCTGATTACCCGCCTCTGATACCCCATCTCTGATTCACCGCCTCTGATTCCCCATCTCTGATTCACCGCCTTTGATTCGCCAACTCTGATTCACCATATCTGATTCCCCGCCTCTGTTTCCCCGCCTCTTATTCCCCGCCTCTGATTCCCCATATCTCATTCCCCGCCTCTTATTCCCCATCTCTGATTCCCGGCATCTGATTCCCGGCCTCTGTTTCCCTGCCTCTGATTCGCCGCCTCTGATACCCCGCCTCTGATTCCCCATCTCTAATTCATCACATCTGATTCCCCACCTCTGCTTCCCCATCACTGATTCACTGCCTCTGATTCGCCACCTCTGATTCCCCATATCTGATTCCCTGCCTCTGTTTCCCTGCCTCTTATTCCCGGACTCTGAATCCCCACCACTGATTCCCGGCCTCTGATTCCCGGCCTCTGATTCCCGGCCTCTGATTCCCGGCCTCTGATTCCCCGCTTCTGATTCTGATTCCCTGCCTCTGATTCCCCATCTCTGATTCCCCACATCTGATTCCCTGCCTCTGATTCCCTGCCTCTGATTCCCCGCCTCTGATTCCCCGCATCAGATTCCCAACCTCTGAGTCCCCACCTCTGATTCCCCATATCTGATTCCCCGCCTCTGTTTCCCCGCCTCTGATTCCCCGCCTCTGATTCCCCATATCTGATTCCCGGACTCTGATTCCCCACCTCTGATTCCCCATGTCTAATTCCGCACATCCGATTCCCTGCCTCTGATTTTCCGCCTCTGATTCCCCGCGTCTGATTCCCTACCTCTGATTCCCAACCTATGATTCCCCACCTCTGATTCCCTATATCTGATTCTCCGCCTCTGTTTCCCAGCCTCTGATTCTCCGACTCTGTTTCCCCATATCTGATTCCCCGCCTCTGATTCCCCAACTCTGATTCCCCGCCTCTGATTCCCCAGCTCTGATTCCCCGCCGCTGATACCCCGCGTCTGATTCCCTGCCTCTGATGCCCTGCCTCTGATTCCTCATCTCTGATTCCCTGCCTCTGATTCCCCGCCTCTAATTCCCCGCCTCTGATTCCCCATATCTGATTCCCCGCCTCTGATTCCCCAACTCTGATTTCCCGCCTCTGATTCCCCAGCTCTGATTCCCCGCCTCTGATACCCCGCATCTGATTCCCTGCCTCTGATTCCCCGCCTCTGATTCCCCAGCTCTGATTCCCCACCTCTGATTCCCCGCGTCTGATTCCCTGCTTCTGATTCCCCGCCTCTGATTCCCCATCTCTGAATCACCACCTCTGATTCCCCACCTGTGATTCCCCATATCTGATTCCTCGCCTCTGTTTCCCCATATCTGATTCCCGGACTCTGATTCCCCACCTCTGATTCCCCATCTATGATTCCGCACATCCGATTCCCTGCCTCTGATTCCCCGCCTCTGATTCCCCGCCTCTGATTCCCCGCGTCTGATTCCCTACCTCTGATTCACAACCCTTGATTCCCCACCTCTGATTCCCTATATCTGATTCTCCGCCTCTGTTTCCCAGCCTCTGATTCTCCGACTCTGTTTCCCCATATCTGATTCCCCGACTCTGATTCCCCAACTCTGATTCCCCGCCTCTGATTCCCCAGCTCTGATTCCCCATCTCTGATTCATCACCTCTGATTCCCCACCTCTGATTCCCCATATCTGATTCCCCGCCACAGTTTCCCCTCCTCTGATACCCCGCCTCTGATTCCCCATACCTGATTCCCCGCTTCTGATTCCCCAACTCTGATTCCCCGCCTCTGATTCGCCAGCTATGATTCCCCGCCTCTGATTCCCCGCGTCTGATTCCCTGCCTCTGATTCCACGCCTCTGAATCCCCATCTCTGATTCACCACCTCTGATTCCCTGCGTCTGATTCCCCGCCTCTGATTCCCCATCTCTGATTCCCCATCTCTGATTCCCCAATTATGATTCCCCGCCTCTGATTCCCCAGCTCTGATTCTGATTCCCTGCCTCTGATTCCCCATCTCTGATTCCCCACATCTGATTCCCTGCCTCTGATAGCCTGCCTCTGATTCCCCGCCTCTGATTCCCCGCCTCTGATTCCCCACCTCTGATTCCCCATATCTGATTCCCCGCCTCTGTTTCCCCGCCTCTGATTCCCCGCCTCTGTTTCCCCATATCTGATTCCCTGCGTCTGATTCCCTACCTCTGATTCCCAACCTATGATTCCCCACCTCTGATTCCCTATATCTGATTCTCCGCCTCTGTTTCCCAGCCTCTGATTCCCCGCCTCTGTTTCCCCATATCTGATTCCCCGCCTCTGATTCCCCAACTCTGATTCCCCGCCCCTGATTCCCCCGCTCTGATTCCCCTCCTCTGATACCCCGCGTCTGATTCCCTGCCTCTGATGCCCTGCCTCTGATTCCTAATCTCTGATTCTCTGCCTCTGATTCCCCGCCTCTGATTCCCCGCCTCTGATTCCCCAGTTCTGATTCCCAGCCTCTGATTCCCCGCGTCTGATTCCCTGCCTCTGATTCCCCCCCTCTGATTCCCCATCTCTGATTCACCACCTCTGATTCCCCACCTCTGATTCCCCATATCTGATTCCCCAGCTCTGTTTCCCCGCCTCAGATTCCCCGCCTCTGATTCCCGGCCTCTGATTCCCGGCCTCTGATTCCCCGCCTCTGAATCCCCAACTCTGATTCCCCGCCTCTGATACCCCGCGTCTGATTCCCTGCCTCTGATTCCCCGCCTCTGATTCCCCAGCTCTGATTCCCCACCTCTGATTCCCCGCCTCTGATTCCCCATCTCTGAATCACCACCTCTGATTCCCCACCTCTGATTCCCCATATCTGATTCCCCGCCTCTGTTTCACCATATCTGATTCCCGGACTCTGATTCCCCACCTCTGATTCCCCATCTCTGATTCCGCACATCCGATTCCCTGCCTCTGATTCCCCGCCTCTGATTCCCCGCGTCTGATTCCCTATCTCTGATTCACAACCCTTGATTCCCCACCTCTGATTCCCTATATCTGATTTTCCGCCTCTGTTTCCCAGCCTCTGATTCTCTGACTCTGTTTCCCCATATCTGATTCCCCGCCTCTGATTCCCCAACTCTGATTCCCCGCCTCTGATTCCCCAGCTCTGATTCCCCGCCTCTGATACCCCGCGTCTGATTCCCTGCCTCTGATTCCCCGCCCCTGATTCCCCAGCTCTGATTCCCCACCTCTGATTCCCCGCGTCTGATTCCCTGCCTCTGACTCCCCGCCTCTGATTCCCCATCTCTGATTCATCACCTCTGATTCCCCACCTCTGATTCCCCATATCTGATTCCCCATCTCTGATTCCCCAATTCTGATTCCCCGCCTCTGATTCCCCAGCTCTGATTCTCAACCTCTGATTCCCCACCTCTGATTCCCCATATCTGATTCCCCGCGTCTGTTTCCCCACCTCTGATTCCCGGCCTCTGATTCCAGGCCTCTGATTCCCGGCCTCTGATTCCCGGCCTCTGATTCCCCGCTTCTGATTCTGATTCCCTGCCTCTGATTCCCCATCTCTGATTCCCCACATCTGATTCCCTGCCTCTGATTCCCCGCCTCTGATTCCCCGCCTCTGATTCCCCACCTCTGATTCCCCATATCTGATTATCCGCCTCTGTTTCCCCGCCTCTGATTCCCCACCTCTGTTTCCCCATATCTGATTCCCGGACTCTGATTCCCCAGCTCAGATTACCCATCTCTGATTCCGCACATCCGATTCCCTGCCTCTGATTCCCTGCGTCTGATTCCCTACCTCTCATTCCCAACCTATGATTCCCCACCTCTGATTCCCTATATCTGATTCTCCGCCTCTGTTTCCCAGCCTATGATTTCCCGCCTCTGTTTCCCCATATCCGATTCCTCGCCTTTGATTCCCCAACTCTGATTCCCTGCCCCTGATTCCCCAGGTCTAATTCCCCACCTCTGATACCACGCGTCTGATTCCCTGCCTCTGATGCCCTGCCTCTGATTCCTAATCTCTGATTCCCTGCCTCTGATTCCCCGCCTCTGATTCCCCGCCTCTGATTCCCCAACTCTGATTCCCCGCCTCTGATTCCCCAGCTCTGATTCCCCGCCTCTGATTCCCCGCGTCTCATTCCCCGCCTCTGATTCCCCGCCTCTGATTCACCATCTCTGATTCACCACCTCTGATTCCCCACCTCTGATTCCCCATATCTGATTCCCCGCCTCTGTTTCCCCGCCTCAGATTCCCCGCCTCTGATTCCCGGACTCTGAGTCCCCACCTCTGATTCCCGGCCTCTGATTCCCGGCCTCTGATTCCCGGCCTCTGATTCCCGGCCTCTGATTCCCCGCTTCTCATTCTGATTCCCTGCCTCTGATTCCCCATCTCTTATTCCCCACATCTGATTCCCTGCCTCTGATTCCCTGCCTCTGATTCCTAATCTCTGATTCCCTGCCTCTGATTCCCCGCCTCTGATTCCCCGCCTCTGATTCCCCAACTCTGATTCCCCGCCTCTGATTCCCCAGCTCTGATTCCCCGCCTCTGATTCCCCGCGTCTCATTCCCCGCCTCTGATTCCCCGCCTCTGATTCACCATCTCTGATTCACCACCTCTGATTCCCCACCTCTGATTCCCCATATCTGATTCCCCGCCTCTGTTTCCCCGCCTCAGATTCCCCGCCTCTGATTCCCGGACTCTGAGTCCCCACCTCTGATTCCCGGCCTCTGATTCCCGGCTTCTGATTCCCGGCCTCTGATTCCCGGCCTCTGATTCCCGGCCTCTGATTCCCCGCTTCTCATTCTGATTCCCTGCCTCTGATTCCCCATCTCTTATTCCCCACATCTGATTCCCTGCCTCTGATTCCCTGCCTCTGATCCCCACATTTGATTCCCCGCCTCTGATTCCCAACCTCTGATTCCCCACCTCTGATTCCCCATATCTGATGCCCCGCCTCTGTTTCCCCGCCTCTGATTCCCCGCCTCTGTTTCCCCATATCTGATTCCCGGATTCTGATTCCCCACCTCTTATTCCCCATCTTTGATTCCGCACATCCGATTCCCTGCCTCTGATTCCCCGCCTCTGATTCCCCGCGTCTGATTCCTTACCTCTGATTCCCAATCTATGATTCCCCACCTCTGATTCACTATATCTGATTCTCCGCCTCTGTTTCCCAGCCTCTGATTCTCTGACTCTGTTTCCCCATATCTGATTCCCCGCCTCTGATTCCCCAACCCTGATACCCCGCCTCTGATTCCCCAGCTCTGATTCCCCACCTCTGATACCCCGCATCTGATTCCCTGCCTCTGATTCCCCGCCTCTGATTCCCCAGCTCTGATTCCCCACCTCTGATTCCCCGCGTCTGATTCCCTGCCTCTGATTCCCCGCCTCTGATTCCCCATCTCTGATTCATCACCTCTGATTCCCCACCTCTGATTCCCCATATCTGATTCCCCGCCTCTGTTTCCCCGACTCTGATTCCCCGCCTCTGATTCCCCATATCTGATTCTCCACTTCAGATTCCCCAACTCTGATTCCCCGCCTCTGATTCGCCAGCTATGATTCCCCGCCTCTGATTCCCAGCTTCTGATTCCCTGCCTCTAATTCCCCGCCTCTGAATCCCCATCTCTGATTCACCACGTCTGATTCCCTGCGTCTGATTCCCCGCCTCTGATTCCCCATCTCTGATTCCCCATCTCTGATTCCCCAATTCTGATTCCCCGCCTCTGATTCCCCATCTCTGATTCCCCATATCTGATTCCCCGCCACAGTTTCCCCGCCTCTGATACCCCGCCTCTGATTCCCCATATCTGATTCCCCGCTTCTGATTCCCCAACTCTGATTCCCCGCCTCTGATACGCCAGCTATGATTCCCCGCCTCTGATTCCCCGCGTCCGATTCCCTGCCTCTGATTCCCCGCCTCTGAATCCCCATCTCTGATTCACCACCTCTGATTCCCTGCGTCTGATTCCCCGCCTCTGATTCCCCATCTCTGATTCCCCATCTCTGATTCCCCAATTCTGATTCCCCGCCTCTGATTCCCCAGCTCTGATACCCCGCCTCTGATTCCCTGCCTCTGATTCTCAACCTCTGATTCCCCACCTCTGATTCCCCATATCTGATTCCCCACGTCTGTTTCCCCACCTCTGATTCCCGGCATCTGATTCCAGGCCTCTGATTCCCGGCCTGTGATTCCCGGTCTCTGATTCCCCGCTTCTGATTCTGATTCCCTGCCTCTGATTCCCCATCTCTGATTCCCCACATCTGATTACCTGCCTCTGATACCCTGCCTCTGATTCCCCGCCTCTGATTCCCCGCCTCTGATTCCCCACCTCTGATTCCCTGCCTCTGATTCCCCATCTCTGATTCACAACCTCTGATTCCCCACCTCTGATTCCCCATATCTGATTCCCCGCCTCTGTTTCCCCGACTCTGATTCCCCGCCTCTGATTCGCCAGCTATGATTTCCCGCCTCTGATTCCCCACCTCTGATTCCCCGCCTCTGATTCGCCAGCTATGATTCCCCGCCTCTGGTTTCACGTGTCTAATTCCCTGCCTCTGATTCCCCGCCTCTGATTCCCCATCTCTGATTCACCACATCTGATTCCCCAATTCTGATTCCCCGCCTCTGATTCCCCAGCTCTGATTCCCCGCCTCTGATTCCCTGCCTCTGATTCCCAACCACTGATTCCACACCACTGATTCCCCATATCTGATTCCCCGCCTCTGTTTCCCTGCCTCTGATTCCCCGCCTCTGTTTCCCCATATCTGATTCCCCGCCTCTGATTCCCCAACTCTGATTCCCCGCCTCTGATTCCCCAGCTCTGACTCCCCGTGTTTGATTCCCTGCCTCTGATTACGCGCCTCTGATACCCCATCTCTGATTCACCGCCTCTGATTCCCCATTTCTGATACCCCAATTCTGATTCCCCGCCTCTGATACCCCGCCTCTGATTCCCCATATCTGATTCCCCGCTTCTGATTCCCCAACTCTGATTCCCCGCCTCTGATACGCCAGCTATGATTCCCCGCCTCTGATTCCCCGCGTCCGATTCCCTGCCTCTGATTCCCCGCCTCTGAATCCCCATCTCTGATTCACCACCTCTGATTCCCTGCGTCTGATTCCCCGCCTCTGATTCCCCATCTCTGATTCCCCATCTCTGATTCCCCAATTCTGATTCCCCGCCTCTGATTCCCCAGCTCTGATACCCCGCCTCTGATTCCCTGCCTCTGATTCTCAACCTCTGATTCCCCACCTCTGATTCCCCATATCTGATTCCCCACGTCTGTTTCCCCACCTCTGATTCCCGGCATCTGATTCCAGGCCTCTGATTCCCGGCCTCTGATTCCCCATCTCTGATTCCCCACATCTGATTCCCTGCCTCTGATTCCCCGCCTCTGATTCCCCACCTCTGATTCCGTGCCTCTGATTCCCCATCTCTGATTCACAACCTCTGATTCCCCACCTCTGATTCCCCATATCTGATTCCCCGCCTCTGTTTCCCCGACTCTGATTCCCCGCCTCTGATTCGCCAGCTATGATTTCCCGCCTCTGATTCCCCACCTCTGATTCCCCGCCTCTGATTCCCCATCTCTGATTCACCACCTCTGATTCCCCAATTCTGATTCCCCGCCTCTGATACCCCAGCTCTGATTCCCCGCCTCTGATTCCCTGCCTCTGATTCCCAACCACTGATTCCACACCTCTGATTCCCCATATCTGATTCCCCGCCTCTGTTTCCCTGCCTCTGATTCCACGCCTCTGTTTCCCCATATCTGATTCCCCGCCTCTGATTCCCCAACTCTGATTCCCCGCCTCTGATTCCCCAGCTCTGACTCCCCGTGTTTGATTCCCTGCCTCTGATTACCCGCCTCTGATACCCCATCTCTGATTCACCGCCTCTGATTCCCCATCTCTGATTCACCGCCTTTGATTCGCCAACTCTGATTCACCATATCTGATTCCCCGCCTCTGTTTCCCCGCCTCTGATTCCCCGCCTCTGATTCCCCATATCTCATTCCCCGCCTCTGATTCCCCATCTCTGATTCCCGGACTCTGATTCCCCACCTCTGATTCCCAGTCCTCTTATTCCCGGCATCTGATTCCCGGCCTCTGATTCCCGGACTCTGATTCCCTGCCACTGATTCCCCGCCCCTGATTCTCCACCTCTGATTCCCCATATCTGATTCCCCGCCTCTGTTTCCCTGCCTCTGATTCGCCGCCTCTGATACCCCGCCTCTGATTCCCCATCTCTAATTCATCACATCTGATTCCCCACCTCTGCTTCCCCATCACTGATTCATTGCCTCTGATTCGCCACCTCTGATTCCCCATATCTGATTCCCTGCCTCTGTTTCCCTGCCTCTTATTCCCGGACTCTGAATCCCCACCACTGATTCCCGGCCTCTGATTCCCGGCCTCTGATTCCCGGCCTCTGATTCCCCGCTTCTGATTCTGATTCCCTGCCTCTGATTCCCCATCTCTGATTCCCCACATCTGATTCCCTGCCTCTGATTCCCTGCCTCTGATTCCCCGCCTCTGATTCCCCGCATCTGATTCCCAACCTGTGATTCCCCACCTCTGATTCCCCATATCTGATTCCCCGACTTTGTTTCCCCGCCTCTGATTCCCCGCCTCTGTTTCCCCATATCTGATTCCCGGACTCTGATTCCCCACCTCTGATTCCCCATCTCTCATTCCGCACATCCGATTCCCTGCCTCTGATTCCCCGCCTCTGATTCCCCGCGTCTGATTCCCTACCTCTGATTCCCAACCTATGATTCCCCACCTCTGATTCCCTATATCTGATTCTCCTCCTCTGTTTCCCAGCCTCTGATTCTCCGACTCTGTTTCCCCATATCTGATTCCCCGCCTCTGAATCCCCAACTCTGATTCCCCGCAGCTGATACCCCGCGTCTGATTCCCTGCCTCTGATGCCCTGCCTCTGATTCCTCATCTCTGATTCCCTGCCTCTGATTCCCCGCCTCTAATTCCCCGCCTGTGATTCCCCGCCTCTGATTCCCCAACTCTGATTTCCCGCCTCTGATTCCCCAGCTCTGATTCCCCGCCTCTGATACCCCGCGTCTGATTCCCTGCCTCTGATTCCCCGCCTCTGATTCCCCAGCTCTGATTCCCCACCTCTGATTCCCCGCGTCTGATTCCCTGCCTCTGATTCCCCGCCTCTGATTCCCCATCTCTGAATCACCACCTCTGATTCCCCACCTCTGATTCCCCATATCTGATTCCCCGCCTCTGTTTCCCCATATCTGATTCCCGGACTCTGATTCTCTGACTCTGTTTCCCCATATCTGATTCCCCGCCTCTGATTCCCCGCCTCTGATTCCCCAGCTCTGATTCCCCGCCTCTGATACCCCGCGTCTGATTCCCTGCCTCTGATTCCCCGCCTCTGATTCCCCAGCTCTGATTCCCCACCTCTGATTCCCCGCGTCTGATTCCCTGCCTCTGATTCCCCGCCTCTGATTCCCCATCTCTGAATCACCACCTCTGATTCCCCACCTCTGATTCCCCATATCTGATTCCCCGCCTCTGTTTCCCCATATCTGATTCCCGGACTCTGATTCTCTGACTCTGTTTCCCCATATCTGATTCCCCGCCTCTGATTCCCAAACTCTGATTCCCCGCCTCTGATTCCCCAGCTCTGATTCCCCGCCTCTGATACCCCGCGTCTGATTCCCTGCCTCTGATTCCCCGCCTCTGATTCCCCAGCTCTGATTCCCCACCTCTGATTCCCCGCGTCTGATTCCTTGCCTCTGATTCCCCGCCTCTGATTCCCCATCTCTGATTCATCACCTCTGATTCCCCACCTCTGATTCCCCATATCTGATTCCCCGCCTCTGTTTCCTCGACTCTGATTCCCCGCCTCTGTTTCCACATATCTAAATCCCCGCCTCTGATACCCCAACTCTGATTCCCCGCCTCTGATCCCCCAGCTCTGATTCCCCGCCTCTGATTCCCTGCGTCTGATTCCCTGCCTCTGATTCCCCAGCTCTGATTCCCCACCTCTGATTCCCTACCTATGATTCCACATATCTGATTCCCCTCCTCTGTTTCCCCGCCTCTGATTCCCCGCCTCTGATTCCCCATATCTGATTCCCCGCCTCTGATTCCCCGCGTCTGATACCCCGCCTCTGATTCCCCAGCTCTGATTCCCCGCCTCTGATACCCTGCATCTCTGATTCCCCGCCTCTGATTCCCCATCTCTGATTCCCCATCTCTGATTCCCCAAATCTGATTCCCTGCCTCTGATTCCCAACCTCTGATTCCCCGCCTCTGATTCCCCGCCTCAGTTTCCCCAATCTGATTCCCCGCCTCTGATTCCCCAACTCTGATTCCCCGCCTCTGATTCCCCAGCTCTGATTCCCCGCCTCTGATTCCCCAGCTCTGATTCCCTGCCTCTGATTCCCCGCCTGTGATTCCCCATCTCTTATTCACAACCTCTGCTTCCCCACCTCTGATTCCCCATATCTGATTCCCTGCCGCTGATTCCCCACCTCTGATTCCCCATCTCTGATTCCGCACATCCGATTCCCTGCCTCTGATTCCCCACCTCTGATTCCCTGCCTCTGATTCCCCATCTCTGATTCACAACCTCTGATTCCCCACCTCTGATTCCCCATATCTGATTCCCCGCCTCTGTTTCCCCGACTCTGATTCCCCGCCTCTGATTCGCCAGCTATGATTCCCTGCCTCTGATTCCCCACCTCTGATTCCCCGCCTCTGATTCGCGAGCTATGATTCCCCGCCTCTGGTTTCACGTGTCTGATTCCCTGCCTCTGATTCCCCGCCTCTGATTCCCCATCTCTGATTCACCACCTCTGATTCCCCAATTCTGATTCCCCGCCTCTGATTCCCCAGCTCTGATTCCCCGCCTCTGATTCCCTGCCTCTGATTCCCAACCACTGATTCCACACCTCTGATTCCCCATATCTGATTCCCCGCCTCTGTTTCCCTGCCTATGATTCCCCGCCTCTGTTTCCCCATATCTGATTCCCCGCCTCTGATTCCCCAACTCTGATTTCCCGCCTCTGATTCCCCAGCTCTGACTCCCAGTGTTTGATTCCCTGCCTCTGATTACCCGCCTCTGATACCCCATCTCTGATTCACCGCCTCTGATTCCCCATCTCTGATTCACCGCCTTTGATTCGCCAACTCTGATTCACCATATCTGATTCCCCGCCTCTGTTTCCCCGCCTCTTATTCCCCGCCTCTGATTCCCCATATCTCATTCCCCGCCTCTTATTCCCCATCTCTGATTCCCGGCATCTGATTCCCGGCCTCTGTTTCCCTGCCTCTGATTCGCCGCCTCTGATACCCCGCCTCTGATTCCCCATCTCTAATTCATCACATCTGATTCCCCACCTCTGCTTCCCCATCACTGATTCACTGCCTCTGATTCGCCACCTCTGATTCCCCATATCTGATTCCCTGCCTCTGTTTCCCTGCCTCTTATTCCCGGACTCTGAATCCCCACCACTGATTCCCGGCCTCTGATTCCCGGCCTCTGATTCCCGGCCTCTGATTCCCGGCCTCTGATTCCCCGCTTCTGATTCTGATTCCCTGCCTCTGATTCCCCATCTCTGATTCCCCACATCTGATTCCCTGCCTCTGATTCCCTGCCTCTGATTCCCCGCCTCTGATTCCCCGCATCAGATTCCCAACCTCTGAGTCCCCACCTCTGATTCCCCATATCTGATTCCCCGCCTCTGTTTCCCCGCCTCTGATTCCCCGCCTCTGTTTCCCCATATCTGATTCCCGGACTCTGATTCCCCACCTCTGATTCCCCATGTCTAATTCCGCACATCCGATTCCCTGCCTCTGATTTTCCGCCTCTGATTCCCCGCGTCTGATTCCCTACCTCTGATTCCCAACCTATGATTCCCCACCTCTGATTCCCTATATCTGATTCTCCGCCTCTGTTTCCCAGCCTCTGATTCTCCGACTCTGTTTCCCCATATCTGATTCCCCGCCTCTGATTCCCCAACTCTGATTCCCCGCCTCTGATTCCCCAGCTCTGATTCCCCGCCGCTGATACCCCGCGTCTGATTCCCTGCCTCTGATGCCCTGCCTCTGATTCCTCATCTCTGATTCCCTGCCTCTGATTCCCCGCCTCTAATTCCCCGCCTCTGATTCCCCATATCTGATTCCCCGCCTCTGATTCCCCAACTCTGATTTCCCGCCTCTGATTCCCCAGCTCTGATTCCCCGCCTCTGATACCCCGCATCTGATTCCCTGCCTCTGATTCCCCGCCTCTGATTCCCCAGCTCTGATTCCCCACCTCTGATTCCCCGCGTCTGATTCCCTGCTTCTGATTCCCCGCCTCTGATTCCCCATCTCTGAATCACCACCTCTGATTCCCCACCTGTGATTCCCCATATCTGATTCCTCGCCTCTGTTTCCCCATATCTGATTCCCGGACTCTGATTCCCCACCTCTGATTCCCCATCTATGATTCCGCACATCCGATTCCCTGCCTCTGATTCCCCGCCTCTGATTCCCCGCCTCTGATTCCCCGCGTCTGATTCCCTACCTCTGATTCACAACCCTTGATTCCCCACCTCTGATTCCCTATATCTGATTCTCCGCCTCTGTTTCCCAGCCTCTGATTCTCCGACTCTGTTTCCCCATATCTGATTCCCCGCCTCTGATTCCCCAACTCTGATTCCCCGCCTCTGATTCCCCAGCTCTGATTCCCCATCTCTGATTCATCACCTCTGATTCCCCACCTCTGATTCCCCATATCTGATTCCCCGCCACAGTTTCCCCTCCTCTGATACCCCGCCTCTGATTCCCCATACCTGATTCCCCGCTTCTGATTCCCCAACTCTGATTCCCCGCCTCTGATTCGCCAGCTATGATTCCCCGCCTCTGATTCCCCGCGTCTGATTCCCTGCCTCTGATTCCACGCCTCTGAATCCCCATCTCTGATTCACCACCTCTGATTCCCTGCGTCTGATTCCCCGCCTCTGATTCCCCATCTCTGATTCCCCATCTCTGATTCCCCAATTATGATTCCCCGCCTCTGATTCCCCAGCTCTGATTCTGATTCCCTGCCTCTGATTCCCCATCTCTGATTCCCCACATCTGATTCCCTGCCTCTGATAGCATGCCTCTGATTCCCCGCCTCTGATTCCCCGCCTCTGATTCCCCACCTCTGATTCCCCATATCTGATTCCCCGCCTCTGTTTCCCCGCCTCTGATTCCCCGCCTCTGTTTCCCCATATCTGATTCCCTGCGTCTGATTCCCTACCTCTGATTCCCAACCTATGATTCCCCACCTCTGATTCCCTATATCTGATTCTCCGCCTCTGTTTCCCAGCCTCTGATTCCCCGCCTCTGTTTCCCCATATCTGATTCCCCGCCTCTGATTCCCCAACTCTGATTCCCCGCCCCTGATTCCCCCGCTCTGATTCCCCTCCTCTGATACCCCGCGTCTGATTCCCTGCCTCTGATGCCCTGCCTCTGATTCCTAATCTCTGATTCTCTGCCTCTGATTCCCCGCCTCTGATTCCCCGCCTCTGATTCCCCAGTTCTGATTCCCAGCCTCTGATTCCCCGCGTCTGATTCCCTGCCTCTGATTCCCCCCCTCTGATTCCCCATCTCTGATTCACCACCTCTGATTCCCCACCTCTGATTCCCCATATCTGATTCCCCAGCTCTGTTTCCCCGCCTCAGATTCCCCGCCTCTGATTCCCGGCCTCTGATTCCCGGCCTCTGATTCCCCGCCTCTGAATCCCCAACTCTGATTCCCCGCCTCTGATACCCCGCGTCTGATTCCCTGCCTCTGATTCCCCGCCTCTGATTCCCCAGCTCTGATTCCCCACCTCTGATTCCCCGCCTCTGATTCCCCATCTCTGAATCACCACCTCTGATTCCCCACCTCTGATTCCCCATATCTGATTCCCCGCCTCTGTTTCACCATATCTGATTCCCGGACTCTGATTCCCCACCTCTGATTCCCCATCTCTGATTCCGCACATCCGATTCCCTGCCTCTGATTCCCCGCCTCTGATTCCCCGCGTCTGATTCCCTATCTCTGATTCACAACCCTTGATTCCCCACCTCTGATTCCCTATATCTGATTTTCCGCCTCTGTTTCCCAGCCTCTGATTCTCTGACTCTGTTTCCCCATATCTGATTCCCCGCCTCTGATTCCCCAACTCTGATTCCCCGCCTCTGATTCCCCAGCTCTGATTCCCCGCCTCTGATACCCCGCGTCTGATTCCCTGCCTCTGATTCCCCGCCCCTGATTCCCCAGCTCTGATTCCCCACCTCTGATTCCCCGCGTCTGATTCCCTGCCTCTGACTCCCCGCCTCTGATTCCCCATCTCTGATTCATCACCTCTGATTCCCCACCTCTGATTCCCCATATCTGATTCCCCATCTCTGATTCCCCAATTCTGATTCCCCGCCTCTGATTCCCCAGCTCTGATTCTCAACCTCTGATTCCCCACCTCTGATTCCCCATATCTGATTCCCCGCGTCTGTTTCCCCACCTCTGATTCCCGGCCTCTGATTCCAGGCCTCTGATTCCCGGCCTCTGATTCCCGGCCTCTGATTCCCCGCTTCTGATTCTGATTCCCTGCCTCTGATTCCCCATCTCTGATTCCCCACATCTGATTCCCTGCCTCTGATTCCCCGCCTCTGATTCCCCGCCTCTGATTCCCCACCTCTGATTCCCCATATCTGATTATCCGCCTCTGTTTCCCCGCCTCTGATTCCCCACCTCTGTTTCCCCATATCTGATTCCCGGACTCTGATTCCCCAGCTCAGATTACCCATC
Organism: Narcine bancroftii; assembly: GCF_036971445.1. Taxonomy (NCBI): domain Eukaryota; kingdom Metazoa; phylum Chordata; class Chondrichthyes; order Torpediniformes; family Narcinidae; genus Narcine; species Narcine bancroftii. Next base: position 258,506,948 of record NC_091470.1, read on the forward strand.
TCTGATTCCGCACATCCGATTCCCTGCCTCTGATTCCCTGCGTCTGATTCCCTACCTCTCATTCCCAACCTATGATTCCCCACCTCTGATTCCCTATATCTGATTCTCCGCCTCTGTTTCCCAGCCTATGATTTCCCGCCTCTGTTTCCCCATATCCGATTCCTCGCCTTTGATTCCCCAACTCTGATTCCCTGCCCCTGATTCCCCAGGTCTAATTCCCCACCTCTGATACCACGCGTCTGATTCCCTGCCTCTGATGCCCTGCCTCTGATTCCTAATCTCTGATTCCCTGCCTCTGATTCCCCGCCTCTGATTCCCCGCCTCTGATTCCCCAACTCTGATTCCCCGCCTCTGATTCCCCAGCTCTGATTCCCCGCCTCTGATTCCCCGCGTCTCATTCCCCGCCTCTGATTCCCCGCCTCTGATTCACCATCTCTGATTCACCACCTCTGATTCCCCACCTCTGATTCCCCATATCTGATTCCCCGCCTCTGTTTCCCCGCCTCAGATTCCCCGCCTCTGATTCCCGGACTCTGAGTCCCCACCTCTGATTCCCGGCCTCTGATTCCCGGCCTCTGATTCCCGGCCTCTGATTCCCGGCCTCTGATTCCCGGCCTCTGATTCCCCGCTTCTCATTCTGATTCCCTGCCTCTGATTCCCCATCTCTTATTCCCCACATCTGATTCCCTGCCTCTGATTCCCTGCCTCTGATCCCCACATTTGATTCCCCGCCTCTGATTCCCAACCTCTGATTCCCCACCTCTGATTCCCCATATCTGATGCCCCGCCTCTGTTTCCCCGCCTCTGATTCCCCGCCTCTGTTTCCCCATATCTGATTCCCGGATTCTGATTCCCCACCTCTTATTCCCCATCTTTGATTCCGCACATCCGATTCCCTGCCTCTGATTCCCCGCCTCTGATTCCCCGCGTCTGATTCCTTACCTCTGATTCCCAATCTATGATTCCCCACCTCTGATTCACTATATCTGATTCTCCGCCTCTGTTTCCCAGCCTCTGATTCTCTGACTCTGTTTCCCCATATCTGATTCCCCGCCTCTGATTCCCCAACCCTGATACCCCGCCTCTGATTCCCCAGCTCTGATTCCCCACCTCTGATACCCCGCATCTGATTCCCTGCCTCTGATTCCCCGCCTCTGATTCCCCAGCTCTGATTCCCCACCTCTGATTCCCCGCGTCTGATTCCCTGCCTCTGATTCCCCGCCTCTGATTCCCCATCTCTGATTCATCACCTCTGATTCCCCACCTCTGATTCCCCATATCTGATTCCCCGCCTCTGTTTCCCCGACTCTGATTCCCCGCCTCTGATTCCCCATATCTGATTCTCCACTTCAGATTCCCCAACTCTGATTCCCCGCCTCTGATTCGCCAGCTATGATTCCCCGCCTCTGATTCCCAGCTTCTGATTCCCTGCCTCTAATTCCCCGCCTCTGAATCCCCATCTCTGATTCACCACGTCTGATTCCCTGCGTCTGATTCCCCGCCTCTGATTCCCCATCTCTGATTCCCCATCTCTGATTCCCCAATTCTGATTCCCCGCCTCTGATTCCCCATCTCTGATTCCCCATATCTGATTCCCCGCCACAGTTTCCCCGCCTCTGATACCCCGCCTCTGATTCCCCATATCTGATTCCCCGCTTCTGATTCCCCAACTCTGATTCCCCGCCTCTGATACGCCAGCTATGATTCCCCGCCTCTGATTCCCCGCGTCCGATTCCCTGCCTCTGATTCCCCGCCTCTGAATCCCCATCTCTGATTCACCACCTCTGATTCCCTGCGTCTGATTCCCCGCCTCTGATTCCCCATCTCTGATTCCCCATCTCTGATTCCCCAATTCTGATTCCCCGCCTCTGATTCCCCAGCTCTGATACCCCGCCTCTGATTCCCTGCCTCTGATTCTCAACCTCTGATTCCCCACCTCTGATTCCCCATATCTGATTCCCCACGTCTGTTTCCCCACCTCTGATTCCCGGCATCTGATTCCAGGCCTCTGATTCCCGGCCTGTGATTCCCGGTCTCTGATTCCCCGCTTCTGATTCTGATTCCCTGCCTCTGATTCCCCATCTCTGATTCCCCACATCTGATTACCTGCCTCTGATACCCTGCCTCTGATTCCCCGCCTCTGATTCCCCGCCTCTGATTCCCCACCTCTGATTCCCTGCCTCTGATTCCCCATCTCTGATTCACAACCTCTGATTCCCCACCTCTGATTCCCCATATCTGATTCCCCGCCTCTGTTTCCCCGACTCTGATTCCCCGCCTCTGATTCGCCAGCTATGATTTCCCGCCTCTGATTCCCCACCTCTGATTCCCCGCCTCTGATTCGCCAGCTATGATTCCCCGCCTCTGGTTTCACGTGTCTAATTCCCTGCCTCTGATTCCCCGCCGCTGATTCCCCATCTCTGATTCACCACATCTGATTCCCCAATTCTGATTCCCCGCCTCTGATTCCCCAGCTCTGATTCCCCGCCTCTGATTCCCTGCCTCTGATTCCCAACCACTGATTCCACACCACTGATTCCCCATATCTGATTCCCCGCCTCTGTTTCCCTGCCTCTGATTCCCCGCCTCTGTTTCCCCATATCTGATTCCCCGCCTCTGATTCCCCAACTCTGATTCCCCGCCTCTGATTCCCCAGCTCTGACTCCCCGTGTTTGATTCCCTGCCTCTGATTACGCGCCTCTGATACCCCATCTCTGATTCACCGCCTCTGATTCCCCATTTCTGATACCCCAATTCTGATTCCCCGCCTCTGATACCCCGCCTCTGATTCCCCATATCTGATTCCCCGCTTCTGATTCCCCAACTCTGATTCCCCGCCTCTGATACGCCAGCTATGATTCCCCGCCTCTGATTCCCCGCGTCCGATTCCCTGCCTCTGATTCCCCGCCTCTGAATCCCCATCTCTGATTCACCACCTCTGATTCCCTGCGTCTGATTCCCCGCCTCTGATTCCCCATCTCTGATTCCCCATCTCTGATTCCCCAATTCTGATTCCCCGCCTCTGATTCCCCAGCTCTGATACCCCGCCTCTGATTCCCTGCCTCTGATTCTCAACCTCTGATTCCCCACCTCTGATTCCCCATATCTGATTCCCCACGTCTGTTTCCCCACCTCTGATTCCCGGCATCTGATTCCAGGCCTCTGATTCCCGGCCTCTGATTCCCCATCTCTGATTCCCCACATCTGATTCCCTGCCTCTGATTCCCCGCCTCTGATTCCCCACCTCTGATTCCGTGCCTCTGATTCCCCATCTCTGATTCACAACCTCTGATTCCCCACCTCTGATTCCCCATATCTGATTCCCCGCCTCTGTTTCCCCGACTCTGATTCCCCGCCTCTGATTCGCCAGCTATGATTTCCCGCCTCTGATTCCCCACCTCTGATTCCCCGCCTCTGATTCCCCATCTCTGATTCACCACCTCTGATTCCCCAATTCTGATTCCCCGCCTCTGATACCCCAGCTCTGATTCCCCGCCTCTGATTCCCTGCCTCTGATTCCCAACCACTGATTCCACACCTCTGATTCCCCATATCTGATTCCCCGCCTCTGTTTCCCTGCCTCTGATTCCACGCCTCTGTTTCCCCATATCTGATTCCCCGCCTCTGATTCCCCAACTCTGATTCCCCGCCTCTGATTCCCCAGCTCTGACTCCCCTTGTTTGATTCCCTGCCTCTGATTACCCGCCTCTGATACCCCATCTCTGATTCACCGCCTTTGATTCGCCAACTCTGATTCACCATATCTGATTCCCCGCCTCTGTTTCCCCGCCTCTGATTCCCCGCCTCTGATTCCCCATATCTCATTCCCCGCCTCTGATTCCCCATCTCTGATTCCCGGACTCTGATTCCCCACCTCTGATTCCCAGTCCTCTTATTCCCGGCATCTGATTCCCGGCCTCTGATTCCCGGACTCTGATTCCCTGCCACTGATTCCCCGCCCCTGATTCTCCACCTCTGATTCCCCATATCTGATTCCCCGCCTCTGTTTCCCTGCCTCTGATTCGCCGCCTCTGATACCCCGCCTCTGATTCCCCATCTCTAATTCATCACATCTGATTCCCCACCTCTGCTTCCCCATCACTGATTCATTGCCTCTGATTCGCCACCTCTGATTCCCCATATCTGATTCCCTGCCTCTGTTTCCCTGCCTCTTATTCCCGGACTCTGAATCCCCACCACTGATTCCCGGCCTCTGATTCCCGGCCTCTGATTCCCGGCCTCTGATTCCCCGCTTCTGATTCTGATTCCCTGCCTCTGATTCCCCATCTCTGATTCCCCACATCTGATTCCCTGCCTCTGATTCCCTGCCTCTGATTCCCCGCCTCTGATTCCCCGCATCTGATTCCCAACCTGTGATTCCCCACCTCTGATTCCCCATATCTGATTCCCCGACTTTGTTTCCCCGCCTCTGATTCCCCGCCTCTGTTTCCCCATATCTGATTCCCGGACTCTGATTCCCCACCTCTGATTCCCCATCTCTCATTCCGCACATCCGATTCCCTGCCTCTGATTCCCCGCCTCTGATTCCCCGCGTCTGATTCCCTCCCTCTGATTCCCAACCTATGATTCCCCACCTCTGATTCCCTATATCTGATTCTCCTCCTCTGTTTCCCAGCCTCTGATTCTCCGACTCTGTTTCCCCATATCTGATTCCCCGCCTCTGAATCCCCAACTCTGATTCCCCGCAGCTGATACCCCGCGTCTGATTCCCTGCCTCTGATGCCCTGCCTCTGATTCCTCATCTCTGATTCCCTGCCTCTGATTCCCCGCCTCTAATTCCCCGCCTGTGATTCCCCGCCTCTGATTCCCCAACTCTGATTTCCCGCCTCTGATTCCCCAGCTCTGATTCCCCGCCTCTGATACCCCGCGTCTGATTCCCTGCCTCTGATTCCCCGCCTCTGATTCCCCAGCTCTGATTCCCCACCTCTGATTCCCCGCGTCTGATTCCCTGCCTCTGATTCCCCGCCTCTGATTCCCCATCTCTGAATCACCACCTCTGATTCCCCACCTCTGATTCCCCATATCTGATTCCCCGCCTCTGTTTCCCCATATCTGATTCCCGGACTCTGATTCCCCACCTCTGATTCCCCATCTCTGATTCCGCACATCCGATTCCCTGCCTCTGATACCCCGCCTCTGATTCCCCGCGTCTGATTCCCTACCTCTGATTCACAACCCTTGATTCCCCACCTCTCATTCCCTATATCTGATTCTCCGCCTCTGTTTCCCAGCCTCTGATTCTCCGACTCTGTTTCCCCATATCTGATTCCCCGCCTCTGATTCCCCAACTCTGATTCCCCGCCTCTGATTCCCCAGCTCTGATTCCCCGCCTCTGATACCCCAGCTCTGATTCCCCACCTCTGATTCCCCGCGTCTGATTCCCCAACTCTGATTCCCCGCCTCTGATTCCCCAACTCTGATTCCCCGCCTCTGATTCCCCAACTCTGATTCCCCGCCTCTGATTCCCCAGCTCTGATTCCCCACCTCTGATTCCCCGCGTCTGATTCCCTGCCTCTGATTCCCCTCCTCTGATTCCCCATCTATGATTCATCACCTCTGATTCCCCACCTCTGATTCCCCATATCTGATTCCCCACCACAGTTTCCCCGCCTCTGATACCCCGCCTCTGATTCCCCATATCTGATTCCCCGCTTCTGATTCCCCAACTCTGATTCCCCGCCTCTGATTCGCCAGCTATGATTCCCCGCCTCTGATTCCCCGCGTCTGATTCCCGGCCTCTGATTCCACGCCTCTGAATCCCCATCTCTGATTCACCACCTCTGATTCCCTGCGTCTGATTCCCCGCCTCTGATTCCCCATCTCTGATTCCCCATCTCTGATTCCCCAATTCTGATTCCCCGCCTCTGATTCCCCACCTCTGATTCCCCATATCTGATTCCCCACGTCTGTTTCCCCACCTCTGATTCCCGGCATCTGATTCCAGGCCTCTGATTCCCGGCCTCTGATTCCCGGCCTCTGATTCCCCGCTTCTGATTCTGATTCCCTGCCTCTGATTCCCCATCTCTGATTCCCCACATCTGATTCCCTGCCTCTGATACCCTGCCTCTGATTCCCCGCCTCTGATTCCCCGCCTCTGATTCCCCACCTCTGATTCCCCATATCTGATTCCCCGCCTCTGTTTCCCCGCCTCTGATTCCCCGCCTCTGTTTCCCCATATCTGATTCCCGGACTCTGATTCCCCAGCTCAGATTACCCATCTCTGATTCCGCACATCCGATTCCCTGCCTCTGATTCCCCGCCTCTGATTCCCTGCGTCTGATTCCCTACCTCTGATTCCCAACCTATGATTCCCCACCTCTGATTCCCTATATCTGATTCTCCGCCTCTGTTTCCCAGCCTCTGATTCCCCGCCTCTGTTTCCCCATATCTGATTCCCCGCCTCTGATTCCCCAACTCTGATTCCCCGCCCCTGATTCCCCCGCTCTGATTCCCCTCCTCTGATACCCCGCGTCTGATTCCCTGCCTCTGATGCCCTGCCTCTGATTCCTAATCTCTGATTCTCTGCCTCTGATTCCCCGCCTCTGATTCCCCGCCTCTGATTCCCCAGTTCTGATTCCCAGCCTCTGATTCCCCGCGTCTGATTCCCTGCCTCTGATTCCCCACCTCTGATTCCCCATATCTGATTCCCCGCCTCTGTTTCCCCGCCTCAGATTCCCCGCCTCTGATTCCCGGACTCTGAGTCCCCACCTCTGATTCCCGGCCTCTGATTCCCGGCCTCTGATTCCCCGCCTCTGAATCCCCAACTCTGATTCCCCGCCTCTGATACCCCGCGTCTGATTCCCTGCCTCTGATTCCCCGCCTCTGATTCCCCAGCTCTGATTCCCCACCTCTGATTCCCCGCCTCTGATTCCCCATCTCTGAATCACCACCTCTGATTCCCCACCTCTGATTCCCCATATCTGATTCCCCGCCTCTGTTTCACCATATCTGATTCCCGGACTCTGATACCCCACCTCTGATTCCCCGCCTCTGATTCCCCAGCTCTGATTCCCCGCCTCTGATACCCCGCGTCTGATTCCCTGCCTCTGATTCCCCGCCCCTGATTCCCCAGCTCTGATTCCCCACCTCTGATTCCCCGCGTCTGATTCCCTGCCTCTGATTGCCCGTGTCTGATTCCCTATCTCTGATTCACAACCCTTGATTCCCCACCTCTGATTCCCTATATCTGATTCTCCGCCTCTGTTTCCCAGCCTCTGATTCTCTGAGTCTGTTTCCCCATATCTGATTCCCCGCCTCTGAATCCCCAACTCTGATTCCCCGCCTCTGATTCCCCAGCTCTGATTCCCCGCCTCTGATACCCCGCGTCTGATTCCCTGCCTCTGATTCCCCGCCCCTGATTCCCCAGCTCTGATTCCCCACCTCTGATTCCCCGCGTCTGATTCCCTGCCTCTGACTCCCCGCCTCTGATTCCCCATCTCTGATTCATCACCTCTGATTCCCCACATCTGATTCCCCATATCTGATTCCCCATCTCTGATTCCCCAATTCTGATTCCCCGCCTCTGATTCCCCAGCTCTGATACCCCGCCTCTGATTCCCTGCCTCTGATTCTCAACCTCTGATTCCCCACCTCTGATTCCCCATATCTGATTCCCCGCGTCTGTTTCCCCACCTCTGATTCCCGGCCTCTGATTCCAGGCCTCTGATTCCCGGCCTCTGATTCCCGGCCTCAGATTCCCCGCTTCTGATTCTGATTCCCTGCCTCTGATTCCCCATCTCTGATTCCCCACATCTGATTCCCCATATCTGATTATCCGCCTCTGTTTCCCCGCCTCTGATTTCCCACCTCTGTTTCCCCATATCTGATTCCCGGACTCTGATTCCCCAGCTCAGATTACCCATCTCTGATTCCGCACATCCGATTCCCTGCCTCTGATTCCCTGCGTCTGATTCCCTACCTCTCATTCCCAACCTATGATTCCCCACCTCTGATTCCCTATATCTGATTCTCCGCCTCTGTTTCCCAGCCTATGATTTCCCGCCTCTGTTTCCCCATATCTGATTCCTCGCCTTTGATTCCCCAACTCTGATTCCCTGCCCCTGATTCCCCAGGTCTAATTCCCCACCTCTGATACCACGCGTCTGATTCCCTGCCTCTGATGCCCTGCCTCTGATTCCTAATCTCTGATTCCCTGCCTCTGATTCCCCGCCTCTGATTCCCCGCCTCTGATTCCCCATCTCTAATTCATCACATCTGATTCCCCACCTCTGCTTCCCCATCACTGATTCACTGCCTCTGATTCGCCACCTCTGATTCCCCATATCTGATTCCCTGCCTCTGTTTCCCTGCCTCTTATTCCCGGACTCTGAATCCCCACCACTGATTCCCGGCCTCTGATTCCCGGCCTCTGATTCCCGGCCTCTGATTCCCGGCCTCTGATTCCCCGCTTCTGATTCTGATTCCCTGCCTCTGATTCCCCGCCTCTGATTCCCCGCATCTGATTCCCAACCTCTGATTCCCCACCTCTGATTCCCCATCTCTAATTCCGCACATCCGATTCCCTGCCTCTGATTCCCCGCCTCTGATTCCCCGCGTCTGATTCCCTACCTCTGATTCCCAACCTATGATTCCCCACCTCTGATTCCCTATATCTGATTCTCCTCCTCTGTTTCCCAGCCTCTGATTCTCCGACTCTGTTTCCCCATATCTGATTCCCCGCCTCTGATTCCCCAACTCTGATTCCCCGCCTCTGATTCCCCAGCTCTGATTCCCCGCCGCTGATACCCCGCGTCTGATTCCCTGCCTCTGATGCCCTGCCTCTGAATCCCCATCTCTGATTCACCACCTCTGATTCCCTGCGTCTGATTCCCCGCCTATGATTCCCCATCTCTGATTCCCGGCCTCTGATTCCCGGCCTCTGATTCCCGGTCTCTGATTCCCGGCCTCTGATTCCCGGCCTCTGATTCCCGGCCTCTGATTCCCCGCTTCTGATTCTGATTCCCTGCCTCTGATTCCCCATCTCTGATTCCCCACATCTGATTCCCTGCCTCTGATTCCCTGCCTCTGATCCCCACATTTGATTCCCCGTCTCTGATTCCCAACCTCTGATTCCCCACCTCTGATTCCCCATATCTGATGCCCCGCCTCTGTTTCCCCGCCTCTGATTCCCCGCCACTGTTTCCCCATATCTGATTCCCGGATTCTGATTCCCCACCTCTGATTCCCCATCTTTGATTCCGCACATCCGATTCCCTGCCTCTGATTCCCCGCCTCTGATTCCCCGCGTCTGATTCCTTACCTCTGATTCCCAATCTATGATTCCCCACCTCTGATTCACTATATCTGATTCTCCGCCTCTGTTTCCCAGCCTCTGATTCTCTGACTCTGTTTCCCCATATCTGATTCCCCGCCTCTGATTCCCCAACCCTGATACCCCGCCTCTGATTCCCCAGCTCTGATTCCCCACCTCTGAAACCCCGCATCTGATTCCCTGCCTCTGATTCCCCGCCTCTGATTCCCCAGCTCTGATTCCCCACCTCTGATTCCCCGCGTCTGATTCCCTGCCTCTGATTCCCCGCCTCTGATTCCCCATGTCTGATTCATCACCTCTGATTCCCCACCTCTGATTCCCCATATCTGATTCCCCGCCTCTGTTTCCCCGACTCTGATTCCCCGCCTCTGATTCCCCATATCTGATTCTCCACTTCAGATTCCCCAACTCTGATTCCCCGCCTCTGATTCCCCAGCTCTGATTCCCTGCCTCTGATTCACCAGCTCTGATTCCCTGCCTCTGATTCCCCGCCTGTGATTCCCCATCTCTTATTCACAACCTCTGCTTCCCCACCTCTGATTCCCCATATCTGATTCCCTGCCGCTGATTCCCCACCTCTGATTCCCCATCTCTGATTCCGCACATCCGATTCCCTGCCTCTGATTCCCCACCTCTGATTCCCTGCCTCTGATTCCCCATCTCTGATTCACAACCTCTGATTCCCCACCTCTGATTCCCCATATCTGATTCCCCGCCTCGGTTTCCCCGACTCTGATTCCCCGCCTCTGATTCGCCAGCTATGATTCCCCGCCTCTGATTCCCCATCTCTGATTCCCCGCCTCTGATTCGCCAGCTATGATTCCCCGCCTCTGGTTTCACGTGTCTGATTCCCTGCCTCTGATTCCCCGCCTCTGATTCCCCATCTCTGATTCACCACCTCTGATTCCCCAATTCTGATTCCCCGCCTCTGATTCCCCAGCTCTATTTCCCCGCCTCTGATTCCCTGCCTCTGATTCCCAACCACTGATTCCACATCTCTGATTCCCCATATCTGATTCCCCGCCTCTGTTTCCCTGCCTCTGATTCCCCGCCTCTGTTTCCCCATATCTGATTCCCCGCCTCTGATTCCCCAACTCTGATTCCCCGCCTCTGATTCCCCAGCTCTGACTCCCCGTGTTTGATTCCCTGCCTCTGATTACCCGCCTCTGATACCCCATCTCTGATTCACCGCCTCTGATACCCCGCGTCTGATTCCCTGCCTCTGATTCCCCGCCTCTGATTCCCCAGCTCTGATTCCCCACCTCTGATTCCCGGACTCTGATTCCCCACCTCTGATTCCCAGTCCTCTTATTCCCGACATCTGATTCCCGGCCTCTGATTCCCGGACTCTGATTCCCTGCCACTGATTCTCCGCCCCTGATTCTCCACCTCTGATTCCCCATATCTGATTCCCCGCCTCTGTTTCCCTGCCTCTGATTCGCCGCCTCTGATACCCCGCCTCTGATTCCCCATCTCTAATTCATCACATCTGATTCCCCACCTCTGCTTCCCCATCACTGATTCACTGCCTCTGATTCGCCACCTCTGATTCCCCATATCTGATTCCCTGCCTCTGTTTCCCTGCCTCTTATTCCCGGACTCTGAATCCCCACCACTGATTCCCGGCCTCTGATTCCCGGCCTCTGATTCCCGGCCTCTGATTCCCGGCCTCTGATTCCCCGCTTCTGATTCTGATTCCCTGCCTCTGATTCCCCATCTCTGATTCCCCACATCTGATTCCCTGACTCTGATTCCCTGCCTCTGATTCCCCGCCTCTGATTCCCCGCATCTGATTCCCAACCTCTGATTCCCCACCTCTGATTCCCCATCTCTAATTCCGCACATCCGATTCCCTGCCTCTGATTCCCGGCCTCTGATTCCCCGCTTCTGATTCTGATTCCCTGCCTCTGATACCCTGCCTCTGATTCCCCGCCTCTGATTCCCCGCCTCTGTTTCCCCACCTCTGATTCCCCATATCTGATTCCCCGCCTCTGTTTCCCCGCCTCTGATTCCCCGCCTCTGTTTCCCCATATCTGATTCCCGGACTCTGATTCCCCAGCTCAGATTACCCATCTCTGATTCCGCACATCCGATTCCCTGCCTCTGATTCCCCGCCTCTGATTCGCTGCGTCTGATTCCCTACCTCTGATTCCCAACCTATGATTCCCCACCTCTGATTCCCCACGTCTGTTTCCCCACCTCTGATTCCCGGCATCTGATTCCAGGCCTCTGATTCCCGGACTCTGATTCCCGGCCTCTGATTCCCCGCTTCTGATTCTGATTCCCTGCCTCTGATACCCTGCCTCTGATTCCCCGCCTCTGATTCCCCGCCTCTGATTCCCCACCTCTGATTCCCCATATCTGATTCCCCGCCTCTGTTTCCCCGCCTCTGATTCCCCGCCTCTGTTTCCCCATATCTGATTCCCGGACTCTGATTCCCCAGCTCAGATTACCCATCTCTGATTCCGCACATCCGATTCCCTGCCTCTGATTCCCCGCCTCTGATTCGCTGCGTCTGATTCCCTACCTCTGATTCCCAACCTATGATTCCCCACCTCTGATTCCCTATATCTGATTCTCCGCCTCTGTTTCCCAGCCTCTGATTCCCCGCCTCTGTTTCCCCATATCTGATTCCCCGCCTCTGATTCCCCAACTCTGATTCCCCGCCCCTGATTCCCCCGCTCTGATTCCCCAGTTCTGATTCCCAGCCTCTGATTCCCCGCGTCTGTTTCCCAGCCTCTGATTCTCTGACTCTGTTTCCCCATATCTGATTCCCCGCCTCTGATTCCCAAACTCTGATTCCCCGCCTCTGATTCCCCAGCTCTGATTCCCCGCCTCTGATACCCCGCGTCTGATTCCCTGCCTCTGATTCCCTGCCTCTGATTCCCCAGCTCTGATTCCCCACCTCTGATTCCCCGCGTCTGATTCCCTGCCTCTGATTCCCCACCTCTGATTCCCTGCCTCTGATTCCCCATCTCTGATTCACAACCTCTGATTCCCCACCTCTGATTCCCCATATCTGATTCCCCGCCTCTGTTTCCCCAACTCTGATTCCCCGCCTCTGATTCGCCAGCTATGAATCCCCGCCTCTGATTCCACATCTCTGATTCCCCGCCTCTGATTCGCCAGCTATGATTCCCCGCCTCTGGTTTCACGTGTCTGATTCCCTGCCTCTGATTCCCCGCCTCTGATTCCCCATCTCTGATTCACCACCTCTGATTCCCCAATTCTTATACCCCGCCTCTGATTCCCCAGCTCTGATTCCCCTCATCTGATTCCCTGCCTCTGATTCCCAACCACTGATTCCACATCTCTGATTCCCCATATCTGATTCCCCGCCTCTGTTTCCCTGCCTCTGATTCCCCGCCTCTGATTCCCCAACTCTGATTCCCCGCCTCTGATTCCCCAGCTCTGACTCCCCGTGTTTGATTCCCTGCCTCTGATTACCCGCCTCTGATACCCCATCTCTGATTCACCGCCTCTGATTCCCCATCTCTGATTCACCGCTTTTGATTCGCCAACTCTGATTCACCATATCTGATTCCCCGCCTCTGTTTCCCCGCCTCTGATTCCCCGCCTCTGATTCCCCATATCTCATTCCCCGCCTCTGATTCCCCATCTCTGATTCCCGGTCTCTGATTCCCCACCTCTGATTCCCAGTCCTCTTATTCCCGGCATCTGATTCCCGGCCTCTGATTCCCGGACTCTGATTCCCTGCCACTGATTCCCCGCCCCTTATTCTCCAACTCTGATTCCCCATATCTGATTCCCCGCCTCTGTTTCCCTGCCTCTGATTCGCCGCCTCTGATACCCCGCCTCTGATTCCCCATCTCTAATTCATCACATCTGATTCCCCACCTCTGCTTCCCCATCACTGATTCACTGCCTCTGATTCGCCACCTCTGATTCCCCATATCTGATTCCCTGCCTCTGTTTCCCTGCCTCTTATTCCCGGACTCTGAATCCCCACCACTGATTCCCGGCCTCTGATTCCCGGCCTCTGATTCCCGGCCTCTGATTCCCGGCCTCTGATTCCCCGCTTCTGATTCTGATTCCCTGCCTCTGATTCCCCATCTCTGATTCCCCACATCTGATTCCCTGCCTCTGATTCCCTGCCTCTGATTCCCCGCCTCTGATTCCCCGCATCTGATTCCCAACCTCTGATTCCCCACCTCTGATTCCCCATATCTGATTCCCCGACTTTGTTTCCCCGCCTCTGATTCCCCGCCTCTGATTCCCCATATCTCATTCCCCGCCTCTGATTCCCCATCTCTGATTCCCGGACTCTGATTCCCCACCTCTGATTCCCAGTCCTCTTATTCCCGACATCTGATTCCCGGCCTCTGATTCCCGGACTCTGATTCCCTGCCACTGATTCCCCGCCCCTGATTCTCCACCTCTGATTCCCCATATCTGATTCCCCGCCTCTGTTTCCCTGCCTCTGATTCGCCGCCTCTGATACCCCGCCTCTGATTCCCCATCTCTAATTCATCACATCTGATTCCCCACCTCTGCTTCCCCATCACTGATTCACTGCCTCTGATTCGCCACCTCTGATTCCCCATATCTGATTCCCTGCCTCTGTTTCCCTGCCTCTTATTCCCGGACTCTGAATCCCCACCACTGATTCCCGGCCTCTGATTCCCGGCCTCTGATTCCCGGCCTCTGATTCCCGGCCTCTGATTCCCCGCTTCTGATTCTGATTCCCTGCCTCTGATTCCCCATCTCTGATTCCCCACATCTGATTCCCTGACTCTGATTCCCTGCCTCTGATTCCCCGCCTCTGATTCCCCGCATCTGATTCCCAACCTCTGATTCCCCACCTCTGATTCCCCATCTCTAATTCCGCACATCCGATTCCCTGCCTCTGATTCCCCGCCTCTGATTCCCCGCGTCTGATTCCCTACCTCTGATTCCCAACCTATGATTCCCCACCTCTGATTCCCTATATCTGATTCTCCTCCTCTGTTTCCCAGCCTCTGATTCTCCGACTCTGTTTCCCCATATCTGATTCCCCGCCTCTGATTCCCCAACTCTGATTCCCCGCCTCTGATTCCCCAGCTCTGATTCCCCGCCGCTGATACCCCGCGTCTGATTCCCTGCCTCTGATGCCCTGCCTCTGATTCCTCATCTCTGATTCCCTGCCTCTGATTCCCCGCCTCTAATTCCCCGCCTCTGATTCCCCATATCTGATTCCCCGCCTCTGATTCCCCAACTCTGATTTCCCGCCTCTTATTCCCCAGCTCTGATTCCCCGCCTCTGATACCCCGCGTCTGATTCCCTGCCTCTGATTCCCCGCCTCTGATTCCCCAGCTCTGATTCCCCACCTCTGATTCCCCGCGTCTGATTCCCTGCCTCTGATTCCCCGCCTCTGATTCCCCATCTCTGAATCACCACCTCTGATTCCCCACCTCTGATTCCCCATATCCGATTCCCCGCCTCTGTTTCCCCATATCTGATTCCCGGACTCTGATTCCCCACCTCTGATTCCCCACCTCTGATTCCCCGCCTCTGATACCCCGCGTCTGATACCCTGCCTCTGATTCCCCGCCTCTGATTCCCCATCTCTGATTCCCCACCTCTGATTCCCCACCTCTGATTCCACATATCTGATTCCCCGCCACAGTTTCCCCGCCTCTGATACCCCGCCTCTGATTCCCCATATCTGATTCCCCGCTTCTGATTCCCCAACTCTGATTCCCCGCCTCTGATTCGCCAGCTATGATTCCCCGCCTCTGATTCCCCGCGTCTGATTCCCTGCATCTGATTCCACGCCTCTGAATCCCCATCTCTGATTCACCACCTCTGATTCCCTGCGTCTGATTCCCCGCCTCTGATTCCCCATCTCTGATTCCCCATCTCTGATTCCCCAATTCTGATTCCCCGCCTCTGATTCCCCAGCTCTGATACCCCGCCTCTGATTCCCTGCCTCTGATTCTCAACCTCTGATTCCCCACCTCTGATTCCCCATATCTGATTCCCCACGTCTGTTTCCCCACCTCTGATTCCCGGCATCTGATTCCAGGCCTCTGATTCCCGGACTCTGATTCCCGGCCTCTGATTCCCCGCTTCTGATTCTGATTCCCTGCCTCTGATACCCTGCCTCTGATTCCCCGCCTCTGATTCCCCGCCTCTGATTCCCCACCTCTGATTCCCCATATCTGATTCCCCGCCTCTGTTTCCCCGCCTCTGATTCCCCGCCTCTGTTTCCCCATATCTGATTCCCGGACTCTGATTCCCCAGCTCAGATTACCCATCTCTGATTCCGCACATCCGATTCCCTGCCTCTGATTCCCCGCCTCTGATTCCCTGCGTCTGATTCCCTACCTCTGATTCCCAACCTATGATTCCCCACCTCTGATTCCCTATATCTGATTCTCCGCCTCTGTTTCCCAGCCTCTGATTCTCTGACTCTGTTTCCCCATATCTGATTCCCCGCCTCTGATTCCCAAACTCTGATTCCCCGCCTCTGATTCCCCAGCTCTGATTCCCCGCCTCTGATACCCCGCGTCTGATTCCCTGCCTCTGATTCCCTGCCTCTGATTCCCCAGCTCTGATTCCCCACCTCTGATTCCCCGCGTCTGATTCCCTGCCTCTGATTCCCCACCTCTGATTCCCTGAATCTGATTCCCCATCTCTGATTCACAACCTCTAATTCCCCACCTCTGATTCCCCATATCTGATTCCCCGCCTCTGTTTCCCCAACTCTGATTCCCCGCCTCTGATTCGCCAGCTATGAATCCCCGCCTCTGATTCCACATCTCTGATTCCCCGCCTCTGATTCGCCAGCTATGATTCCCCGCCTCTGGTTTCACGTGTCTGATTCCCTGCCTCTGATTCCCCGCCTCTGATTCCCCATCTCTGATTCACCACCTCTGATTCCCCAATTCTTATTCCCCGCCTCTGATTCCCCAGCTCTGATTCCCCGCCTCTGATTCCCTGCCTCTGATTCCCAACCACTGATTCCACATCTCTGATTCCCCATATCTGATTCCCCGCCTCTGTTTCCCTGCCTCTGATTCCCCGCCTCTGTTTCCCCATATCTGATTCCCCGCCTCTGATTCCCCAACTCTGATTCCCCGCCTCTGATTCCCCAGCTCTGACTCCCCGTGTTTGATTCCCTGCCTCTGATTACCCGCCTCTGATACCCCATCTCTGATTCACCGCCTCTGATTCCCCATCTCTGATTCACTGCCTTTGATTCGCCAACTCTGATTCACCATATCTGATTCCCCGCCTCTGTTTCCCCGCCTCTGATTCCCCGCCTCTGATTCCCCATATCTCATTCCCCGCCTCTGATTCCCCATCTCTGATTCCCGGTCTCTGATTCCCCACCTCTGATTCCCAGTCCTCTTATTCCCGGCATCTGATTCCCGGCCTCTGATTCCCGGACTCTGATTCCCTGCCACTGATTCCCCGCCCCTTATTCTCCAACTCTGATTCCCCATATCTGATTCCCCGCCTCTGTTTCCCTGCCTCTGATTCGCCGCCTCTGATACCCCGCCTCTGATTCCCCATCTCTAATTCATCACATCTGATTCCCCACCTCTGCTTCCCCATCACTGATTCACTGCCTCTGATTCGCCACCTCTGATTCCCCATATCTGATTCCCTGCCTCTGTTTCCCTGCCTCTTATTCCCGGACTCTGAATCCCCACCACTGATTCCCGGCCTCTGATTCCCGGCCTCTGATTCCCGGCCTCTGATTCCCGGCCTCTGTTTCCCCGCTTCTGATTCTGATTCCCTGCCTCTGATTCCCCATCTCTGATTCCCCACATCTGATTCCCTGCCTCTGATTCCCTGCCTCTGATTCCCCGCCTCTGATTCCCCGCATCTGATTCCCAACCTCTGATTCCCCACCTCTGATTCCCCATATCTGATTCCCCGACTTTGTTTCCCCGCCTCTGATTCCCCGCCTCTGATTCCCCATATCTCATTCCCCGCCTCTGATTCCCCATCTCTGATTCCCGGACTCTGATTCCCCACCTCTGATTCCCAGTCCTCTTATTCCCGACATCTGATTCCCGGCCTCTGATTCCCGGACTCTGATTCCCTGCCACTGATTCCCCGCCCCTGATTCTCCACCTCTGATTCCCCATATCTGATTCCCCGCCTCTGTTTCCCTGCCTCTGATTCGCCGCCTCTGATACCCCGCCTCTGATTCCCCATCTCTAATTCATCACATCTGATTCCCCACCTCTGCTTCCCCATCACTGATTCACTGCCTCTGATTCGCCACCTCTGATTCCCCATATCTGATTCCCTGCCTCTGTTTCCCTGCCTCTTATTCCCGGACTCTGAATCCCCACCACTGATTCCCGGCCTCTGATTCCCGGCCTCTGATTCCCGGCCTCTGATTCCCGGCCTCTGATTCCCCGCTTCTGATTCTGATTCCCTGCCTCTGATTCCCCATCTCTGATTCCCCACATCTGATTCCCTGACTCTGATTCCCTGCCTCTGATTCCCCGCCTCTGATTCCCCGCATCTGATTCCCAACCTCTGATTCCCCACCTCTGATTCCCCATCTCTAATTCCGCACATCCGATTCCCTGCCTCTGATTCCCCGCCTCTGATTCCCCGCGTCTGATTCCCTACCTCTGATTCCCAACCTATGATTCCCCACCTCTGATTCCCTATATCTGATTCTCCTCCTCTGTTTCCCAGCCTCTGATTCTCTGACTCTGTTTCCCCATATCTGATTCCCCGCCTCTGATTCCCCAACTCTGATTCCCCGCCTCTGATTCCCCAGCTCTGATTCCCCGCCGCTGATACCCCGCGTCTGATTCCCTGCCTCTGATGCCCTGCCTCTGATTCCTCATCTCTGATTCCCTGCCTCTGATTCCCCGCCTCTAATTCCCCGCCTCTGATTCCCCATATCTGATTCCCCGCCTCTGATTCCCCAACTCTGATTTCCCGCCTCTTATTCCCCAGCTCTGATTCCCCGCCTCTGATACCCCGCGTCTGATTCCCTGCCTCTGATTCCCCGCCTCTGATTCCCCAGCTCTGATTCCCCACCTCTGATTCCCCGCGTCTGATTCCCTGCCTCTGATTCCCCGCCTCTGATTCCCCATCTCTGAATCACCACCTCTGATTCCCCACCTCTGATTCCCCATATCCGATTCCCCGCCTCTGTTTCCCCATATCTGATTCCCGGACTCTGATTCCCCACCTCTGATTCCCCACCTCTGATTCCCCGCCTCTGATACCCCGCGTCTGATACCCTGCCTCTGATTCCCCGCCTCTGATTCCCCATCTCTGATTCCCCACCTCTGATTCCCCACCTCTGATTCCACATATCTGATTCCCCGCCACAGTTTCCCCGCCTCTGATACCCCGCCTCTGATTCCCCATATCTGATTCCCCGCTTCTGATTCCCCAACTCTGATTCCCCGCCTCTGATTCGCCAGCTATGATTCCCCGCCTCTGATTCCCCGCGTCTGATTCCCTGCATCTGATTCCACGCCTCTGAATCCCCATCTCTGATTCACCACCTCTGATTCCCTGCGTCTGATTCCCCGCCTCTGATTCCCCATCTCTGATTCCCCATCTCTGATTCCCCAATTCTGATTCCCCGCCTCTGATTCCCCAGCTCTGATACCCCGCCTCTGATTCCCTGCCTCTGATTCTCAACCTCTGATTCCCCACCTCTGATTCCCCATATCTGATTCCCCACGTCTGTTTCCCCACCTCTGATTCCCGGCATCTGATTCCAGGCCTCTGATTCCACGCCTCTGAATCCCCATCTCTGATTCACCACCTCTGATTCCCTGCCTCTGATTCCCCGCCCCTGATTCCCCAGCTCTGATTCCCCACCTCTGATTCCCCGCGTCTGATTCCCTGCCTCTGACTCCCCGCCTCTGATTCCCCATCTCTGATTCATCACCTCTGATTCCCCACATCTGATTCCCCATATCTGATTCCCCATCTCTGATTCCCCAATTCTGATTCCCCGCCTCTGATTCGCCAGCTCTGATACCCCGCCTCTGATTCCCTGCCTCTGATTCTCAACCTCTGATTCCCCACCTCTGATTCCCCATATCTGATTCCCCGCGTCTGTTTCCCCACCTCTGATTCCCGGCCTCTGATTCCAGGCCTCTGATTCCCGGCCTCTGATTCCCGGCCTCAGATTCCCCGCTTCTGATTTTGATTCCCTGCCTCTGATTCCCCATCTCTGATTCCCCACATCTGATTCCCCATATCTGATTATCCGCCTCTGTTTCCCCGCCTCTGATTTCCCACCTCTGTTTCCCCATATCTGATTCCCGGACTCTGATTCCCCAGCTCAGATTACCCATCTCTGATTCCGCACATCCGATTCCCTGCCTCTGATTCCCTGCGTCTGATTCCCTACCTCTCATTCCCAACCTATGATTCCCCACCTCTGATTCCCTATATCTGATTCTCCGCCTCTGTTTCCCAGCCTATGATTTCCCGCCTCTGTTTCCCCATATCTGATTCCTCGCCTTTGATTCCCCAACTCTGATTCCCTGCCCCTGATTCCCCAGGTCTAATTCCCCACCTCTGATACCACGCGTCTGATTCCCTGCCTCTGATGCCCTGCCTCTGATTCCTAATCTCTGATTCCCTGCCTCTGATTCCCCGCCTCTGATTCCCCGCCTCTGATTCCCCATCTCTAATTCATCACATCTGATTCCCCACCTCTGCTTCCCCATCACTGATTCACTGCCTCTGATTCGCCACCTCTGATTCCCCATATCTGATTCCCTGCCTCTGTTTCCCTGCCTCTTATTCCCGGACTCTGAATCCCCACCACTGATTCCCGGCCTCTGATTCCCGGCCTCTGATTCCCGGCCTCTGATTCCCGGCCTCTGATTCCCCGCTTCTGATTCTGATTCCCTGCCTCTGACTCCCCGCCTCTGATTCCCCGCATCTGATTCCCAACCTCTGATTCCCCACCTCTGATTCCCCATCTCTAATTCCGCACATCCGATTCCCTGCCTCTGATTCCCCGCCTCTGATTCCCCGCGTCTGATTCCCTACCTCTGATTCCCAACCTATGATTCCCCACCTCTGATTCCCTATATCTGATTCTCCTCCTCTGTTTCCCAGCCTCTGATTCTCCGACTCTGTTTCCCCATATCTGATTCCCCGCCTCTGATTCCCCAACTCTGATTCCCCGCCTCTGATTCCCCAGCTCTGATTCCCCGCCGCTGATACCCCGCGTCTGATTCCCTGCCTCTGATGCCCTGCCTCTGAATCCCCATCTCTGATTCACCACCTCTGATTCCCTGCGTCTGATTCCCCGCCTATGATTCCCCATCTCTGATTCCCGGCCTCTGATTCCCGGCATCTGATTCCCGGTCTCTGATTCCCGGCCTCTGATTCCCGGCCTCTGATTCCCGGCCTCTGATTCCCCGCTTCTGATTCTGATTCCCTGCCTCTGATTCCCCATCTCTGATTCCCCACATCTGATTCCCTGCCTCTGATTCCCTGCCTCTGATCCCCACATTTGATTCCCCGTCTCTGATTCCCAACCTCTGATTCCCCACCTCTGATTCCCCATATCTGATGCCCCGCCTCTGTTTCCCCGCCTCTGATTCCCCGCCACTGTTTCCCCATATCTGATTCCCGGATTCTGATTCCCCACCTCTGATTCCCCATCTTTGATTCCGCACATCCGATTCCCTGCCTCTGATTCCCCGCCTCTGATTCCCCGCGTCTGATTCCTTACCTCTGATTCCCAATCTATGATTCCCCACCTCTGATTCACTATATCTGATTCTCCGCCTCTGTTTCCCAGCCTCTGATTCTCTGACTCTGTTTCCCCATATCTGATTCCCCGCCTCTGATTCCCCAACCCTGATACCCCGCCTCTGATTCCCCAGCTCTGATTCCCCACCTCTGAAACCCCGCATCTGATTCCCTGCCTCTGATTCCCCGCCTCTGATTCCCCAGCTCTGATTCCCCACCTCTGATTCCCCGCGTCTGATTCCCTGCCTCTGATTCCCCGCCTCTGATTCCCCATGTCTGATTCATCACCTCTGATTCCCCACCTCTGATTCCCCATATCTGATTCCCCGCCTCTGTTTCCCCGACTCTGATTCCCCGCCTCTGATTCCCCATATCTGATTCTCCACTTCAGATTCCCCAACTCTGATTCCCCGCCTCTGATTCCCCAGCTCTGATTCCCTGCCTCTGATTCCCCAGCTCTGATTCCCTGCCTCTGATTCCCCGCCTGTGATTCCCCATCTCTTATTCACAACCTCTGCTTCCCCACCTCTGATTCCCCATATCTGATTCCCTGCCGCTGATTCCCCACCTCTGATTCCCCATCTCTGATTCCGCACATCCGATTCCCTGCCTCTGATTCCCCACCTCTGATTCCCTGCCTCTGATTCCCCATCTCTGATTCACAACCTCTGATTCCCCACCTCTGATTCCCCATATCTGATTCCCCGCCTCTGTTTCCCCGACTCTGATTCCCCGCCTCTGATTCGCCAGCTATGATTCCCCGCCTCTGATTCCCCATCTCTGATTCCCCGCCTCTGATTCGCCAGCTATGATTCCCCGCCTCTGGTTTCACGTGTCTGATTCCCTGCCTCTGATTCCCCGCCTCTGATTCCCCATCTCTGATTCACCACCTCTGATTCCCCAATTCTGATTCCCCGCCTCTGATTCCCCAGCTCTATTTCCCCGCCTCTGATTCCCTGCCTCTGATTCCCAACCACTGATTCCACATCTCTGATTCCCCATATCTGATTCCCCGCCTCTGTTTCCCTGCCTCTGATTCCCCGCCTCTGTTTCCCCATATCTGATTCCCCGCCTCTGATTCCCCAACTCTGATTCCCCGCCTCTGATTCCCCAGCTCTGACTCCCCGTGTTTGATTCCCTGCCGCTGATTACCCGCCTCTGATACCCCATCTCTGATTCACCGCCTCTGATACCCCGCGTCTGATTCCCTGCCTCTGATTCCCCGCCTCTGATTCCCCAGCTCTGATTCCCCACCTCTGATTCCCGGACTCTGATTCCCCACCTCTGATTCCCAGTCCTCTTATTCCCGACATCTGATTCCCGGCCTCTGATTCCCGGACTCTGATTCCCTGCCACTGATTCCCCGCCCCTGATTCTCCACCTCTGATTCCCCATATCTGATTCCCCGCCTCTGTTTCCCTGCCTCTGATTCGCCGCCTCTGATACCCCGCCTCTGATTCCCCATCTCTAATTCATCACATCTGATTCCCCACCTCTGCTTCCCCATCACTGATTCACTGCCTCTGATTCGCCACCTCTGATTCCCCATATCTGATTCCCTGCCTCTGTTTCCCTGCCTCTTATTCCCGGACTCTGAATCCCCACCACTGATTCCCGGCCTCTGATTCCCGGCCTCTGATTCCCGGCCTCTGATTCCCGGCCTCTGATTCCCCGCTTCTGATTCTGATTCCCTGCCTCTGATTCCCCATCTCTGATTCCCCACATCTGATTCCCTGACTCTGATTCCCTGCCTCTGATTCCCCGCCTCTGATTCCCCGCATCTGATTCCCAACCTCTGATTCCCCACCTCTGATTCCCCATCTCTAATTCCGCACATCCGATTCCCTGCCTCTGATTCCCCGCCTCTGATTCCCCGCGTCTGATTCCCTACCTCTGATTCCCAACCTATGATTCCCCACCTCTGATTCCCTATATCTGATTCTCCTCCTCTGTTTCCCAGCCTCTGATTCTCCGACTCTGTTTCCCCATATCTGATTCCCCGCCTCTGATTCCCCAACTCTGATTCCCCGCCTCTGATTCCCCAGCTCTGATTCCCCGCCGCTGATACCCCGCGTCTGATTCCCTGCCTCTGATGCCCCGCCTCTGATTCCTCATCTCTGATTCCCTGCCTCTGATTCCCCGCCTCTAATTCCCCGCCTCTGATTCCCCATATCTGATTCCCCGCCTCTGATTCCCCAACTCTGATTTCCCGCCTCTTATTCCCCAGCTCTGATTCCCCGCCTCTGATACCCCGCGTCTGATTCCCTGCCTCTGATTCCCCGCCTCTGATTCCCCAGCTCTGATTCCCCACCTCTGATTCCCCGCGTCTGATTCCCTGCCTCTGATTCCCCGCCTCTGATTCTCCATCTCTGAATCACCACCTCTGATTCCCCACCTCTGATTCCCCATATCCGATTCCCCGCCTCTGTTTCCCCATATCTGATTCCCGGACTCTGATTCCCCACCTCTGATTCCCCACCTCTGATTCCCCGCCTCTGATACCCCGCGTCTGATACCCTGCCTCTGATTCCCCGCCTCTGATTCCCCATCTCTGATTCCCCACCTCTGATTCCCCACCTCTGATTCCACATATCTGATTCCCCGCCACAGTTTCCCCGCCTCTGATACCCCGCCTCTGATTCCCCATATCTGATTCCCCGCTTCTGATTCCCCAACTCTGATTCCCCGCCTCTGATTCGCCAGCTATGATTCCCCGCCTCTGATTCCCCGCGTCTGATTCCCTGCATCTGATTCCACGCCTCTGAATCCCCATCTCTGATTCACCACCTCTGATTCCCTGCGTCTGATTCCCCGCCTCTGATTCCCCATCTCTGATTCCCCATCTCTGATTCCCCAATTCTGATTCCCCGCCTCTGATTACCCAGCTCTGATACCCCGCCTCTGATTCCCTGCCTCTGATTCTCAACCTCTGATTCCCCACCTCTGATTCCCCATATCTGATTCCCCACGTCTGTTTCCCCACCTCTGATTCCCGGCATCTGATTCCAGGCCTCTGATTCCCGGACTCTGATTCCCGGCCTCTGATTCCCCGCTTCTGATTCTGATTCCCTGCCTCTGATACCCTGCCTCTGATTCCCCGCCTCTGATTCCCCGCCTCTGATTCCCCACCTCTGATTCCCCATATCTGATTCCCCGCCTCTGTTTCCCCGCCTCTGATTCCCCGCCTCTGTTTCCCCATATCTGATTCCCGGACTCTGATTCCCCAGCTCAGATTACCCATCTCTGATTCCGCACATCCGATTCCCTGCCTCTGATTCCCCGCCTCTGATTCGCTGCGTCTGATTCCCTACCTCTGATTCCCAACCTATGATTCCCCACCTCTGATTCCCCACGTCTGTTTCCCCACCTCTGATTCCCGGCATCTGATTCCAGGCCTCTGATTCCCGGACTCTGATTCCCGGCCTCTGATTCCCCGCTTCTGATTCTGATTCCCTGCCTCTGATACCCTGCCTCTGATTCCCCGCCTCTGATTCCCCGCCTCTGATTCCCCACCTCTGATTCCCCATATCTGATTCCCCGCCTCTGTTTCCCCGCCTCTGATTCCCCGCCTCTGTTTCCCCATATCTGATTCCCGGACTCTGATTCCCCAGCTCAGATTACCCATCTCTGATTCCGCACATCCGATTCCCTGCCTCTGATTCCCCGCCTCTGATTCGCTGCGTCTGATTCCCTACCTCTGATTCCCAACCTATGATTCCCCACCTCTGATTCCCTATATCTGATTCTCCGCCTCTGTTTCCCAGCCTCTGATTCCCCGCCTCTGTTTCCCCATATCTGATTCCCCGCCTCTGATTCCCCAACTCTGATTCCCCGCCCCTGATTCCCCCGCTCTGATTCCCCAGTTCTGATTCCCAGCCTCTGATTCCCCGCGTCTGTTTCCCAGCCTCTGATTCTCTGACTCTGTTTCCCCATATCTGATTCCCCGCCTCTGATTCCCAAACTCTGATTCCCCGCCTCTGATTCCCCAGCTCTGATTCCCCGCCTCTGATACCCCGCGTCTGATTCCCTGCCTCTGATTCCCTGCCTCTGATTCCCCAGCTCTGATTCCCCACCTCTGATTCCCCGCGTCTGATTCCCTGCCTCTGATTCCCCACCTCTGATTCCCTGCCTCTGATTCCCCATCTCTGATTCACAACCTCTGATTCCCCACCTCTGATTCCCCATATCTGATTCCCCGCCTCTGTTTCCCCAACTCTGATTCCCCGCCTCTGATTCGCCAGCTATGAATCCCCGCCTCTGATTCCACATCTCTGATTCCCCGCCTCTGATTCGCCAGCTATGATTCTCCGCCTCTGGTTTCACGTGTCTGATTCCCTGCCTCTGATTCCCCGCCTCTGATTCCCCATCTCTGATTCACCACCTCTGATTCCCCAATTCTTATTCCCCGCCTCTGATTCCCCAGCTTTGATTCCCCGCATCTGATTCCCTGCCTCTGATTCCCAACCACTGATTCCACATCTCTGATTCCCCATATCTGATTCCCCGCCTCTGTTTCCCTGCCTCTGATTCCCCGCCTCTGTTTCCCCATATCTGATTCCCCGCCTCTGATTCCCCAACTCTGATTCCCCGCCTCTGATTCCCCAGCTCTGACTCCCCGTGTTTGATTCCCTGCCTCTGATTACCCGCCTCTGATACCCCATCTCTGATTCACCGCCTCTGATTCCCCATCTCTGATTCACCGCCTTTGATTCGCCAACTCTGATTCACCATATCTGATTCCCCGCCTCTGTTTCCCCGCCTCTGATTCCCCGCCTCTGATTCCCCATATCTCATTCCCCTCCTCTGATTCCCCATCTCTGATTCCCGGTCTCTGATTCCCCACCTCTGATTCCCAGTCCTCTTATTCCCGGCATCTGATTCCCGGCCTCTGATTCCCCGCCTCTGATTCCCCACCTCTGATTCCCCATATCTGATTCCCCGCCTCTGTTTCCCCGCCTCTGATTCCCCGCCTCTGTTTCCCCATATCTGATTCCCGGACTCTGATTCCCCAGCTCAGATTACCCATCTCTGATTCCGCACATCCGATTCCCTGCCTCTGATTCCCCGCCTCTGATTCGCTGCGTCTGATTCCCTACCTCTGATTCCCAACCTATGATTCCCCACCTCTGATTCCCCACGTCTGTTTCCCCACCTCTGATTCCCGGCATCTGATTCCAGGCCTCTGATTCCCGGACTCTGATTCCCGGCCTCTGATTCCCCGCTTCTGATTCTGATTCCCTGCCTCTGATACCCTGCCTCTGATTCCCCGCCTCTGATTCCCCGCCTCTGATTCCCCACCTCTGATTCCCCATATCTGATTCCCGGACTCTGATTCCCCAGCTCAGATTACCCATCTCTGATTCCGCACATCCGATTCCCTGCCTCTGATTCCCCGCCTCTGATTCGCTGCGTCTGATTCCCTACCTCTGATTCCCAACCTATGATTCCCCACCTCTGATTCCCTATATCTGATTCTCCGCCTCTGTTTCCCAGCCTCTGATTCCCCGCCTCTGTTTCCCCATATCTGATTCCCCGCCTCTGATTCCCCAACTCTGATTCCCCGCCCCTGATTCCCCCGCTCTGATTCCCCAGTTCTGATTCCCAGCCTCTGATTCCCCGCGTCTGTTTCCCAGCCTCTGATTCTCTGACTCTGTTTCCCCATATCTGATTCCCCGCCTCTGATTCCCAAACTCTGATTCCCCGCCTCTGATTCCCCAGCTCTGATTCCCCGCCTCTGATACCCCGCGTCTGATTCCCTGCCTCTGATTCCCTGCCTCTGATTCCCCAGCTCTGATTCCCCACCTCTGATTCCCCGCGTCTGATTCCCTGCCTCTGATTCCCCACCTCTGATTCCCTGCCTCTGATTCCCCATCTCTGATTCACAACCTCTGATTCCCCACCTCTGATTCCCCATATCTGATTCCCCGCCTCTGTTTCCCCAACTCTGATTCCCCGCCTCTGATTCGCCAGCTATGAATCCCCGCCTCTGATTCCACATCTCTGATTCCCCGCCTCTGATTCGCCAGCTATGATTCTCCGCCTCTGGTTTCACGTGTCTGATTCCCTGCCTCTGATTCCCCGCCTCTGATTCCCCATCTCTGATTCACCACCTCTGATTCCCCAATTCTTATTCCCCGCCTCTGATTCCCCAGCTTTGATTCCCCGCATCTGATTCCCTGCCTCTGATTCCCAACCACTGATTCCACATCTCTGATTCCCCATATCTGATTCCCCGCCTCTGTTTCCCTGCCTCTGATTCCCCGCCTCTGTTTCCCCATATCTGATTCCCCGCCTCTGATTCCCCAACTCTGATTCCCCGCCTCTGATTCCCCAGCTCTGACTCCCCGTGTTTGATTCCCTGCCTCTGATTACCCGCCTCTGATACCCCATCTCTGATTCACCGCCTCTGATTCCCCATCTCTGATTCACCGCCTTTGATTCGCCAACTCTGATTCACCATATCTGATTCCCCGCCTCTGTTTCCCCGCCTCTGATTCCCCGCCTCTGATTCCCCATATCTCATTCCCCTCCTCTGATTCCCCATCTCTGATTCCCGGTCTCTGATTCCCCACCTCTGATTCCCAGTCCTCTTATTCCCGGCATCTGATTCCCGGCCTCTGATTCCCGGACTCTGATTCCCTGCCACTGATTCCCCGCCCCTTATTCTCCAACTCTGATTCCCCATATCTGATTCCCCGCCTCTGTTTCCCTGCCTCTGATTCGCCGCCTCTGATACCCCGCCTCTGATTCCCCATCTCTAATTCATCACATCTGATTCCCCACCTCTGCTTCCCCATCACTGATTCACTGCCTCTGATTCGCCACCTCTGATTCCCCATATCTGATTCCCTGCCTCTGTTTCCCTGCCTCTTATTCCCGGACTCTGAATCCCCACCACTGATTCCCGGCCTCTGATTCCCGGCCTCTGATTCCCGGCCTCTGATTCCCGGCCTCTGATTCCCCGCTTCTGATTCTGATTCCCTGCCTCTGATTCCCCATCTCTGATTCCCCACATCTGATTCCCTGCCTCTGATTCCCTGCCTCTGATTCCCCGCCTCTGATTCCCCGCATCTGATTCCCAACCTCTGATTCCCCACCTCTGATTCCCCATATCTGATTCCCCGACTTTGTTTCCCCGCCTCTGATTCCCCGCCTCTGATTCCCCATATCTCATTCCCCGCCTCTGATTCCCCATCTCTGATTCCCGGACTCTGATTCCCCACCTCTGATTCCCAGTCCTCTTATTCCCGACATCTGATTCCCGGCCTCTGATTCCCGGACTCTGATTCCCTGCCACTGATTCCCCGCCCCTGATTCTCCACCTCTGATTCCCCATATCTGATTCCCCGCCTCTGTTTCCCTGCCTCTGATTCGCCGCCTCTGATACCCCGCCTCTGATTCCCCATCTCTAATTCATCACATCTGATTCCCCACCTCTGCTTCCCCATCACTGATTCACTGCCTCTGATTCGCCACCTCTGATTCCCCATATCTGATTCCCTGCCTCTGTTTCCCTGCCTCTTATTCCCGGACTCTGAATCCCCACCACTGATTCCCGGCCTCTGATTCCCGGCCTCTGATTCCCGGCCTCTGATTCCCGGCCTCTGATTCCCCGCTTCTGATTCTGATTCCCTGCCTCTGATTCCCCATCTCTGATTCCCCACATCTGATTCCCTGACTCTGATTCCCTGCCTCTGATTCCCCGCCTCTGATTCCCCGCATCTGATTCCCAACCTCTGATTCCCCACCTCTGATTCCCCATCTCTAATTCCGCACATCCGATTCCCTGCCTCTGATTCCCCGCCTCTGATTCCCCGCGTCTGATTCCCTACCTCTGATTCCCAACCTATGATTCCCCACCTCTGATTCCCTATATCTGATTCTCCTCCTCTGTTTCCCAGCCTCTGATTCTCCGACTCTGTTTCCCCATATCTGATTCCCCGCCTCTGATTCCCCAACTCTGATTCCCCGCCTCTGATTCCCCAGCTCTGATTCCCCGCCGCTGATACACCGCGTCTGATTCCCTGCCTCTGATGCCCTGCCTCTGATTCCTCATCTCTGATTCCCTGCCTCTGATTCCCCGCCTCTAATTCCCCGCCTCTGATTCCCCATATCTGATTCCCCGCCTCTGATTCCCCAACTCTGATTTCCCGCCTCTTATTCCCCAGCTCTGATTCCCCGCCTCTGATACCCCGCGTCTGATTCCCTGCCTCTGATTCCCCGCCTCTGATTCCCCAGCTCTGATTCCCCACCTCTGATTCCCCGCGTCTGATTCCCTGCCTCTGATTCCCCGCCTCTGATTCCCCATCTCTGAATCACCACCTCTGATTCCCCACCTCTGATTCCCCATATCCGATTCCCCGCCTCTGTTTCCCCATATCTGATTCCCGGACTCTGATTCCCCACCTCTGATTCCCCACCTCTGATTCCCCGCCTCTGATACCCCGCGTCTGATACCCTGCCTCTGATTCCCCGCCTCTGATTCCCCATCTCTGATTCCCCACCTCTGATTCCCCACCTCTGATTCCACATATCTGATTCCCCGCCACAGTTTCCCCGCCTCTGATACCCCGCCTCTGATTCCCCATATCTGATTCCCCGCTTCTGATTCCCCAACTCTGATTCCCCGCCTCTGATTCGCCAGCTATGATTCCCCGCCTCTGATTCCCCGCGTCTGATTCCCTGCATCTGATTCCACGCCTCTGAATCCCCATCTCTGATTCACCACCTCTGATTCCCTGCGTCTGATTCCCCGCCTCTGATTCCCCATCTCTGATTCCCCATCTCTGATTCCCCAATTCTGATTCCCCGCCTCTGATTCCCCAGCTCTGATACCCCGCCTCTGATTCCCTGCCTCTGATTCTCAACCTCTGATTCCCCACCTCTGATTCCCCATATCTGATTCCCCACGTCTGTTTCCCCACCTCTGATTCCCGGCATCTGATTCCAGGCCTCTGATTCCCGGACTCTGATTCCCGGCCTCTGATTCCCCGCTTCTGATTCTGATTCCCTGCCTCTGATACCCTGCCTCTGATTCCCCGCCTCTGATTCCCCGCCTCTGATTCCCCACCTCTGATTCCCCATATCTGATTCCCCGCCTCTGTTTCCCCGCCTCTGATTCCCCGCCTCTGTTTCCCCATATCTGATTCCCGGACTCTGATTCCCCAGCTCAGATTACCCATCTCTGATTCCGCACATCCGATTCCCTGCCTCTGATTCCCCGCCTCTGATTCGCTGCGTCTGATTCCCTACCTCTGATTCCCAACCTATGATTCCCCACCTCTGATTCCCTATATCTGATTCTCCGCCTCTGTTTCCCAGCCTCTGATTCCCCGCCTCTGTTTCCCCATATCTGATTCCCCGCCTCTGATTCCCCAACTCTGATTCCCCGCCCCTGATTCCCCCGCTCTGATTCCCCAGTTCTGATTCCCAGCCTCTGATTCCCCGCGTCTGTTTCCCAGCCTCTGATTCTCTGACTCTGTTTCCCCATATCTGATTCCCCGCCTCTGATTCCCAAACTCTGATTCCCCGCCTCTGATTCCCCAGCTCTGATTC
The DNA here is from genome assembly GCF_036971445.1 of Narcine bancroftii. Classification (NCBI taxonomy): domain Eukaryota; kingdom Metazoa; phylum Chordata; class Chondrichthyes; order Torpediniformes; family Narcinidae; genus Narcine; species Narcine bancroftii. The sequence goes on from NC_091470.1 coordinate 258,537,507, forward strand.
CCCGCCTCTGATACCCCGCGTCTGATTCCCTGCCTCTGATTCCCTGCCTCTGATTCCCCAGCTCTGATTCCCCACCTCTGATTCCCCGCGTCTGATTCCCTGCCTCTGATTCCCCACCTCTGATTCCCTGCCTCTGATTCCCCATCTCTGATTCACAACCTCTGATTCCCCACCTCTGATTCCCCATATCTGATTCCCCGCCTCTGTTTCCCCAACTCTGATTCCCCGCCTCTGATTCGCCAGCTATGAATCCCCGCCTCTGATTCCACATCTCTGATTCCCCGCCTCTGATTCGCCAGCTATGATTCCCCGCCTCTGGTTTCACGTGTCTGATTCCCTGCCTCTGATTCCCCGCCTCTGATTCCCCATCTCTGATTCACCACCTCTGATTCCCCAATTCTTATTCCCCGCCTCTGATTCCCCAGCTCTGATTCCCCGCCTCTGATTCCCTGCCTCTGATTCCCAACCACTGATTCCACATCTCTGATTCCCCATATCTGATTCCCCGCCTCTGTTTCCCTGCCTCTGATTCCCCGCCTCTGTTTCCCCATATCTGATTCCCCGCCTCTGATTCCCCAACTCTGATTCCCCGCCTCTGATTCCCCAGCTCTGACTCCCCGTGTTTGATTCCCTGCCTCTGATTACCCGCCTCTGATACCCCATCTCTGATTCACCGCCTCTGATTCCCCATCTCTGATTCACCGCCTTTGATTCGCCAACTCTGATTCACCATATCTGATTCCCCGCCTCTGTTTCCCCGCCTCTGATTCCCCGCCTCTGATTCCCCATATCTCATTCCCCGCCTCTGATTCCCCATCTCTGATTCCCGGTCTCTGATTCCCCACCTCTGATTCCCAGTCCTCTTATTCCCGGCATCTGATTCCCGGCCTCTGATTCCCGGACTCTGATTCCCTGCCACTGATTCCCCGCCCCTTATTCTCCAACTCTGATTCCCCATATCTGATTCCCCGCCTCTGTTTCCCTGCCTCTGATTCGCCGCCTCTGATACCCCGCCTCTGATTCCCCATCTCTAATTCATCACATCTGATTCCCCACCTCTGCTTCCCCATCACTGATTCACTGCCTCTGATTCGCCACCTCTGATTCCCCATATCTGATTCCCTGCCTCTGTTTCCCTGCCTCTTATTCCCGGACTCTGAATCCCCACCACTGATTCCCGGCCTCTGATTCCCGGCCTCTGATTCCCGGCCTCTGATTCCCGGCCTCTGATTCCCCGCTTCTGATTCTGATTCCCTGCCTCTGATTCCCCATCTCTGATTCCCCACATCTGATTCCCTGCCTCTGATTCCCTGCCTCTGATTCCCCGCCTCTGATTCCCCGCATCTGATTCCCAACCTCTGATTCCCCACCTCTGATTCCCCATATCTGATTCCCCGACTTTGTTTCCCCGCCTCTGATTCCCCGCCTCTGTTTCCCCATATCTGATTCCCGGACTCTGATTCCCCACCTCTGATTCCCCATCTCTAATTCCGCACATCCGATTCCCTGCCTCTGATTCCCCGCCTCTGATTCCCCGCGTCTGATTCCCTACCTCTGATTCCCAACCTATGATTCCCCACCTCTGATTCCCTATATCTGATTCTCCTCCTCTGTTTCCCAGCCTCTGATTCTCCGACTCTGTTTCCCCATATCTGATTCCCCGCCTCTGATTCCCCAACTCTGATTCCCCGCCTCTGATTCCCCAGCTCTGATTCCCCGCCGCTGATACCCCGCGTCTGATTCCCTGCCTCTGATGCCCTGCCTCTGATTCCTCATCTCTGATTCCCTGCCTCTGATTCCCCGCCTCTAATTCTCCGCCTCTGATTCCCCATATCTGATTCCCCGCCTCTGATTCCCCAACTCTGATTTCCCGCCTCTTATTCCCCAGCTCTGATTCCCCGCCTCTGATACCCCGCGTCTGATTCCCTGCCTCTGATTCCCCGCCTCTGATTCCCAGCTCTGATTCCCCACCTCTGATTCCCCGCGTCTGATTCCCTGCCTCTGATTCCACGCCTCTGATTCCCCATCTCTGAATCACCACCTCTGATTCCCCACCTCTGATTCCCCATATCTGATTCCCCGCCTCTGTTTCCCCATATCTGATTCCCGGACTCTGATTCCCCACCTCTGATTCCCCATCTCTGATTCCGCACATCCGATTCCCTGCCTCTGATTCCCCGCCTCTGATTCCCCGCGTCTGATTCCCTACCTCTGATTCACAACCCTTGATTCCCCACCTCTGATTCCCTATATCTGATTCTCCGCCTCTGTTTCCCAGCCTCTGATTCTCCGACTCTGTTTCCCCATATCTGATTCCGCGCCTCTGATTCCCCAACTCTGATTCCCCGCCATTGATTCCCCAGCTCTGATTCCCCGCCTCTGATTGCCCGTGTCTGATTCCCTATCTCTGATTCACAACCCTTGATTCCCCACCTCTGATTCCCTATATCTGATTCTCCGCCTCTGTTTCCCAGCCTCTGATTCTCTGAGTCTGTTTCCCCATATCTGATTCCCCGCCTCTGATTCCCCAACTCTGATTCCCCGCCTCTGATTCCCCAGCTCTGATTCCCCGCCTCTGATACCCCGCGTCTGATTCCCTGCCTCTGATTCCCCGCCCCTGATTCCCCAGCTCTGATTCCCCACCTCTGATTCCCCACGTCTGATTCCCTGCCACTGACTCCCCGCCTCTGATTCCCCATCTCTGATTCATCACCTCTGATTCCCCACCTCTGATTCCCCATATCTGATTCCCCATCTCTGATTCCCCAATTCTGATTCCCCGCCTCTGATTCCCCAGCTCTGATACCCCGCCTCTGATTCCCTGCCTCTGATTCTCAACCTCTGATTCCCCACCTCTGATTCCCCATATCTGATTCCCCGCGTCTGTTTCCCCACCTCTGATTCCCGGCCTCTGATTCCAGGCCTCTGATTCCCGGCCTCTGATTCCCGGCCTCAGATTCCCCGCTTCTGATTCTGATTCCCTGCCTCTGATTCCCCATCTCTGATTCCCCACATCTGATTCCCTGCCTCTAATACCCTGCCTCTGATTCCCCGCCTCTGATTCCCCGCCTCTGATTCCCCACCTCTGATTCCCCATATCTGATTATCCGCCTCTGTTTCCCCGCATCTGATTTCCCACCTCTGTTTCCCCATATCTGATTCCCGGACTCTGATTCCCCAGCTCAGATTACCCATCTCTGATTCCGCACATCCGATTCCCTGCCTCTGATTCCCTGCGTCTGATTCCCTACCTCTCATTCCCAACCTATGATTCCCCACCTCTGATTCCCTATATCTGATTCTCCGCCTCTGTTTCCCAGCCTATGATTTCCCGCCTCTGTTTCCCCATATCTGATTCCTCGCCTTTGATTCCCCAACTCTGATTCCCTGCCCCTGATTCCCCAGGTCTAATTCCCCACCTCTGATACCACGCGTCTGATTCCCTGCCTCTGATGCCCTGCCTCTGATTCCTAATCTCTGATTCCCCGCCTCTGATTCCCCATCTCTAATTCATCACATCTGATTCCCCACCTCTGCTTCCCCATCACTGATTCACTGCCTCTGATTCGCCACCTCTGATTCCCCATATCTGATTCCCTGCCTCTGTTTCCCTGCCTCTTATTCCCGGACTCTGAATCCCCACCACTGATTCCCGGCCTCTGATTCCCGGCCTCTGATTCCCGGCCTCTGATTCCCGGCCTCTGATTCCCCGCTTCTGATTCTGATTCCCTGCCTCTGATTCCCCATCTCTGATTCCCCACATCTGATTCCCTGACTCTGATTCCCTGCCTCTGATTCCCCGCCTCTGATTCCCCGCATCTGATTCCCAACCTCTGATTCCCCACCTCTGATTCCCCATCTCTAATTCCGCACATCCGATTCCCTGCCTCTGATTCCCCGCCTCTGATTCCCCGCGTCTGATTCCCTACCTCTGATTCCCAACCTATGATTCCCCACCTCTGATTCCCTATATCTGATTCTCCTCCTCTGTTTCCCAGCCTCTGATTCTCCGACTCTGTTTCCCCATATCTGATTCCCCGCCTCTGATTCCCCAACTCTGATTCCCCGCCTCTGATTCCCCAGCTCTGATTCCCCGCCGCTGATACCCCGCGTCTGATTCCCTGCCTCTGATGCCCTGCCTCTGAATCCCCATCTCTGATTCACCACCTCTGATTCCCTGCGTCTGATTCCCCGCCTATGATTCCCCATCTCTGATTCCCGGCCTCTGATTCCCGGCCTCTGATTCCCGGCCTCTGATTCCCGGCCTCTGATTCCCGGCCTCTGATTCCCCGCTTCTGATTCTGATTCCCTGCCTCTGATTCCCCATCTCTGATTCCCCACATCTGATTCCCTGCCTCTGATTCCCTGCCTCTGATCCCCACATTTGATTCCCCGTCTCTGATTCCCAACCTCTGATTCCCCACCTCTGATTCCCCATATCTGATGCCCCGCCTCTGTTTCCCCGCCTCTGATTCCCCGCCACTGTTTCCCCATATCTGATTCCCGGATTCTGATTCCCCACCTCTGATTCCCCATCTTTGATTCCGCACATCCGATTCCCTGCCTCTGATTCCCCGCCTCTGATTCCCCGCGTCTGATTCCTTACCTCTGATTCCCAATCTATGATTCCCCACCTCTGATTCACTATATCTGATTCTCCACCTCTGTTTCCCAGCCTCTGATTCTCTGACTCTGTTTCCCCATATCTGATTCCCCGCCTCTGATTCCCCAACCCTGATACCCCGCCTCTGATTCCCCAGCTCTGATTCCCCACCTCTGAAACCCCGCATCTGATTCCCTGCCTCTGATTCCCCGCCTCTGATTCCCCAGCTCTGATTCCCCACCTCTGATTCCCCGCGTCTGATTCCCTGCCTCTGATTCCCCGCCTCTGATTCCCCATGTCTGATTCATCACCTCTGATTCCCCACCTCTGATTCCCCATATCTGATTCCCCGCCTCTGTTTCCCCGACTCTGATTCCCCGCCTCTGATTCCCCATATCTGATTCTCCACTTCAGATTCCCCAACTCTGATTCCCCGCCTCTGATTCCCCAGCTCTGATTCCCTGCCTCTGATTCCCCAGCTCTGATTGCCTGCCTCTGATTCCCCGCCTGTGATTCCCCATCTCTTATTCACAACCTCTGCTTCCCCACCTCTGATTCCCCATATCTGATTCCCTGCCGCTGATTCCCCACCTCTGATTCCCCATCTCTGATTCCACACATCCGATTCCCTGCCTCTGATTCCCCACCTCTGATTCCCTGCCTCTGATTCCCCATCTCTGATTCACAACCTCTGATTCCCCACCTCTGATTCCCCATATCTGATTCCCCGCCTCTGTTTCCCCGACTCTGATTCCCCGCCTCTGATTCGCCAGCTATGATTCCCCGCCTCTGATTCCCCATCTCTGATTCCCCGCCTCTGATTCGCCAGCTATGATTCCCCGCCTCTGGTTTCACGTGTCTGATTCCCTGCCTCTGATTCCCTGCCTCTGATTCCCCATCTCTGATTCACCACCTCTGATTCCCCAATTCTGATTCCCCGCCTCTGATTCCCCAGCTCTATTTCCCCGCCTCTGATTCCCTGCCTCTGATTCCCAACCACTGATTCCACATCTCTGATTCCCCATATCTGATTCCCCGCCTCTGTTTCCCCATATCTGATTCCCCGCCTCTGGTTCCCCAACTCTGATTCCCCGCCTCTGATTCCCCAGCTCTGACTCCCCGTGTTTGATTCCCTGCCTCTGATTACCCGCCTCTGATACCCCATCTCTGATTCACCGCCTCTGATTCCCCATCTCTGATTCACCGCCTTTGATTCGCCAACTCTGATTCACCATATCTGATTCCCCGCCTCTGTTTCCCCGCCTCTGATTCCCCGCCTCTGATTCCCCATAGCTCATTCCCCGCCTCTGATTCCCCATCTCTGATTCCCGGACTCTGATTCCCCACCTCTGATTCCCAGTCCTCTTATTCCCGACATCTGATTCCCGGCCTCTGATTCCCGGACTCTGATTCCCTGCCACTGATTCCCCGCCCCTGATTCTCCACCTCTGATTCCCCATATCTGATTCCCCGCCTCTGTTTCCCTGCCTCTGATTCGCCGCCTCTGATACCCCGCCTCTGATTCCCCATCTCTAATTCATCACATCTGATTCCCCACCTCTGCTTCCCCATCACTGATTCACTGCCTCTGATTCGCCACCTCTGATTCCCCATATCTGATTCCCTGCCTCTGTTTCCCTGCCTCTTATTCCCGGACTCTGAATCCCCACCACTGATTCCCGGCCTCTGATTCCCGGCCTCTGATTCCCGGCCTCTGATTCCCAGCCTCTGATTCCCCGCTTCTGATTCTGATTCCCTGCCTCTGATTCCCCATCTCTGATTCCCCACATCTGATTCCCTGACTCTGATTCCCTGCCTCTGATTCCCCGCCTCTGATTCCCCGCATCTGATTCCCAACCTCTGATTCCCCACCTCTGATTCCCCATCTCTAATTCCGCACATCCGATTCCCTGCCTCTGATTCCCCGCCTCAGATTCCCCGCGTCTGATTCCCTACCTCTGATTCCCAACCTATGATTCCCCACCTCTGATTCCCTATATCTGATTCTCCTCCTCTGTTTCCCAGCCTCTGATTCTCCGACTCTGTTTCCCCATATCTGATTCCCCGCCTCTGATTCCCCAACTCTGATTCCCCGCCTCTGATTCCCCAGCTCTGATTCCCCGCCGCTGATACCCCGCGTCTGATTCCCTGCCTCTGATGCCCTGCCTCTGATTCCTCATCTCTGATTCCCTGCCTCTGATTCCCCGCCTCTAATTCCCCGCCTCTGATTCCCCATATCTGATTCCCCGCCTCTGATTCCCCAACTCTGATTTCCCGCCTCTTATTCCCCAGCTCTTATTCCCCGCCTCTGATACCCCGCGTCTGATTCCCTGCCTCTGATTCCCCGCCTCTGATTCCCCAGCTCTGATTCCCCACCTCTGATTCCCCGCGACTGATTCCCTGCCTCTGATTCCCCGCCTCTGATTCCCCATCTCTGAATCACCACCTCTGATTCCCCACCTCTGATTCCCCATATCCGATTCCCCGCCTCTGTTTCCCCATATCTGATTCCCGGACTCTGATTCCCCACCTCTGATTCCCCAGCTCTGATTCCCCGCCTCTGATACCCCGCGTCTGATACCCTGCCTCTGATTCCCCGCCTCTGATTCCCCATCTCTGATTCCCCACCTCTGATTCCCCACCTCTGATTCCACATATCTGATTCCCCGCCACAGTTTCCCCGCCTCTGATACCCCGCCTCTGATTCCCCATATCTGATTCCCCGCTTCTGATTCCCCAACTCTGATTCCCCGCCTCTGATTCGCCAGCTATGATTCCCCGCCTCTGATTCCCCGCGTCTGATTCCCTGCATCTGATTCCACGCCTCTGAATCCCCATCTCTGATTCACCACCTCTGATTCCCTGCGTCTGATTCCCCGCCTCTGATTCCCCATCTCTGATTCCCCATCTCTGATTCCCCAATTCTGATTCCCCGCCTCTGATTCCCCAGCTCTGATACCCCGCCTCTGATTCCCTGCCTCTGATTCTCAACCTCTGATTCCCCACCTCTGATTCCCCATATCTGATTCCCCACGTCTGTTTCCCCACCTCTGATTCCCGGCATCTGATTCCAGGCCTCTGATTCCCGGACTCTGATTCCCGGCCTCTGATTCCCCGCTTCTGATTCTGATTCCCTGCCTCTGATACCCTGCCTCTGATTCCCCGCCTCTGATTCCCCGCCTCTGATTCCCCACCTCTGATTCCCCATATCTGATTCCCCGCCTCTGTTTCCCCGCCTCTGATTCCCCGCCTCTGTTTCCCCATATCTGATTCCCGGACTCTGATTCCCCAGCTCAGATTACCCATCTCTGATTCCGCACATCCGATTCCCTGCCTCTGATTCGCTGCGTCTGATTCCCTACCTCTGATTCCCAACCTATGATTCCCCACCTCTGACTCCCTATATCTGATTCTCCGCCTCTGTTTCCCAGCCTCTGATTCCCCGCCTCTGTTTCCCCATATCTGATTCCCCGCCTCTGATTCCCCAACTCTGATTCCCCGCCCCTGATTCCCCCGCTCTGATTCCCCAGTTCTGATTCCCAGCCTCTGATTCCCCGCGTCTGTTTCCCAGCCTCTGATTCTCTGACTCTGTTTCCCCATATCTGATTCCCCGCCTCTGATTCCCCGCCTCTGATTCCCCGCCTCTGATTCCCCAGCTCTGATTCCCCGCCTCTGATACCCCGCGTCTGATTCCCTGCCTCTGATTCCCTGCCTCTGATTCCCCAGCTCTGATTCCCCACCTCTGATTCCCCGCGTCTGATTCCCTGCCTCTGATTCCCCACCTCTGATTCCCTGCCTCTGATTCCCCATCTCTGATTCACAACCTCTGATTCCCCACCTCTGATTCCCCATATCTGATTCCCCGCCTCTGTTTCCCCAACTCTGATTCCCCGCCTCTGATTCGCCAGCTATGAATCCCCGCCTCTGATTCCACAACTCTGATTCCCGGCCTCTGATTCCCGGCCTCTGATTCCCGGCCTCTGATTCCCGGCCTCTGATTCCCCGCTTCTGATTCTGATTCCCTGCCTCTGATTCCCCATCTCTGATTCCCCACATCTGATTCCCTGACTCTGATTCCCTGCCTCTGATTCCCCGCCTCTGATTCCCCGCATCTGATTCCCACCCTCTGATTCCCCACCTCTGATTCCCCATCTCTAATTCCGCACATCCGATTCCCTGCCTCTGATTCCCCGCCTCTGATTCCCCGCGTCTGATTCCCTACCTCTGATTCCCAACCTATGATTCCCCACCTCTGATTCCCTATATCTGATTCTCCGCCTCTGTTTCCCCATATCTGATTCCCCGCCTCTGATTCCCCAACTCTGATTCCCCGCCTCTGATTCCCCAGCTCTGATTCCCCGCCGCTGATACCCCGCGTCTGATTCCCTGCCTCTGATGCCCTGCCTCTGAATCCCCATCTCTGATTCACCACCTCTGATTCCCTGCGTCTGATTCCCCGCCTATGATTCCCCATCTCTGATTCCCGGCCTCTGATTCCCGGCCTCTGATTCCCGGCCTCTGATTCCCGGCCTCTGATTCCCGGCCTCTGATTCCCGGCCTCTGATTCCCCGCTTCTGATTCTGATTCCCTGCCTCTGATTCCCCATCTCTGATTCCCCACATCTGATTCCCTGCCTCTGATTCCCTGCCTCTGATCCCCACATTTGATTCCCCGTCTCTGATTCCCAACCTCTGATTCCCCACCTCTGATTCCCCATATCTGATGCCCCGCCTCTGTTTCCCCGCCTCTGATTCCCCGCCACTGTTTCCCCATATCTGATTCCCGGATTCTGATTCCCCACCTCTGATTCTCCATCTTTGATTCCGCACATCCGATTCCCTGCCTCTGATTCCCCGCCTCTGATTCCCCGCGTCTGATTCCTTACCTCTGATTCCCAATCTATGATTCCCCACCTCTGATTCACTATATCTGATTCTCCGCCTCTGTTTCCCAGCCTCTGATTCTCTGACTCTGTTTCCCCATATCTGATTCCCCGCCTCTGATTCCCCAACCCTGATACCCCGCCTCTGATTCCCCAGCTCTGATTCCCCACCTCTGAAACCCCGCATCTGATTCCCTGCCTCTGATTCCCCGCCTCAGATTCCCCAGCTCTGATTCCCCACCTCTGATTCCCCGCGTCTGATTCCCTGCCTCTGATTCCCCGCCTCTGATTCCCCATGTCTGATTCATCACCTCTGATTCCCCACCTCTGATTCCCCATATCTGATTCCCCGCCTCTGTTTCCCCGACTCTGATTCCCCGCCTCTGATTCCCCATATCTGATTCTCCACTTCAGATTCCCCAACTCTGATTCCCCGCCTCTGATTCCCCAGCTCTGATTCCCTGCCTCTGATTCCCCAGCTCTGATTGCCTGCCTCTGATTCCCCGCCTGTGATTCCCCATCTCTTATTCACAACCTCTGCTTCCCCACCTCTGATTCCCCATATCTGATTCCCTGCCGCTGATTCCCCACCTCTGATTCCCCATCTCTGATTCCGCACATCCGATTCCCTGCCTCTGATTCCCCACCTCTGATTCCCTGCCTCTGATTCCCCATCTCTGATTCACAACCTCTGATTCCCCACCTCTGATTCCCCATATCTGATTCCCCGCCTCTGTTTCCCCGACTCTGATTCCCCGCCTCTGATTCGCCAGCTATGATTCCCCGCCTCTGATTCCCCATCTCTGATTCCCCGCCTCTGATTCGCCAGCTATGATTCCCCGCCTCTGGTTTCACGTGTCTGATTCCCTGCCTCTGATTCCCCGCCTCTGATTCCCCATCTCTGATTCACCACCTCTGATTCCCCAATTCTGATTCCCCGCCTCTGATTCCCCAGCTCTATTTCCCCGCCTCTGATTCCCTGCCTCTGATTCCCAACCACTGATTCCACATCTCTGATTCCCCATATCTGATTCCCCGCCTGTTTCCCTGCCTCTGATTCCCCGCCTCTGTTTCCCCATATCTGATTCCCCGCCTCTGATTCCCCAACTCTGATTCCCCGCCTCTGATTCCCCAGCTCTGACTCCCCGTGTTTGATTCCCTGCCTCTGATTACCCGCCTCTGATACCCCATCTCTGATTCACCGCCTCTGATTCCCCATCTCTGATTCACCGCCTTTGATTCGCCAACTCTGATTCACCATATCTGATTCCCCGCCTCTGTTTCCCCGCCTCTGATTCCCCGCCTCTGATTCCCCATAGCTCATTCCCCGCCTCTGATTCCCCATCTCTGATTCCCGGACTCTGATTCCCCACCTCTGATTCCCAGTCCTCTTATTCCCGACATCTGATTCCCGGCCTCTGATTCCCGGACTCTGATTCCCTGCCACTGATTCCCCGCCCCTGATTCTCCACCTCTGATTCCCCATATCTGATTCCCCGCCTCTGTTTCCCTGCCTCTGATTCGCCGCCTCTGATACCCCGCCTCTGATTCCCCATCTCTAATTCATCACATCTGATTCCCCACCTCTGCTTCCCCATCACTGATTCACTGCCTCTGATTCGCCACCTCTGATTCCCCATATCTGATTCCCTGCCTCTGTTTCCCTGCCTCTTATTCCCGGACTCTGAATCCCCACCTCTGATTCCCGGCCTCTGATTCCCGGCCTCTGATTCCCGGCCTCTGATTCCCAGCCTCTGATTCCCCGCTTCTGATTCTGATTCCCTGCCTCTGATTCCCCATCTCTGATTCCCCACATCTGATTCCCTGACTCTGATTCCCTGCCTCTGATTCCCCGCCTCTGATTCCCCGCATCTGATTCCCAACCTCTGATTCCCCACCTCTGATTCCCCATCTCTAATTCCGCACATCCGATTCCCTGCCTCTGATTCCCCGCCTCTGATTCCCCGCGTCTGATTCCCTACCTCTGATTCCCAACCTATGATTCCCCACCTCTGATTCCCTATATCTGATTCTCCTCCTCTGTTTCCCAGCCTCTGATTCTCCGACTCTGTTTCCCCATATCTGATTCCCCGCCTCTGATTCCCCAACTCTGATTCCCCGCCTCTGATTCCCCAGCTCTGATTCCCCGCCGCTGATACCCCGCGTCTGATTCCCTGCCTCTGATGCCCTGCCTCTGATTCCTCATCTCTGATTCCCTGCCTCTGATTCCCCGCCTCTAATTCCCCGCCTCTGATTCCCCATATCTGATTCCCCGCCTCTGATTCCCCAACTCTGATTTCCCGCCTCTTATTCCCCAGCTCTTATTCCCCGCCTCTGATACCCCGCGTCTGATTCCCTGCCTCTGATTCCCCGCCTCTGATTCCCCAGCTCTGATTCCCCACCTCTGATTCCCCGCGTCTGATTCCCTGCCTCTGATTCCCCGCCTCTGATTCCCCATCTCTGAATCACCACCTCTGATTCTCCACCTCTGATTCCCCATATCCGATTCCTCGCCTCTGTTTCCCCATATCTGATTCCCGGACTCTGATTCCCCACCTCTGATTCCCCACCTCTGATTCCCCAGCTCTGATTCCCCGCCTCTGATACCCCGCGTCTGATACCCTGCCTCTGATTCCCCGCCTCTGATTCCCCATCTCTGATTCCCCCCCTCTGATTCCCCACCTCTGATTCCACATATCTGATTCCCCGCCACAGTTTCCCCGCCTCTGATACCCCGCCTCTGATTCCCCATATCTGATTCCCCGCTTCTGATTCCCCAACTCTGATTCCCCGCCTCTGATTCGCCAGCTATGATTCCCCGCCTCTGATTCCCCGCGTCTGATTCCCTGCATCTGATTCCACGCCTCTGAATCCCCATCTCTGATTCACCACCTCTGATTCCCTGCGTCTGATTCCCCGCCTCTGATTCCCCATCTCTGATTCCCCATCTCTGATTCCCCAATTCTGATTCCCCGCCTCTGATTCCCCAGCTCTGATACCCCGCCTCTGATTCCCTGCCTCTGATTCTCAACCTCTGATTCCCCACCTCTGATTCCCCATATCTGATTCCCCACGTCTGTTTCCCCACCTCTGATTCCCGGCATCTGATTCCAGGCCTCTGATTCCCGGACTCTGATTCCCGGCCTCTGATTCCCCGCTTCTGATTCTGATTCCCTGCCTCTGATACCCTGCCTCTGATTCCCCGCCTCTGATTCCCCGCCTCTGATTCCCCACCTCTGATTCCCCATATCTGATTCCCCGCCTCTGTTTCCCCGCCTCTGATTCCCCGCCTCTGTTTCCCCATATCTGATTCCCGGACTCTGATTCCCCAGCTCAGATTACCCATCTCTGATTCCGCACATCCGATTCCCTGCCTCTGATTCCCCGCCTCTGATTCGCTGCGTCTGATTCCCTACCTCTGATTCCCAACCTATGATTCCCCACCTCTGATTCCCTATATCTGATTCTCCGCCTCTGTTTCCCAGCCTCTGATTCCCCGCCTCTGTTTCCCCATATCTGATTCCCCGCCTCTGATTCCCCAACTCTGATTCCCCGCCCCTGATTCCCCCGCTCTGATTCCCCAGTTCTGATTCCCAGCCTCTGATTCCCCGCGTCTGTTTCCCAGCCTCTGATTCTCTGACTCTGTTTCCCCATATCTGATTCCCCGCCTCTGATTCCCCGCCTCTGATTCCCCGCCTCTGATTCCCCAGCTCTGATTCCCCGCCTCTGATACCCCGCGTCTGATTCCCTGCCTCTGATTCCCTGCCTCTGATTCCCCAGCTCTGATTCCCCACCTCTGATTCCCCGCGTCTGATTCCCTGCCTCTGATTCCCCACCTCTGATTCCCTGCCTCTGATTCCCCATCTCTGATTCACAACCTCTGATTCCCCACCTCTGATTCCCCATATCTGATTCCCCGCCTCTGTTTCCCCAACTCTGATTCCCCGCCTCTGATTCGCCAGCTATGAATCCCCGCCTCTGATTCCACAACTCTGATTCCCCGCCTCTGATTCGCCAGCTATGATTCCCCGCCTCTGGTTTCACGTGTCTGATTCCCTGCCTCTGATTCCCCGCCTCTGATTCCCCATCTCTGATTCACCACCTCTGATTCCCCAATTCTTATTCCCCGCCTCTGATTCCCCAGCTCTGATTCCCCGCCTCTGATTCCCTGCCTCTGATTCCCAACCACTGATTCCACATCTCTGATTCCCCATATCTGATTCCCCGCCTCTGTTTCCCCATATCTGATTCCCCGCCTCTGATTCCCCAACTCTGATTCCCCGCCTCTGATTCCCCAGCTCTGACTCCCCGTGTTTGATTCCCTGCCTCTGATTACCCGCCTCTGATACCCCATCTCTGATTCACCGCCTCTGATTCCCCATCTCTGATTCACCGCCTTTGATTCGCCAACTCTGATTCACCATATCTGATTCCCCGCCTCTGTTTCCCCGCCTCTGATTCCCCACCTCTGATTCCCCATATCTCATTCCCCGCCTCTGATTCCCCATCTCTGATTCCCGGTCTCTGATTCCCCACCTCTGATTCCCAGTCCTCTTATTCCCGGCATCTGATTCCCGGCCTCTGATTCCCGGACTCTGATTCCCTGCCACTGATTCCCCGCCCCTTATTCTCCAACTCTGATTCCCCATATCTGATTCCCCGCCTCTGTTTCCCTGCCTCTGATTCGCCGCCTCTGATACCCCGCCTCTGATTCCCCATCTCTAATTCATCACATCTGATTCCCCACCTCTGCTTCCCCATCACTGATTCACTGCCTCTGATTCGCCACCTCTGATTCCCCATATCTGATTCCCTGCCTCTGTTTCCCTGCCTCTTATTCCCGGACTCTGAATCCCCACCACTGATTCCCGGCCTCTGATTCCCGGCCTCTGATTCCCGGCCTCTGATTCCCGGCCTCTGATTCCCCGCTTCTGATTCTGATTCCCTGCCTCTGATTCCCCATCTCTGATTCCCCACATCTGATTCCCTGCCTCTGATTCCCTGCCTCTGATTCCCCGTCTCTGATTCCCCGCATCTGATTCCCAACCTCTGATTCCCCACCTCTGATTCCCCATATCTGATTCCCCGACTTTGTTTCCCCGCCTCTGATTCCCCGCCTCTGTTTCCCCATATCTGATTCCCGGACTCTGATTCCCCACCTCTGATTCCCCATCTCTAATTCCGCACATCTGATTCCCTCCTCTGATTCCCCGCCTCTGATTCCCCGCGTCTGATTCCCTACCTCTGATTCCCAACCTATGATTCCCCACCTCTGATTCCCTATATCTGATTCTCCTCCTCTGTTTCCCAGCCTCTGATTCTCCGACTCTGTTTCCCCATATCTGATTCCCCGCCTCTGATTCCCCAACTCTGATTCCCCGCCTCTGATTCCCCAGCTCTGATTCCCCGCCGCTGATACCCCGCGTCTGATTCCCTGCCTCTGATGCCCTGCCTCTGATTCCTCATCACTGATTCCCTGCCTCTGATTCCCCGCCTCTAATTCCCCGCCTCTGATTCCCCATATCTGATTCCCCGCCTCTGATTCCCCAACTCTGATTTCCCGCCTCTTATTCCCCAGCTCTGATTCCCCGCCTCTGATACCCCGCGTCTGATTCCCTGCCTCTGATTCCCCGCCTCTGATTCCCAGCTCTGATTCCCCACCTCTGATTCCCCGCGTCTGATTCCCTGCCTCTGATTCCACGCCTCTGATTCCCCATCTCTGAATCACCACCTCTGATTCCCCACCTCTGATTCCCCATATCTGATTCCCCGCCTCTGTTTCCCCATATCTGATTCCCGGACTCTGATTCCCCACCTCTGATTCCCCATCTCTGATTCCGCACATCCGATTCCCTGCCTCTGATTCCCCGCCTCTGATTCCCCGCGTCTGATTCCCTACCTCTGATTCACAACCCTTGATTCCCCACCTCTGATTCCCTATATCTGATTCTCCGCCTCTGTTTCCCAGCCTCTGATTCTCCGACTCTGTTTCCCCATATCTGATTCCGCGCCTCTGATTCCCCAACTCTGATTCCCCGCCATTGATTCCCCAGCTCTGATTCCCCGCCTCTGATTGCCCGTGTCTGATTCCCTATCTCTGATTCACAACCCTTGATTCCCCACCTCTGAATCCCTATATCTGATTCTCCGCCTCTGTTTCCCAGCCTCTGATTCTCTGAGTCTGTTTCCCCATATCTGATTCCCCGCCTCTGATTCCCCAACTCTGATTCCCCGCCTCTGATTCCCCAGCTCTGATTCCCCGCCTCTGATACCCCGCGTCTGATTCCCTGCCTCTGATTCCCCGCCCCTGATTCCCCAGCTCTGATTCCCCACCACTGATTCCCCACGTCTGATTCCCTGCCACTGACTCCCCGCCTCTGATTCCCCATCTCTGATTCATCACCTCTGATTCCCCACCTCTGATTCCCCATATCTGATTCCCCATCTCTGATTCCCCAATTCTGATTCCCCGCCTCTGATTCCCCAGCTCTGATACCCCGCCTCTGATTCCCTGCCTCTGATTCTCAACCTCTGATTCCCCACCTCTGATTCCCCATATGTGATTCCCCGCGTCTGTTTCCCCACCTCTGATTCCCGGCCTCTGATTCCAGGCCTCTGATTCCCGGCCTCTGATTCCCGGCCTCAGATTCCCCGCTTCTGATTCTGATTCCCTGCCTCTGATTCCCCATCTCTGATTCCCCACATCTGATTCCCTGCCTCTAATACCCTGCCTCTGATTCCCCGCCTCTGATTCCCCGCCTCTGATTCCCCACCTCTGATTCCCCATATCTGATTATCCGCCTCTGTTTCCCCGCCTCTGATTTCCCACCTCTGTTTCCCCATATCTGATTCCCGGACTCTGATTCCCCAGCTCAGATTACCCATCTCTGATTCCGCACATCCGATTCCCTGCCTCTGATTCCCTGCGTCTGATTCCCTACCTCTCATTCCCAACCTATGATTCCCCACCTCTGATTCCCTATATCTGATTCTCCGCCTCTGTTTCCCAGCCTATGATTTCC
This sequence comes from Narcine bancroftii, assembly GCF_036971445.1. Taxonomy (NCBI): domain Eukaryota; kingdom Metazoa; phylum Chordata; class Chondrichthyes; order Torpediniformes; family Narcinidae; genus Narcine; species Narcine bancroftii. Next base: position 258,554,014 of record NC_091470.1, read on the forward strand.
CGCCTCTGTTTCCCCATATCTGATTCATCGCCTTTGATTCCCCAACTCTGATTCCCTGCCCCTGATTCCCCAGGTCTAATTCCCCACCTCTGATACCACGCGTCTGATTCCCTGCCTCTGATGCCCTGCCTCTGATTCCTAATCTCTGATTCCCTGCCTCTGATTCCCCGCCTCTGATTCCCCATCTCTAATTCATCACATCTGATTCCCCACCTCTGCTTCCCCATCACTGATTCACTGCCTCTGATTCGCCACCTCTGATTCCCCATATCTGATTCCCTGCCTCTGTTTCCCTGCCTCTTATTCCCGGACTCTGAATCCCCACCACTGATTCCCGGCCTCTGATTCCCGGCCTCTGATTCCTGGCCTCTGATTCCCGGCCTCTGATTCCCCGCTTCTGATTCTGATTCCCTGCCTCTGATTCCCCATCTCTGATTCCCCACATCTGATTCCCTGACTCTGATTCCCTGCCTCTGATTCCCCGCCTCTGATTCCCCGCATCTGATTCCCAACCTCTGATTCCCCACCTCTGATTCCCCATCTCTAATTCCGCACATCCGATTCCCTGCCTCTGATTCCCCGCCTCTGATTCCCCGCGTCTGATTCCCTACCTCTGATTCCCAACCTATGATTCCCCACCTCTGATTCCCTATATCTGATTCTCCTCCTCTGTTTCCCAGCCTCTGATTCTCCGACTCTGTTTCCCCATATCTGATTCCCCGCCTCTGATTCCCCAACTCTGATTCCCCGCCTCTGATTCCCCAGCTCTGATTCCCCGCCGCTGATACCCCGCGTCTGATTCCCTGCCTCTGATGCCCTGCCTCTGAATCCCTATCTCTGATTCACCACCTCTGATTCCCTGCGTCTGATTCCCCGCCTATGATTCCCCATCTCTGATTCCCGGCCTCTGATTCCCGGCCTCTGATTCCCGGCCTCTGATTCCCGGCCTCTGATTCCCGGCCTCTGATTCCCGGCCTCTGATTCCCCGCTTCTGATTCTGATTCCCTGCCTCTGATTTCCCATCTCTGATTCCCCACATCTGATTCCCTGCCTCTGATTCCCTGCCTCTGATCCCCACATTTGATTCCCCGTCTCTGATTCCCAACCTCTGATTCCCCACCTCTGATTCCCCATATCTGATGCCCCGCCTCTGTTTCCCCGCCTCTGATTCCCCGCCACTGTTTCCCCATATCTGATTCCCGGATTCTGATTCCCCACCTCTGATTCCCCATCTTTGATTCCGCACATCCGATTCCCTGCCTCTGATTCCCCGCCTCTGATTCCCCGCGTCTGATTCCTTACCTCTGATTCCCAATCTATGATTCCCCACCTCTGATTCACTATATCTGATTCTCCGCCTCTGTTTCCCAGCCTCTGATTCTCTGACTCTGTTTCCCCATATCTGATTCCCCGCCTCTGATTCCCCAACCCTGATACCCCGCCTCTGATTCCCCAGCTCTGATTCCCCACCTCTGAAACCCCGCATCTGATTCCCTGCCTCTGATTCCCCGCCTCTGATTCCCCAGCTCTGATTCCCCACCTCTGATTCCCCGCGTCTGATTCCCTGCCTCTGATTCCCCGCCTCTGATTCCCCATGTCTGATTCATCACCTCTGATTCCCCACCTCTGATTCCCCATATCTGATTCCCCGCCTCTGTTTCCCCGACTCTGATTCCCCGCCTCTGATTCCCCATATCTGATTCTCCACTTCAGATTCCCCAACTCTGATTCCCCGCCTCTGATTCCCCAGCTCTGATTCCCTGCCTCTAATTCCCCAGCTCTGATTGCCTGCCTCTGATTCCCCGCCTGTGATTCCCCATCTCTAATTCACAACCTCTGCTTCCCCACCTCTGATTCCCCATATCTGATTCCCTGCCGCTGATTCCCCACCTCTGATTCCCCATCTCTGATTCCGCACATCCGATTCCCTGCCTCTGATTCCCCACCTCTGATTCCCTGCCTCTGATTCCCCATCTCTGATTCACAACCTCTGATTCCCCACCTCTGATTCCCCATATCTGATTCCCCGCCTCTGTTTCCCCGACTCTGATTCCCCGCCTCTGATTCGCCAGCTATGATTCCCCGCCTCTGATTCCCCATCTCTGATTCCCCACCTCTGATTCGCCAGCTATGATTCCCCGCCTCTGGTTTCACGTGTCTGATTCCCTGCCTCTGATTCCCCAGCTCTATTTCCCCGCCTCTGATTCCCTGCCTCTGATTCCCAACCACTGATTCCACATCTCTGATTCCCCATATCTGATTCCCCGCCTCTGTTTCCCTGCCTCTGATTCCCCGCCTCTGTTTCCCCATATCTGATTCCCCGCCTCTGATTCCCCAACTCTGATTCCCCGCCTCTGATTCCCCAGCTCTGACTCCCCGTGTTTGATTCCCTGCCTCTGATTACCCGCCTCTGATACCCCATCTCTGATTCACCGCCTCTGATTCCCCATCTCTGATTCACCGCCTTTGATTCGCCAACTCTGATTCACCATATCTGATTCCCCGCCTCTGTTTCCCCGCCTCTGATTCCCCGCCTCTGATTCCCCATATCTCATTCCCCGCCTCTGATTCCCCATCTCTGATTCCCGGACTCTGATTCCCCACCTCTGATTCCCAGTCCTCTTATTCCCGACATCTGATTCCCGGCCTCTGATTCCCGGACTCTGATTCCCTGCCACTGATTCCCCGCCCCTGATTCTCCACCTCTGATTCCCCATATCTGATTCCCCGCCTCTGTTTCCCCAACTCTAATTCATCACATCTGATTCCCCACCTCTGCTTCCCCATCACTGATTCACTGCCTCTGATTCGCCACCTCTGATTCCCCATAACTGATTCCCTGCCTCTGTTTCCCTGCCTCTTATTCCCGGACTCTGAATCCCCACCACTGATTCCCGGCCTCTGATTCCCGGCCTCTGATTCCCGGCCTCTGATTCCCGGCCTCTGATTCCCCGCTTCTGATTCTGATTCCCTGCCTCTGATTCCCCATCTCTGATTCCCCACATCTGATTCCCTGACTCTGATTCCCTGCCTCTGATTCCCCGCCTCTGATTCCCCGCATCTGATTCCCAACCTCTGATTCCCCACCTCTGATTCCCCATCTCTAATTCCGCACATCCGATTCCCTGCCTCTGATTCCCCGCCTCTGATTCCCCACGTCTGATTCCCTACCTCTGATTCCCAACCTATGATTCCCCACCTCTGATTCCCTATATCTGATTCTCCTCCTCTGTTTCCCAGCCTCTGATTCTCCGACTCTGTTTCCCCATATCTGATTCCCCGCCTCTGATTCCCCAACTCTGATTCCCCGCCTCTGATTCCCCAGCTCTGATTCCCCGCCGCTGATACCCCGCGTCTGATTCCCTGCCTCTGATGCCCTGCCTCTGATTCCTCATCTCTGATTCCCTGCCTCTGATTCCCCGCCTCTAATTCCCCGCCTCTGATTCCCCATATCTGATTCCCCGCCTCTGATTCCCCAACTCTGATTTCCCGCCTCTTATTCCCCAGCTCTGATTCCCCGCCTCTGATACCCCGCGTCTGATTCCCTGCCTCTGATTCCCCGCCTCTGATTCCCCAGCTCTGATTCCCCACCTCTGATTCCCCGCGTCTGATTCCCTGCCTCTGATTCCCCGCCTCTGATTCCCCATCTCTGAATCACCACCTCTGATTCCCCACCTCTGATTCCCCATATCCGATTCCCCGCCTCTGTTTCCCCATATCTGATTCCCGGACTCTGATTCCCCACCTCTGATTCCCCACCTCTGATTCCCCAGCTCTGATTCCCCGCCTCTGATACCCCGCGTCTGATACCCTGCCTCTGATTCCCCGCCTCTGATTCCCCATCTCTGATTCCCCACCTCTGATTCCCCACCTCTGATTCCACGTATCTGATTCCCCGCCACAGTTTCCCCGCCTCTGATACCCCGCCGCTGATTCCCCATATCTGATTCCCCGCTTCTGATTCCCCAACTCTGATTCCCCGCCTCTGATTCGCCAGCTATGATTCCCCGCCTCTGATTCCCCGCGTCTGATTCCCTGCATCTGATTCCACGCCTCTGAATCCCCATCTCTGATTCACCACCTCTGATTCCCTGCGTCTGATTCCCCGCCTCTGATTCCCCATATCTGATTCCCCACGTCTGTTTCCCCACCTCTGATTCCCGGCATCTGATTCCAGGCCTCTGATTCCCGGACTCTGATTCCCGGCCTCTGATTCCCCGCTTCTGATTCTGATTCCCTGCCTCTGATACCCTGCCTCTGATTCCCCGCCTCTGATTCCCCGCCTCTGATTCCCCACCTCTGATTCCCCATATCTGATTCCCCGCCTCTGTTTCCCCGCCTCTGATTCCCCGCCTCTGTTTCCCCATATCTGATTCCCGGACTCTGATTCCCCAGCTCAGATTACCCATCTCTGATTCCGCACATCCGATTCCCTGCCTCTGATTCCCCGCCTCTGTTTCCCCGCCTCTGATTCCCCGCCTCTGTTTCCCCATATCTGATTCCCTGCGTCTGATTCCCTACCTCTGATTCCCAACCTATGATTCCCCACCTCTGATTCCCTATATCTGATTCTCCGCCTCTGTTTCCCAGCCTCTGATTCCCCGCCTCTGTTTCCCCATATCTGATTCCCCGCCTCTGATTCCCCAACTCTGATTCCCCGCCCCTGATTCCCCCACTCTGATTCCCCAGTTCTGATTCCCAGCCTCTGATTCCCCGCGTCTGTTTCCCAGCCTCTGATTCTCTGACTCTGTTTCCCCATATCTGATTCCCCGCCTCTGATTCCCAAACTCTGATTCCCCGCCTCTGATTCCCCAGCTCTGATTCCCCGCCTCTGATACCCCGCGTCTGATTCCCTGCCTCTGATTCCCTGCCTCTGATTCCCCAGCTCTGATTCCCCACCTCTGATTCCCTGCGTCTGATTCCTTGCCTCTGATTCCCCACCTCTGATTCCCTGCCTCTGATTCCCCATCTCTGATTCACAACCTCTGATTCCCCACCTCTGATTCCCCATATCTGATTCCCCGCCTCTGTTTCCCCGACTCTGATTCCCCGCCTCTGATTCGCCAGCTATGAATCCCCGCCTCTGATTCCACATCTCTGATTCCCCGCCTCTGATTCGCCAGCTATGATTCCCCGCCTCTGGTTTCACGTGTCTGATTCCCTGCCTCTGATTCCCCGCCTCTGATTCCCCATCTCTGATTCACCACCTCTGATTCCCCAATTCTTATTCCCCGCCTCTGATTCCCCAGCTCTGATTCCCCGCCTCTGATTCCCTGCCTCTGATTCCCAACCACTGATTCCACATCTCTGATTCCCCATATCTGATTCCCCGCCTCTGTTTCCCCATATCTGATTCCCCGCCTCTGATTCCCCAACTCTGATTCCCCGCCTCTGATTCCCCAGCTCTGACTCCCCGTGTTTGATTCCCTGCCTCTGATTACCCGCCTCTGATACCCCATCTCTGATTCACCGCCTCTGATTCCCCATCTCTGATTCACCGCCTTTGATTCGCCAACTCTGATTCACCATATCTGATTCCCCGCCTCTGTTTCCCCGCCTCTGATTCCCCGCCTCTGATTCCCCATATCTCATTCCCCGCCTCTGATTCCCCATCTCTGATTCCCGGTCTCTGATTCCCCACCTCTGATTCCCAGTCCTCTTATTCCCGGCATCTGATTCCCGGCCTCTGATTCCCGGACTCTGATTCCCTGCCACTGATTCCCCGCCCCTTATTCTCCACCTCTGATTCCCCATATCTGATTCCCCGCCTCTGTTTCCCTGCCTCTGATTCGCCGCCTCTGATACCCCGCCTCTGATTCCCCATCTCTAATTCATCACATCTGATTCCCCACCTCTGCTTCCCCATCACTGATTCACTGCCTCTGATTCGCCACCTCTGATTCCCCATATCTGATTCCCTGCCTCTGTTTCCCTGCCTCTTATTCCCGGACTCTGAATCCCCACCACTGATTCCCGGCCTCTGATTCCCGGCCTCTGATTCCCGGCCTCTGATTCCCGGCCTCTGATTCCCCGCTTCTGATTCTGATTCCCTGCCTCTGATTCCCCATCTCTGATTCCCCACATCTGATTCCCTGCCTCTGATTTCCTGCCTCTGATTCCCCGCCTCTGATTCCCCGCATCTGATTCCCAACCTTTGATTCCCCACCTCTGATTCCCCATATCTGATTCCCCGACTTTGTTTCCCCGCCTCTGATTCCCCGCCTCTGTTTCCCCATATCTGATTCCCGGACTCTGATTCCCCACCTCTGATTCCCCATCTCTAATTCCGCACATCCGATTCCCTGCCTCTGATTCCCCGCCTCTGATTCCCCGCGTCTGATTCCCTACCTCTGATTCCCAACCTATGATTCCCCACCTCTGATTCCCTATATCTGATTCTCCTCCTCTGTTTCCCAGCCTCTGATTCTCCGACTCTGTTTCCCCATATCTGATTCCCCGCCTCTGATTCCCCAACTCTGATTCCCCGCCTCTGATTCCCCAGCTCTGATACCCCGCCGCTGATACCCCGCGTCTGATTCCCTGCCTCTGATGCCCTGCCTCTGATTCCTCATCTCTGATTCCCTGCCTCTGATTCCCCGCCTCTAATTCCCCGCCTCTGATTCCCCATATCTGATTCCCCGCCTCTGATTCCCCAACTCTGATTTCCCGCCTCTTATTCCCCAGCTCTGATTCCCCGCCTCTGATACCCCGCGTCTGATTCCCTGCCTCTGATTCCCCGCCTCTGATTCCCAGCTCTGATTCCCCACCTCTGATTCCCCGCGTCTGATTCCCTGCCTCTGATTCCACGCCTCTGATTCCCCATCTCTGAATCACCACCTCTGATTCCCCACCTCTGAATCCCCATATCTGATTCCCCGCCTCTGTTTCCCCATATCTGATTCCCGGACTCTGATTCCCCACCTCTGATTCCCCATCTCTGATTCCGCACATCCGATTCCCTGCCTCTGATTCCCCGCCTCTGATTCCCCGCGTCTGATTCCCTACCTCTGATTCACAACCCTTGATTCCCCACCTCTGATTCCCTATATCTGATTCTCCGCCTCTGTTTCCCAGCCTCTGATTCTCCGACTCTGTTTCCCCATATCTGATTCCACGCCTCTGATTCCCCAACTCTGATTCCCCGCCTCTGATTCCCCAGCTCTGATTCCCCGCCTCTGATACCCCGCGTCTGATACCCTGCCTCTGATTCCCCACCTCTGATTCCCCACCTCTGATTCCCCATATCTGATTCCCCGCCACAGTTTCCCCGCCTCTGATACCCCGCCTCTGATTCCCCATATCTGATTCCCCGCTTCTGATTCCCCAACTCTGATTCCCCGCCTCTGATTCGCCAGCTATGATTCCCCGCCTCTGATTCCCCGCGTCTGATTCCCTGCATCTGATTCCACGCCTCTGAATCCCCATCTCTGATTCACCACCTCTGATTCCCTGCGTCTGATTCCCCGCCTCTGATTCCCCATCTCTGATTCCCCATCTCTGATTCCCCAATTCTGATTCCCCGCCTCTGATTCCCCAGCTCTGATACCCCGCCTCTGATTCCCTGCCTCTGATTCTCAACCTCTGATTCCCCACCTCTGATTCCCCATATCTGATTCCCCACGTCTGTTTCCCCACCTCTGATTCCCGGCATCTGATTCCAGGCCTCTGATTCCCGGCCTCTGATTCCCTGCCTCTGATTTCCCATCTCTGATTCCCCACATCTGATTCCCTGCCTCTGATACCCTGCCTCTGATTCCCCGCCTCTGATTCCCCGCCTCTGATTCCCCACCTCTGATTCCCCATATCTGATTCCCCGCCTCTGTTTCCCCGCCTCTGATTCCCCGCCTCTGTTTCCCCATATCTGATTCCCGGACTCTGATTCCCCAGCTCAGATTACCCATCTCTGATTCCGCACATCCGATTCCCTGCCTCTGATTCCCCGCCTCTGATTCCCTGCGTCTGATTCCCTACCTCTGATTCCCAACCTATGATTCCCCACCTCTGATTCCCTATATCTGATTCTCCGCCTCTGTTTCCCAGCCTCTGATTCACCGCCTCTGTTTCCCCATATCTGATTCCCCGCCTCTGATTCCCCAACTCTGATTCCCCGCCCCTGATTCCCCCGCTCTGATTCCCCTCCTCTGATACCCCGCGTCTGATTCCCTGCCTCTGATGCCCTGCCTCTGATTCCTAATCTCTGATTCTCTGCCTCTGATTCCCCGCCTCTGATTCCCCGCCTCTGATTCCCCAGTTCTGATTCCCAGCCTCTGATTCCCCGCGTCTGTTTCCCAGACTCTGATTCTCTGACTCTGTTTCCCCATATCTGATTCCCCGCCTCTGATTCCCAAACTCTGATTCCCCGCCTCTGATTCCCCAGCTCTGATTCCCCACCTCTGATTCCCCGCGTCTGATTCCCTGCCTCTGATTCCCCGCCTCTGATTCCCCGCCTCTATTTCCACATATCTAAATCCCCGCCTCTGATACCCCAACTCTGATTCCCCGCCTCTGATCCCCCAGCTCTGATTCCCCGCCTCTGATTCCCTGCGTCTGATTCCCTGCCTCTGATTCCCCGCCTCTGATTCCCCATCTCTGATTCACCACCTCTGATTCCCTACCTATGATTCCCCATATCTGATTCCCCTCCTCTGTTTCCCCGCCTCTGATTCCCCGCCTCTGATTCCCCATATCTGATACCCCGCCTCTGATTCCCCGCGTCTGATACCCCGCCTCTGATTCCCCAGCTCTGATTCCCCGCCTCTGATACCCTGCGTCTCTGATTCCCCGCCTCTGGTTCCCCGCGTCTGATACCCCGCCTCTGATTCCCCAGCTCTGATTCCCCGCCTCTGATACCCTGCGTCTCTGATTCCCCGCCTCTGATTCCCCATCTCTGATTCCCCATCTCTGATTCCCCAAATCTGATTCCCTTCCTCTGATTCCCAACCTCTGATTCCCCACCTCTGAATCCCCATATCTGATTCCCCGCCTCTGTTTCCCCGCCTCTGATTCCCCGCCTCAGTTTCCCCAACTCTGATTCCCTGCCTCTGATTCCCCGCCTCTGATTCCCCACCTCTGATTCCGTGCCTCTGATTCCCCATCTCTGATTCACAACCTCTGATTCCCCACCTCTGATTCCCCATATCTGATTCCCCGCCTCTGTTTCCCCGACTCTGATTCCCCGCCTCTGATTCGCCAGCTATGATTTCCCGCCTCTGATTCCCCACCTCTGATTCCCCGCCTCTGATTCCCCATCTCTGATTCACCACCTCTGATTCCCCAATTCTGATTCCCCGCCTCTGATACCCCAGCTCTGATTCCCCGCCTCTGATTCCCTGCCTCTGATTCCCAACCACTGATTCCACACCTCTGATTCCCCATATCTGATTCCCCGCCTCTGTTTCCCTGCCTCTGATTCCACGCCTCTGTTTCCCCATATCTGATTCCCCGCCTCTGATTCCCCAACTCTGATTCCCCGCCTCTGATTCCCCAGCTCTGACTCCCCGTGTTTGATTCCCTGCCTCTGATTACCCGCCTCTGATACCCCATCTCTGATTCACCGCCTCTGATTCCCCATCTCTGATTCACCGCCTTTGATTCGCCAACTCTGATTCACCATATCTGATTCCCCGCCTCTGTTTCCCCGCCTCTGATTCCCCGCCTCTGATTCCCCATATCTCATTCCCCGCCTCTGATTCCCCATCTCTGATTCCCGGACTCTGATTCCCCACCTCTGATTCCCAGTCCTCTTATTCCCGGCATCTGATTCCCGGCCTCTGATTCCCGGACTCTGATTCCCTGCCACTGATTCCCCGCCCCTGATTCTCCACCTCTGATTCCCCATATCTGATTCCCCGCCTCTGTTTCCCTGCCTCTGATTCGCCGCCTCTGATACCCCGCCTCTGATTCCCCATCTCTAATTCATCACATCTGATTCCCCACCTCTGCTTCCCCATCACTGATTCATTGCCTCTGATTCGCCACCTCTGATTCCCCATATCTGATTCCCTGCCTCTGTTTCCCTGCCTCTTATTCCCGGACTCTGAATCCCCACCACTGATTCCCGGCCTCTGATTCCCGGCCTCTGATTCCCGGCCTCTGATTCCCCGCTTCTGATTCTGATTCCCTGCCTCTGATTCCCCATCTCTGATTCCCCACATCTGATTCCCTGCCTCTGATTCCCTGCCTCTGATTCCCCGCCTCTGATTCCCCGCATCTGATTCCCAACCTGTGATTCCCCACCTCTGATTCCCCATATCTGATTCCCCGACTTTGTTTCCCCGCCTCTGATTCCCCGCCTCTGTTTCCCCATATCTGATTCCCGGACTCTGATTCCCCACCTCTGATTCCCCATCTCTCATTCCGCACATCCGATTCCCTGCCTCTGATTCCCCGCCTCTGATTCCCCGCGTCTGATTCCCTACCTCTGATTCCCAACCTATGATTCCCCACCTCTGATTCCCTATATCTGATTCTCCTCCTCTGTTTCCCAGCCTCTGATTCTCCGACTCTGTTTCCCCATATCTGATTCCCCGCCTCTGAATCCCCAACTCTGATTCCCCGCAGCTGATACCCCGCGTCTGATTCCCTGCCTCTGATGCCCTGCCTCTGATTCCTCATCTCTGATTCCCTGCCTCTGATTCCCCGCCTCTAATTCCCCGCCTGTGATTCCCCGCCTCTGATTCCCCAACTCTGATTTCCCGCCTCTGATTCCCCAGCTCTGATTCCCCGCCTCTGATACCCCGCGTCTGATTCCCTGCCTCTGATTCCCCGCCTCTGATTCCCCAGCTCTGATTCCCCACCTCTGATTCCCCGCGTCTGATTCCCTGCCTCTGATTCCCCGCCTCTGATTCCCCATCTCTGAATCACCACCTCTGATTCCCCACCTCTGATTCCCCATATCTGATTCCCCGCCTCTGTTTCCCCATATCTGATTCCCGGACTCTGATTCTCTGACTCTGTTTCCCCATATCTGATTCCCCGCCTCTGATTCCCCGCCTCTGATTCCCCAGCTCTGATTCCCCGCCTCTGATACCCCGCGTCTGATTCCCTGCCTCTGATTCCCCGCCTCTGATTCCCCAGCTCTGATTCCCCACCTCTGATTCCCCGCGTCTGATTCCCTGCCTCTGATTCCCCGCCTCTGATTCCCCATCTCTGAATCACCACCTCTGATTCCCCACCTCTGATTCCCCATATCTGATTCCCCGCCTCTGTTTCCCCATATCTGATTCCCGGACTCTGATTCTCTGACTCTGTTTCCCCATATCTGATTCCCCGCCTCTGATTCCCAAACTCTGATTCCCCGCCTCTGATTCCCCAGCTCTGATTCCCCGCCTCTGATACCCCGCGTCTGATTCCCTGCCTCTGATTCCCCGCCTCTGATTCCCCAGCTCTGATTCCCCACCTCTGATTCCCCGCGTCTGATTCCTTGCCTCTGATTCCCCGCCTCTGATTCCCCATCTCTGATTCATCACCTCTGATTCCCCACCTCTGATTCCCCATATCTGATTCCCCGCCTCTGTTTCCTCGACTCTGATTCCCCGCCTCTGTTTCCACATATCTAAATCCCCGCCTCTGATACCCCAACTCTGATTCCCCGCCTCTGATCCCCCAGCTCTGATTCCCCGCCTCTGATTCCCTGCGTCTGATTCCCTGCCTCTGATTCCCCAGCTCTGATTCCCCACCTCTGATTCCCTACCTATGATTCCACATATCTGATTCCCCTCCTCTGTTTCCCCGCCTCTGATTCCCCGCCTCTGATTCCCCATATCTGATTCCCCGCCTCTGATTCCCCGCGTCTGATACCCCGCCTCTGATTCCCCAGCTCTGATTCCCCGCCTCTGATACCCTGCATCTCTGATTCCCCGCCTCTGATTCCCCATCTCTGATTCCCCATCTCTGATTCCCCAAATCTGATTCCCTGCCTCTGATTCCCAACCTCTGTTTCCCCGCCTCTGATTCCCCGCCTCAGTTTCCCCAATCTGATTCCCCGCCTCTGATTCCCCAACTCTGATTCCCCGCCTCTGATTCCCCAGCTCTGATTCCCCGCCTCTGATTCCCCAGCTCTGATTCCCTGCCTCTGATTCCCCGCCTGTGATTCCCCATCTCTTATTCACAACCTCTGCTTCCCCACCTCTGATTCCCCATATCTGATTCCCTGCCGCTGATTCCCCACCTCTGATTCCCCATCTCTGATTCCGCACATCCGATTCCCTGCCTCTGATTCCCCACCTCTGATTCCCTGCCTCTGATTCCCCATCTCTGATTCACAACCTCTGATTCCCCACCTCTGATTCCCCATATCTGATTCCCCGCCTCTGTTTCCCCGACTCTGATTCCCCGCCTCTGATTCGCCAGCTATGATTCCCTGCCTCTGATTCCCCACCTCTGATTCCCCGCCTCTGATTCGCGAGCTATGATTCCCCGCCTCTGGTTTCACGTGTCTGATTCCCTGCCTCTGATTCCCCGCCTCTGATTCCCCATCTCTGATTCACCACCTCTGATTCCCCAATTCTGATTCCCCGCCTCTGATTCCCCAGCTCTGATTCCCCGCCTCTGATTCCCTGCCTCTGATTCCCAACCACTGATTCCACACCTCTGATTCCCCATATCTGATTCCCCGCCTCTGTTTCCCTGCCTATGATTCCCCGCCTCTGTTTCCCCATATCTGATTCCCCGCCTCTGATTCCCCAACTCTGATTTCCCGCCTCTGATTCCCCAGCTCTGACTCCCAGTGTTTGATTCCCTGCCTCTGATTACCCGCCTCTGATACCCCATCTCTGATTCACCGCCTCTGATTCCCCATCTCTGATTCACCGCCTTTGATTCGCCAACTCTGATTCACCATATCTGATTCCCCGCCTCTGTTTCCCCGCCTCTTATTCCCCGCCTCTGATTCCCCATATCTCATTCCCCGCCTCTTATTCCCCATCTCTGATTCCCGGCATCTGATTCCCGGCCTCTGTTTCCCTGCCTCTGATTCGCCGCCTCTGATACCCCGCCTCTGATTCCCCATCTCTAATTCATCACATCTGATTCCCCACCTCTGCTTCCCCATCACTGATTCACTGCCTCTGATTCGCCACCTCTGATTCCCCATATCTGATTCCCTGCCTCTGTTTCCCTGCCTCTTATTCCCGGACTCTGAATCCCCACCACTGATTCCCGGCCTCTGATTCCCGGCCTCTGATTCCCGGCCTCTGATTCCCGGCCTCTGATTCCCCGCTTCTGATTCTGATTCCCTGCCTCTGATTCCCCATCTCTGATTCCCCACATCTGATTCCCTGCCTCTGATTCCCTGCCTCTGATTCCCCGCCTCTGATTCCCCGCATCAGATTCCCAACCTCTGAGTCCCCACCTCTGATTCCCCATATCTGATTCCCCGCCTCTGTTTCCCCGCCTCTGATTCCCCGCCTCTGTTTCCCCATATCTGATTCCCGGACTCTGATTCCCCACCTCTGATTCCCCATGTCTAATTCCGCACATCCGATTCCCTGCCTCTGATTTTCCGCCTCTGATTCCCCGCGTCTGATTCCCTACCTCTGATTCCCAACCTATGATTCCCCACCTCTGATTCCCTATATCTGATTCTCCGCCTCTGTTTCCCAGCCTCTGATTCTCCGACTCTGTTTCCCCATATCTGATTCCCCGCCTCTGATTCCCCAACTCTGATTCCCCGCCTCTGATTCCCCAGCTCTGATTCCCCGCCGCTGATACCCCGCGTCTGATTCCCTGCCTCTGATGCCCTGCCTCTGATTCCTCATCTCTGATTCCCTGCCTCTGATTCCCCGCCTCTAATTCCCCGCCTCTGATTCCCCATATCTGATTCCCCGCCTCTGATTCCCCAACTCTGATTTCCCGCCTCTGATTCCCCAGCTCTGATTCCCCGCCTCTGATACCCCGCATCTGATTCCCTGCCTCTGATTCCCCGCCTCTGATTCCCCAGCTCTGATTCCCCACCTCTGATTCCCCGCGTCTGATTCCCTGCTTCTGATTCCCCGCCTCTGATTCCCCATCTCTGAATCACCACCTCTGATTCCCCACCTGTGATTCCCCATATCTGATTCCTCGCCTCTGTTTCCCCATATCTGATTCCCGGACTCTGATTCCCCACCTCTGATTCCCCATCTATGATTCCGCACATCCGATTCCCTGCCTCTGATTCCCCGCCTCTGATTCCCCGCCTCTGATTCCCCGCGTCTGATTCCCTACCTCTGATTCACAACCCTTGATTCCCCACCTCTGATTCCCTATATCTGATTCTCCGCCTCTGTTTCCCAGCCTCTGATTCTCCGACTCTGTTTCCCCATATCTGATTCCCCGCCTCTGATTCCCCAACTCTGATTCCCCGCCTCTGATTCCCCAGCTCTGATTCCCCATCTCTGATTCATCACCTCTGATTCCCCACCTCTGATTCCCCATATCTGATTCCCCGCCACAGTTTCCCCTCCTCTGATACCCCGCCTCTGATTCCCCATACCTGATTCCCCGCTTCTGATTCCCCAACTCTGATTCCCCGCCTCTGATTCGCCAGCTATGATTCCCCGCCTCTGATTCCCCGCGTCTGATTCCCTGCCTCTGATTCCACGCCTCTGAATCCCCATCTCTGATTCACCACCTCTGATTCCCTGCGTCTGATTCCCCGCCTCTGATTCCCCATCTCTGATTCCCCATCTCTGATTCCCCAATTATGATTCCCCGCCTCTGATTCCCCAGCTCTGATTCTGATTCCCTGCCTCTGATTCCCCATCTCTGATTCCCCACATCTGATTCCCTGCCTCTGATAGCATGCCTCTGATTCCCCGCCTCTGATTCCCCGCCTCTGATTCCCCACCTCTGATTCCCCATATCTGATTCCCCGCCTCTGTTTCCCCGCCTCTGATTCCCCGCCTCTGTTTCCCCATATCTGATTCCCTGCGTCTGATTCCCTACCTCTGATTCCCAACCTATGATTCCCCACCTCTGATTCCCTATATCTGATTCTCCGCCTCTGTTTCCCAGCCTCTGATTCCCCGCCTCTGTTTCCCCATATCTGATTCCCCGCCTCTGATTCCCCAACTCTGATTCCCCGCCCCTGATTCCCCCGCTCTGATTCCCCTCCTCTGATACCCCGCGTCTGATTCCCTGCCTCTGATGCCCTGCCTCTGATTCCTAATCTCTGATTCTCTGCCTCTGATTCCCCGCCTCTGATTCCCCGCCTCTGATTCCCCAGTTCTGATTCCCAGCCTCTGATTCCCCGCGTCTGATTCCCTGCCTCTGATTCCCCCCCTCTGATTCCCCATCTCTGATTCACCACCTCTGATTCCCCACCTCTGATTCCCCATATCTGATTCCCCAGCTCTGTTTCCCCGCCTCAGATTCCCCGCCTCTGATTCCCGGCCTCTGATTCCCGGCCTCTGATTCCCCGCCTCTGAATCCCCAACTCTGATTCCCCGCCTCTGATACCCCGCGTCTGATTCCCTGCCTCTGATTCCCCGCCTCTGATTCCCCAGCTCTGATTCCCCACCTCTGATTCCCCGCCTCTGATTCCCCATCTCTGAATCACCACCTCTGATTCCCCACCTCTGATTCCCCATATCTGATTCCCCGCCTCTGTTTCACCATATCTGATTCCCGGACTCTGATTCCCCACCTCTGATTCCCCATCTCTGATTCCGCACATCCGATTCCCTGCCTCTGATTCCCCGCCTCTGATTCCCCGCGTCTGATTCCCTATCTCTGATTCACAACCCTTGATTCCCCACCTCTGATTCCCTATATCTGATTTTCCGCCTCTGTTTCCCAGCCTCTGATTCTCTGACTCTGTTTCCCCATATCTGATTCCCCGCCTCTGATTCCCCAACTCTGATTCCCCGCCTCTGATTCCCCAGCTCTGATTCCCCGCCTCTGATACCCCGCGTCTGATTCCCTGCCTCTGATTCCCCGCCCCTGATTCCCCAGCTCTGATTCCCCACCTCTGATTCCCCGCGTCTGATTCCCTGCCTCTGACTCCCCGCCTCTGATTCCCCATCTCTGATTCATCACCTCTGATTCCCCACCTCTGATTCCCCATATCTGATTCCCCATCTCTGATTCCCCAATTCTGATTCCCCGCCTCTGATTCCCCAGCTCTGATTCTCAACCTCTGATTCCCCACCTCTGATTCCCCATATCTGATTCCCCGCGTCTGTTTCCCCACCTCTGATTCCCGGCCTCTGATTCCAGGCCTCTGATTCCCGGCCTCTGATTCCCGGCCTCTGATTCCCCGCTTCTGATTCTGATTCCCTGCCTCTGATTCCCCATCTCTGATTCCCCACATCTGATTCCCTGCCTCTGATTCCCCGCCTCTGATTCCCCGCCTCTGATTCCCCACCTCTGATTCCCCATATCTGATTATCCGCCTCTGTTTCCCCGCCTCTGATTCCCCACCTCTGTTTCCCCATATCTGATTCCCGGACTCTGATTCCCCAGCTCAGATTACCCATCTCTGATTCCGCACATCCGATTCCCTGCCTCTGATTCCCTGCGTCTGATTCCCTACCTCTCATTCCCAACCTATGATTCCCCACCTCTGATTCCCTATATCTGATTCTCCGCCTCTGTTTCCCAGCCTATGATTTCCCGCCTCTGTTTCCCCATATCCGATTCCTCGCCTTTGATTCCCCAACTCTGATTCCCTGCCCCTGATTCCCCAGGTCTAATTCCCCACCTCTGATACCACGCGTCTGATTCCCTGCCTCTGATGCCCTGCCTCTGATTCCTAATCTCTGATTCCCTGCCTCTGATTCCCCGCCTCTGATTCCCCGCCTCTGATTCCCCAACTCTGATTCCCCGCCTCTGATTCCCCAGCTCTGATTCCCCGCCTCTGATTCCCCGCGTCTCATTCCCCGCCTCTGATTCCCCGCCTCTGATTCACCATCTCTGATTCACCACCTCTGATTCCCCACCTCTGATTCCCCATATCTGATTCCCCGCCTCTGTTTCCCCGCCTCAGATTCCCCGCCTCTGATTCCCGGACTCTGAGTCCCCACCTCTGATTCCCGGCCTCTGATTCCCGGCCTCTGATTCCCGGCCTCTGATTCCCGGCCTCTGATTCCCGGCCTCTGATTCCCCGCTTCTCATTCTGATTCCCTGCCTCTGATTCCCCATCTCTTATTCCCCACATCTGATTCCCTGCCTCTGATTCCCTGCCTCTGATCCCCACATTTGATTCCCCGCCTCTGATTCCCAACCTCTGATTCCCCACCTCTGATTCCCCATATCTGATGCCCCGCCTCTGTTTCCCCGCCTCTGATTCCCCGCCTCTGTTTCCCCATATCTGATTCCCGGATTCTGATTCCCCACCTCTTATTCCCCATCTTTGATTCCGCACATCCGATTCCCTGCCTCTGATTCCCCGCCTCTGATTCCCCGCGTCTGATTCCTTACCTCTGATTCCCAATCTATGATTCCCCACCTCTGATTCACTATATCTGATTCTCCGCCTCTGTTTCCCAGCCTCTGATTCTCTGACTCTGTTTCCCCATATCTGATTCCCCGCCTCTGATTCCCCAACCCTGATACCCCGCCTCTGATTCCCCAGCTCTGATTCCCCACCTCTGATACCCCGCATCTGATTCCCTGCCTCTGATTCCCCGCCTCTGATTCCCCAGCTCTGATTCCCCACCTCTGATTCCCCGCGTCTGATTCCCTGCCTCTGATTCCCCGCCTCTGATTCCCCATCTCTGATTCATCACCTCTGATTCCCCACCTCTGATTCCCCATATCTGATTCCCCGCCTCTGTTTCCCCGACTCTGATTCCCCGCCTCTGATTCCCCATATCTGATTCTCCACTTCAGATTCCCCAACTCTGATTCCCCGCCTCTGATTCGCCAGCTATGATTCCCCGCCTCTGATTCCCAGCTTCTGATTCCCTGCCTCTAATTCCCCGCCTCTGAATCCCCATCTCTGATTCACCACGTCTGATTCCCTGCGTCTGATTCCCCGCCTCTGATTCCCCATCTCTGATTCCCCATCTCTGATTCCCCAATTCTGATTCCCCGCCTCTGATTCCCCATCTCTGATTCCCCATATCTGATTCCCCGCCACAGTTTCCCCGCCTCTGATACCCCGCCTCTGATTCCCCATATCTGATTCCCCGCTTCTGATTCCCCAACTCTGATTCCCCGCCTCTGATACGCCAGCTATGATTCCCCGCCTCTGATTCCCCGCGTCCGATTCCCTGCCTCTGATTCCCCGCCTCTGAATCCCCATCTCTGATTCACCACCTCTGATTCCCTGCGTCTGATTCCCCGCCTCTGATTCCCCATCTCTGATTCCCCATCTCTGATTCCCCAATTCTGATTCCCCGCCTCTGATTCCCCAGCTCTGATACCCCGCCTCTGATTCCCTGCCTCTGATTCTCAACCTCTGATTCCCCACCTCTGATTCCCCATATCTGATTCCCCACGTCTGTTTCCCCACCTCTGATTCCCGGCATCTGATTCCAGGCCTCTGATTCCCGGCCTGTGATTCCCGGTCTCTGATTCCCCGCTTCTGATTCTGATTCCCTGCCTCTGATTCCCCATCTCTGATTCCCCACATCTGATTACCTGCCTCTGATACCCTGCCTCTGATTCCCCGCCTCTGATTCCCCGCCTCTGATTCCCCACCTCTGATTCCCTGCCTCTGATTCCCCATCTCTGATTCACAACCTCTGATTCCCCACCTCTGATTCCCCATATCTGATTCCCCGCCTCTGTTTCCCCGACTCTGATTCCCCGCCTCTGATTCGCCAGCTATGATTTCCCGCCTCTGATTCCCCACCTCTGATTCCCCGCCTCTGATTCGCCAGCTATGATTCCCCGCCTCTGGTTTCACGTGTCTAATTCCCTGCCTCTGATTCCCCGCCTCTGATTCCCCATCTCTGATTCACCACATCTGATTCCCCAATTCTGATTCCCCGCCTCTGATTCCCCAGCTCTGATTCCCCGCCTCTGATTCCCTGCCTCTGATTCCCAACCACTGATTCCACACCACTGATTCCCCATATCTGATTCCCCGCCTCTGTTTCCCTGCCTCTGATTCCCCGCCTCTGTTTCCCCATATCTGATTCCCCGCCTCTGATTCCCCAACTCTGATTCCCCGCCTCTGATTCCCCAGCTCTGACTCCCCGTGTTTGATTCCCTGCCTCTGATTACGCGCCTCTGATACCCCATCTCTGATTCACCGCCTCTGATTCCCCATTTCTGATACCCCAATTCTGATTCCCCGCCTCTGATACCCCGCCTCTGATTCCCCATATCTGATTCCCCGCTTCTGATTCCCCAACTCTGATTCCCCGCCTCTGATACGCCAGCTATGATTCCCCGCCTCTGATTCCCCGCGTCCGATTCCCTGCCTCTGATTCCCCGCCTCTGAATCCCCATCTCTGATTCACCACCTCTGATTCCCTGCGTCTGATTCCCCGCCTCTGATTCCCCATCTCTGATTCCCCATCTCTGATTCCCCAATTCTGATTCCCCGCCTCTGATTCCCCAGCTCTGATACCCCGCCTCTGATTCCCTGCCTCTGATTCTCAACCTCTGATTCCCCACCTCTGATTCCCCATATCTGATTCCCCACGTCTGTTTCCCCACCTCTGATTCCCGGCATCTGATTCCAGGCCTCTGATTCCCGGCCTCTGATTCCCCATCTCTGATTCCCCACATCTGATTCCCTGCCTCTGATTCCCCGCCTCTGATTCCCCACCTCTGATTCCGTGCCTCTGATTCCCCATCTCTGATTCACAACCTCTGATTCCCCACCTCTGATTCCCCATATCTGATTCCCCGCCTCTGTTTCCCCGACTCTGATTCCCCGCCTCTGATTCGCCAGCTATGATTTCCCGCCTCTGATTCCCCACCTCTGATTCCCCGCCTCTGATTCCCCATCTCTGATTCACCACCTCTGATTCCCCAATTCTGATTCCCCGCCTCTGATACCCCAGCTCTGATTCCCCGCCTCTGATTCCCTGCCTCTGATTCCCAACCACTGATTCCACACCTCTGATTCCCCATATCTGATTCCCCGCCTCTGTTTCCCTGCCTCTGATTCCACGCCTCTGTTTCCCCATATCTGATTCCCCGCCTCTGATTCCCCAACTCTGATTCCCCGCCTCTGATTCCCCAGCTCTGACTCCCCTTGTTTGATTCCCTGCCTCTGATTACCCGCCTCTGATACCCCATCTCTGATTCACCGCCTTTGATTCGCCAACTCTGATTCACCATATCTGATTCCCCGCCTCTGTTTCCCCGCCTCTGATTCCCCGCCTCTGATTCCCCATATCTCATTCCCCGCCTCTGATTCCCCATCTCTGATTCCCGGACTCTGATTCCCCACCTCTGATTCCCAGTCCTCTTATTCCCGGCATCTGATTCCCGGCCTCTGATTCCCGGACTCTGATTCCCTGCCACTGATTCCCCGCCCCTGATTCTCCACCTCTGATTCCCCATATCTGATTCCCCGCCTCTGTTTCCCTGCCTCTGATTCGCCGCCTCTGATACCCCGCCTCTGATTCCCCATCTCTAATTCATCACATCTGATTCCCCACCTCTGCTTCCCCATCACTGATTCATTGCCTCTGATTCGCCACCTCTGATTCCCCATATCTGATTCCCTGCCTCTGTTTCCCTGCCTCTTATTCCCGGACTCTGAATCCCCACCACTGATTCCCGGCCTCTGATTCCCGGCCTCTGATTCCCGGCCTCTGATTCCCCGCTTCTGATTCTGATTCCCTGCCTCTGATTCCCCATCTCTGATTCCCCACATCTGATTCCCTGCCTCTGATTCCCTGCCTCTGATTCCCCGCCTCTGATTCCCCGCATCTGATTCCCAACCTGTGATTCCCCACCTCTGATTCCCCATATCTGATTCCCCGACTTTGTTTCCCCGCCTCTGATTCCCCGCCTCTGTTTCCCCATATCTGATTCCCGGACTCTGATTCCCCACCTCTGATTCCCCATCTCTCATTCCGCACATCCGATTCCCTGCCTCTGATTCCCCGCCTCTGATTCCCCGCGTCTGATTCCCTCCCTCTGATTCCCAACCTATGATTCCCCACCTCTGATTCCCTATATCTGATTCTCCTCCTCTGTTACCCAGCCTCTGATTCTCCGACTCTGTTTCCCCATATCTGATTCCCCGCCTCTGAATCCCCAACTCTGATTCCCCGCAGCTGATACCCCGCGTCTGATTCCCTGCCTCTGATGCCCTGCCTCTGATTCCTCATCTCTGATTCCCTGCCTCTGATTCCCCGCCTCTAATTCCCCGCCTGTGATTCCCCGCCTCTGATTCCCCAACTCTGATTTCCCGCCTCTGATTCCCCAGCTCTGATTCCCCGCCTCTGATACCCCGCGTCTGATTCCCTGCCTCTGATTCCCCGCCTCTGATTCCCCAGCTCTGATTCCCCACCTCTGATTCCCCGCGTCTGATTCCCTGCCTCTGATTCCCCGCCTCTGATTCCCCATCTCTGAATCACCACCTCTGATTCCCCACCTCTGATTCCCCATATCTGATTCCCCGCCTCTGTTTCCCCATATCTGATTCCCGGACTCTGATTCCCCACCTCTGATTCCCCATCTCTGATTCCGCACATCCGATTCCCTGCCTCTGATTCCCCGCCTCTGATTCCCCGCGTCTGATTCCCTACCTCTGATTCACAACCCTTGATTCCCCACCTCTCATTCCCTATATCTGATTCTCCGCCTCTGTTTCCCAGCCTCTGATTCTCCGACTCTGTTTCCCCATATCTGATTCCCCGCCTCTGATTCCCCAACTCTGATTCCCCGCCTCTGATTCCCCAGCTCTGATTCCCCGCCTCTGATACCCCAGCTCTGATTCCCCACCTCTGATTCCCCGCGTCTGATTCCCCAACTCTGATTCCCCGCCTCTGATTCCCCAACTCTGATTCCCCGCCTCTGATTCCCCAACTCTGATTCCCCGCCTCTGATTCCCCAGCTCTGATTCCCCACCTCTGATTCCCCGCGTCTGATTCCCTGCCTCTGATTCCCCTCCTCTGATTCCCCATCTCTGATTCATCACCTCTGATTCCCCACCTCTGATTCCCCATATCTGATTCCCCACCACAGTTTCCCCGCCTCTGATACCCCGCCTCTGATTCCCCATATCTGATTCCCCGCTTCTGATTCCCCAACTCTGATTCCCCGCCTCTGATTCGCCAGCTATGATTCCCCGCCTCTGATTCCCCGCGTCTGATTCCCGGCCTCTGATTCCACGCCTCTGAATCCCCATCTCTGATTCACCACCTCTGATTCCCTGCGTCTGATTCCCCGCCTCTGATTCCCCATCTCTGATTCCCCATCTCTGATTCCCCAATTCTGATTCCCCGCCTCTGATTCCCCACCTCTGATTCCCCATATCTGATTCCCCACGTCTGTTTCCCCACCTCTGATTCCCGGCATCTGATTCCAGGCCTCTGATTCCCGGCCTCTGATTCCCGGCCTCTGATTCCCCGCTTCTGATTCTGATTCCCTGCCTCTGATTCCCCATCTCTGATTCCCCACATCTGATTCCCTGCCTCTGATACCCTGCCTCTGATTCCCCGCCTCTGATTCCCCGCCTCTGATTCCCCACCTCTGATTCCCCATATCTGATTCCCCGCCTCTGTTTCCCCGCCTCTGATTCCCCGCCTCTGTTTCCCCATATCTGATTCCCGGACTCTGATTCCCCAGCTCAGATTACCCATCTCTGATTCCGCACATCCGATTCCCTGCCTCTGATTCCCCGCCTCTGATTCCCTGCGTCTGATTCCCTACCTCTGATTCCCAACCTATGATTCCCCACCTCTGATTCCCTATATCTGATTCTCCGCCTCTGTTTCCCAGCCTCTGATTCCCCGCCTCTGTTTCCCCATATCTGATTCCCCGCCTCTGATTCCCCAACTCTGATTCCCCGCCCCTGATTCCCCCGCTCTGATTCCCCTCCTCTGATACCCCGCGTCTGATTCCCTGCCTCTGATGCCCTGCCTCTGATTCCTAATCTCTGATTCTCTGCCTCTGATTCCCCGCCTCTGATTCCCCGCCTCTGATTCCCCAGTTCTGATTCCCAGCCTCTGATTCCCCGCGTCTGATTCCCTGCCTCTGATTCCCCACCTCTGATTCCCCATATCTGATTCCCCGCCTCTGTTTCCCCGCCTCAGATTCCCCGCCTCTGATTCCCGGACTCTGAGTCCCCACCTCTGATTCCCGGCCTCTGATTCCCGGCCTCTGATTCCCCGCCTCTGAATCCCCAACTCTGATTCCCCGCCTCTGATACCCCGCGTCTGATTCCCTGCCTCTGATTCCCCGCCTCTGATTCCCCAGCTCTGATTCCCCACCTCTGATTCCCCGCCTCTGATTCCCCATCTCTGAATCACCACCTCTGATTCCCCACCTCTGATTCCCCATATCTGATTCCCCGCCTCTGTTTCACCATATCTGATTCCCGGACTCTGATACCCCACCTCTGATTCCCCGCCTCTGATTCCCCAGCTCTGATTCCCCGCCTCTGATACCCCGCGTCTGATTCCCTGCCTCTGATTCCCCGCCCCTGATTCCCCAGCTCTGATTCCCCACCTCTGATTCCCCGCGTCTGATTCCCTGCCTCTGATTGCCCGTGTCTGATTCCCTATCTCTGATTCACAACCCTTGATTCCCCACCTCTGATTCCCTATATCTGATTCTCCGCCTCTGTTTCCCAGCCTCTGATTCTCTGAGTCTGTTTCCCCATATCTGATTCCCCGCCTCTGAATCCCCAACTCTGATTCCCCGCCTCTGATTCCCCAGCTCTGATTCCCCGCCTCTGATACCCCGCGTCTGATTCCCTGCCTCTGATTCCCCGCCCCTGATTCCCCAGCTCTGATTCCCCACCTCTGATTCCCCGCGTCTGATTCCCTGCCTCTGACTCCCCGCCTCTGATTCCCCATCTCTGATTCATCACCTCTGATTCCCCACATCTGATTCCCCATATCTGATTCCCCATCTCTGATTCCCCAATTCTGATTCCCCGCCTCTGATTCCCCAGCTCTGATACCCCGCCTCTGATTCCCTGCCTCTGATTCTCAACCTCTGATTCCCCACCTCTGATTCCCCATATCTGATTCCCCGCGTCTGTTTCCCCACCTCTGATTCCCGGCCTCTGATTCCAGGCCTCTGATTCCCGGCCTCTGATTCCCGGCCTCAGATTCCCCGCTTCTGATTCTGATTCCCTGCCTCTGATTCCCCATCTCTGATTCCCCACATCTGATTCCCCATATCTGATTATCCGCCTCTGTTTCCCCGCCTCTGATTTCCCACCTCTGTTTCCCCATATCTGATTCCCGGACTCTGATTCCCCAGCTCAGATTACCCATCTCTGATTCCGCACATCCGATTCCCTGCCTCTGATTCCCTGCGTCTGATTCCCTACCTCTCATTCCCAACCTATGATTCCCCACCTCTGATTCCCTATATCTGATTCTCCGCCTCTGTTTCCCAGCCTATGATTTCCCGCCTCTGTTTCCCCATATCTGATTCCTCGCCTTTGATTCCCCAACTCTGATTCCCTGCCCCTGATTCCCCAGGTCTAATTCCCCACCTCTGATACCACGCGTCTGATTCCCTGCCTCTGATGCCCTGCCTCTGATTCCTAATCTCTGATTCCCTGCCTCTGATTCCCCGCCTCTGATTCCCCGCCTCTGATTCCCCATCTCTAATTCATCACATCTGATTCCCCACCTCTGCTTCCCCATCACTGATTCACTGCCTCTGATTCGCCACCTCTGATTCCCCATATCTGATTCCCTGCCTCTGTTTCCCTGCCTCTTATTCCCGGACTCTGAATCCCCACCACTGATTCCCGGCCTCTGATTCCCGGCCTCTGATTCCCGGCCTCTGATTCCCGGCCTCTGATTCCCCGCTTCTGATTCTGATTCCCTGCCTCTGATTCCCCGCCTCTGATTCCCCGCATCTGATTCCCAACCTCTGATTCCCCACCTCTGATTCCCCATCTCTAATTCCGCACATCCGATTCCCTGCCTCTGATTCCCCGCCTCTGATTCCCCGCGTCTGATTCCCTACCTCTGATTCCCAACCTATGATTCCCCACCTCTGATTCCCTATATCTGATTCTCCTCCTCTGTTTCCCAGCCTCTGATTCTCCGACTCTGTTTCCCCATATCTGATTCCCCGCCTCTGATTCCCCAACTCTGATTCCCCGCCTCTGATTCCCCAGCTCTGATTCCCCGCCGCTGATACCCCGCGTCTGATTCCCTGCCTCTGATGCCCTGCCTCTGAATCCCCATCTCTGATTCACCACCTCTGATTCCCTGCGTCTGATTCCCCGCCTATGATTCCCCATCTCTGATTCCCGGCCTCTGATTCCCGGCCTCTGATTCCCGGTCTCTGATTCCCGGCCTCTGATTCCCGGCCTCTGATTCCCGGCCTCTGATTCCCCGCTTCTGATTCTGATTCCCTGCCTCTGATTCCCCATCTCTGATTCCCCACATCTGATTCCCTGCCTCTGATTCCCTGCCTCTGATCCCCACATTTGATTCCCCGTCTCTGATTCCCAACCTCTGATTCCCCACCTCTGATTCCCCATATCTGATGCCCCGCCTCTGTTTCCCCGCCTCTGATTCCCCGCCACTGTTTCCCCATATCTGATTCCCGGATTCTGATTCCCCACCTCTGATTCCCCATCTTTGATTCCGCACATCCGATTCCCTGCCTCTGATTCCCCGCCTCTGATTCCCCGCGTCTGATTCCTTACCTCTGATTCCCAATCTATGATTCCCCACCTCTGATTCACTATATCTGATTCTCCGCCTCTGTTTCCCAGCCTCTGATTCTCTGACTCTGTTTCCCCATATCTGATTCCCCGCCTCTGATTCCCCAACCCTGATACCCCGCCTCTGATTCCCCAGCTCTGATTCCCCACCTCTGAAACCCCGCATCTGATTCCCTGCCTCTGATTCCCCGCCTCTGATTCCCCAGCTCTGATTCCCCACCTCTGATTCCCCGCGTCTGATTCCCTGCCTCTGATTCCCCGCCTCTGATTCCCCATGTCTGATTCATCACCTCTGATTCCCCACCTCTGATTCCCCATATCTGATTCCCCGCCTCTGTTTCCCCGACTCTGATTCCCCGCCTCTGATTCCCCATATCTGATTCTCCACTTCAGATTCCCCAACTCTGATTCCCCGCCTCTGATTCCCCAGCTCTGATTCCCTGCCTCTGATTCACCAGCTCTGATTCCCTGCCTCTGATTCCCCGCCTGTGATTCCCCATCTCTTATTCACAACCTCTGCTTCCCCACCTCTGATTCCCCATATCTGATTCCCTGCCGCTGATTCCCCACCTCTGATTCCCCATCTCTGATTCCGCACATCCGATTCCCTGCCTCTGATTCCCCACCTCTGATTCCCTGCCTCTGATTCCCCATCTCTGATTCACAACCTCTGATTCCCCACCTCTGATTCCCCATATCTGATTCCCCGCCTCGGTTTCCCCGACTCTGATTCCCCGCCTCTGATTCGCCAGCTATGATTCCCCGCCTCTGATTCCCCATCTCTGATTCCCCGCCTCTGATTCGCCAGCTATGATTCCCCGCCTCTGGTTTCACGTGTCTGATTCCCTGCCTCTGATTCCCCGCCTCTGATTCCCCATCTCTGATTCACCACCTCTGATTCCCCAATTCTGATTCCCCGCCTCTGATTCCCCAGCTCTATTTCCCCGCCTCTGATTCCCTGCCTCTGATTCCCAACCACTGATTCCACATCTCTGATTCCCCATATCTGATTCCCCGCCTCTGTTTCCCTGCCTCTGATTCCCCGCCTCTGTTTCCCCATATCTGATTCCCCGCCTCTGATTCCCCAACTCTGATTCCCCGCCTCTGATTCCCCAGCTCTGACTCCCCGTGTTTGATTCCCTGCCTCTGATTACCCGCCTCTGATACCCCATCTCTGATTCACCGCCTCTGATACCCCGCGTCTGATTCCCTGCCTCTGATTCCCCGCCTCTGATTCCCCAGCTCTGATTCCCCACCTCTGATTCCCGGACTCTGATTCCCCACCTCTGATTCCCAGTCCTCTTATTCCCGACATCTGATTCCCGGCCTCTGATTCCCGGACTCTGATTCCCTGCCACTGATTCTCCGCCCCTGATTCTCCACCTCTGATTCCCCATATCTGATTCCCCGCCTCTGTTTCCCTGCCTCTGATTCGCCGCCTCTGATACCCCGCCTCTGATTCCCCATCTCTAATTCATCACATCTGATTCCCCACCTCTGCTTCCCCATCACTGATTCACTGCCTCTGATTCGCCACCTCTGATTCCCCATATCTGATTCCCTGCCTCTGTTTCCCTGCCTCTTATTCCCGGACTCTGAATCCCCACCACTGATTCCCGGCCTCTGATTCCCGGCCTCTGATTCCCGGCCTCTGATTCCCGGCCTCTGATTCCCCGCTTCTGATTCTGATTCCCTGCCTCTGATTCCCCATCTCTGATTCCCCACATCTGATTCCCTGACTCTGATTCCCTGCCTCTGATTCCCCGCCTCTGATTCCCCGCATCTGATTCCCAACCTCTGATTCCCCACCTCTGATTCCCCATCTCTAATTCCGCACATCCGATTCCCTGCCTCTGATTCCCGGCCTCTGATTCCCCGCTTCTGATTCTGATTCCCTGCCTCTGATACCCTGCCTCTGATTCCCCGCCTCTGATTCCCCGCCTCTGTTTCCCCACCTCTGATTCCCCATATCTGATTCCACGCCTCTGTTTCCCCGCCTCTGATTCCCCGCCTCTGTTTCCCCATATCTGATTCCCGGACTCTGATTCCCCAGCTCAGATTACCCATCTCTGATTCCGCACATCCGATTCCCTGCCTCTGATTCCCCGCCTCTGATTCGCTGCGTCTGATTCCCTACCTCTGATTCCCAACCTATGATTCCCCACCTCTGATTCCCCACGTCTGTTTCCCCACCTCTGATTCCCGGCATCTGATTCCAGGCCTCTGATTCCCGGACTCTGATTCCCGGCCTCTGATTCCCCGCTTCTGATTCTGATTCCCTGCCTCTGATACCCTGCCTCTGATTCCCCGCCTCTGATTCCCCGCCTCTGATTCCCCACCTCTGATTCCCCATATCTGATTCCCCGCCTCTGTTTCCCCGCCTCTGATTCCCCGCCTCTGTTTCCCCATATCTGATTCCCGGACTCTGATTCCCCAGCTCAGATTACCCATCTCTGATTCCGCACATCCGATTCCCTGCCTCTGATTCCCCGCCTCTGATTCGCTGCGTCTGATTCCCTACCTCTGATTCCCAACCTATGATTCCCCACCTCTGATTCCCTATATCTGATTCTCCGCCTCTGTTTCCCAGCCTCTGATTCCCCGCCTCTGTTTCCCCATATCTGATTCCCCGCCTCTGATTCCCCAACTCTGATTCCCCGCCCCTGATTCCCCCGCTCTGATTCCCCAGTTCTGATTCCCAGCCTCTGATTCCCCGCGTCTGTTTCCCAGCCTCTGATTCTCTGACTCTGTTTCCCCATATCTGATTCCCCGCCTCTGATTCCCAAACTCTGATTCCCCGCCTCTGATTCCCCAGCTCTGATTCCCCGCCTCTGATACCCCGCGTCTGATTCCCTGCCTCTGATTCCCTGCCTCTGATTCCCCAGCTCTGATTCCCCACCTCTGATTCCCCGCGTCTGATTCCCTGCCTCTGATTCCCCACCTCTGATTCCCTGCCTCTGATTCCCCATCTCTGATTCACAACCTCTGATTCCCCACCTCTGATTCCCCATATCTGATTCCCCGCCTCTGTTTCCCCAACTCTGATTCCCCGCCTCTGATTCGCCAGCTATGAATCCCCGCCTCTGATTCCACATCTCTGATTCCCCGCCTCTGATTCGCCAGCTATGATTCCCCGCCTCTGGTTTCACGTGTCTGATTCCCTGCCTCTGATTCCCCGCCTCTGATTCCCCATCTCTGATTCACCACCTCTGATTCCCCAATTCTTATACCCCGCCTCTGATTCCCCAGCTCTGATTCCCCTCATCTGATTCCCTGCCTCTGATTCCCAACCACTGATTCCACATCTCTGATTCCCCATATCTGATTCCCCGCCTCTGTTTCCCTGCCTCTGATTCCCCGCCTCTGTTTCCCCATATCTGATTCCCCGCCTCTGATTCCCCAACTCTGATTCCCCGCCTCTGATTCCCCAGCTCTGACTCCCCGTGTTTGATTCCCTGCCTCTGATTACCCGCCTCTGATACCCCATCTCTGATTCACCGCCTCTGATTCCCCATCTCTGATTCACCGCTTTTGATTCGCCAACTCTGATTCACCATATCTGATTCCCCGCCTCTGTTTCCCCGCCTCTGATTCCCCGCCTCTGATTCCCCATATCTCATTCCCCGCCTCTGATTCCCCATCTCTGATTCCCGGTCTCTGATTCCCCACCTCTGATTCCCAGTCCTCTTATTCCCGGCATCTGATTCCCGGCCTCTGATTCCCGGACTCTGATTCCCTGCCACTGATTCCCCGCCCCTTATTCTCCAACTCTGATTCCCCATATCTGATTCCCCGCCTCTGTTTCCCTGCCTCTGATTCGCCGCCTCTGATACCCCGCCTCTGATTCCCCATCTCTAATTCATCACATCTGATTCCCCACCTCTGCTTCCCCATCACTGATTCACTGCCTCTGATTCGCCACCTCTGATTCCCCATATCTGATTCCCTGCCTCTGTTTCCCTGCCTCTTATTCCCGGACTCTGAATCCCCACCACTGATTCCCGGCCTCTGATTCCCGGCCTCTGATTCCCGGCCTCTGATTCCCGGCCTCTGATTCCCCGCTTCTGATTCTGATTCCCTGCCTCTGATTCCCCATCTCTGATTCCCCACATCTGATTCCCTGCCTCTGATTCCCTGCCTCTGATTCCCCGCCTCTGATTCCCCGCATCTGATTCCCAACCTCTGATTCCCCACCTCTGATTCCCCATATCTGATTCCCCGACTTTGTTTCCCCGCCTCTGATTCCCCGCCTCTGATTCCCCATATCTCATTCCCCGCCTCTGATTCCCCATCTCTGATTCCCGGACTCTGATTCCCCACCTCTGATTCCCAGTCCTCTTATTCCCGACATCTGATTCCCGGCCTCTGATTCCCGGACTCTGATTCCCTGCCACTGATTCCCCGCCCCTGATTCTCCACCTCTGATTCCCCATATCTGATTCCCCGCCTCTGTTTCCCTGCCTCTGATTCGCCGCCTCTGATACCCCGCCTCTGATTCCCCATCTCTAATTCATCACATCTGATTCCCCACCTCTGCTTCCCCATCACTGATTCACTGCCTCTGATTCGCCACCTCTGATTCCCCATATCTGATTCCCTGCCTCTGTTTCCCTGCCTCTTATTCCCGGACTCTGAATCCCCACCACTGATTCCCGGCCTCTGATTCCCGGCCTCTGATTCCCGGCCTCTGATTCCCGGCCTCTGATTCCCCGCTTCTGATTCTGATTCCCTGCCTCTGATTCCCCATCTCTGATTCCCCACATCTGATTCCCTGACTCTGATTCCCTGCCTCTGATTCCCCGCCTCTGATTCCCCGCATCTGATTCCCAACCTCTGATTCCCCACCTCTGATTCCCCATCTCTAATTCCGCACATCCGATTCCCTGCCTCTGATTCCCCGCCTCTGATTCCCCGCGTCTGATTCCCTACCTCTGATTCCCAACCTATGATTCCCCACCTCTGATTCCCTATATCTGATTCTCCTCCTCTGTTTCCCAGCCTCTGATTCTCCGACTCTGTTTCCCCATATCTGATTCCCCGCCTCTGATTCCCCAACTCTGATTCCCCGCCTCTGATTCCCCAGCTCTGATTCCCCGCCGCTGATACCCCGCGTCTGATTCCCTGCCTCTGATGCCCTGCCTCTGATTCCTCATCTCTGATTCCCTGCCTCTGATTCCCCGCCTCTAATTCCCCGCCTCTGATTCCCCATATCTGATTCCCCGCCTCTGATTCCCCAACTCTGATTTCCCGCCTCTTATTCCCCAGCTCTGATTCCCCGCCTCTGATACCCCGCGTCTGATTCCCTGCCTCTGATTCCCCGCCTCTGATTCCCCAGCTCTGATTCCCCACCTCTGATTCCCCGCGTCTGATTCCCTGCCTCTGATTCCCCGCCTCTGATTCCCCATCTCTGAATCACCACCTCTGATTCCCCACCTCTGATTCCCCATATCCGATTCCCCGCCTCTGTTTCCCCATATCTGATTCCCGGACTCTGATTCCCCACCTCTGATTCCCCACCTCTGATTCCCCGCCTCTGATACCCCGCGTCTGATACCCTGCCTCTGATTCCCCGCCTCTGATTCCCCATCTCTGATTCCCCACCTCTGATTCCCCACCTCTGATTCCACATATCTGATTCCCCGCCACAGTTTCCCCGCCTCTGATACCCCGCCTCTGATTCCCCATATCTGATTCCCCGCTTCTGATTCCCCAACTCTGATTCCCCGCCTCTGATTCGCCAGCTATGATTCCCCGCCTCTGATTCCCCGCGTCTGATTCCCTGCATCTGATTCCACGCCTCTGAATCCCCATCTCTGATTCACCACCTCTGATTCCCTGCGTCTGATTCCCCGCCTCTGATTCCCCATCTCTGATTCCCCATCTCTGATTCCCCAATTCTGATTCCCCGCCTCTGATTCCCCAGCTCTGATACCCCGCCTCTGATTCCCTGCCTCTGATTCTCAACCTCTGATTCCCCACCTCTGATTCCCCATATCTGATTCCCCACGTCTGTTTCCCCACCTCTGATTCCCGGCATCTGATTCCAGGCCTCTGATTCCCGGACTCTGATTCCCGGCCTCTGATTCCCCGCTTCTGATTCTGATTCCCTGCCTCTGATACCCTGCCTCTGATTCCCCGCCTCTGATTCCCCGCCTCTGATTCCCCACCTCTGATTCCCCATATCTGATTCCCCGCCTCTGTTTCCCCGCCTCTGATTCCCCGCCTCTGTTTCCCCATATCTGATTCCCGGACTCTGATTCCCCAGCTCAGATTACCCATCTCTGATTCCGCACATCCGATTCCCTGCCTCTGATTCCCCGCCTCTGATTCCCTGCGTCTGATTCCCTACCTCTGATTCCCAACCTATGATTCCCCACCTCTGATTCCCTATATCTGATTCTCCGCCTCTGTTTCCCAGCCTCTGATTCTCTGACTCTGTTTCCCCATATCTGATTCCCCGCCTCTGATTCCCAAACTCTGATTCCCCGCCTCTGATTCCCCAGCTCTGATTCCCCGCCTCTGATACCCCGCGTCTGATTCCCTGCCTCTGATTCCCTGCCTCTGATTCCCCAGCTCTGATTCCCCACCTCTGATTCCCCGCGTCTGATTCCCTGCCTCTGATTCCCCACCTCTGATTCCCTGAATCTGATTCCCCATCTCTGATTCACAACCTCTAATTCCCCACCTCTGATTCCCCATATCTGATTCCCCGCCTCTGTTTCCCCAACTCTGATTCCCCGCCTCTGATTCGCCAGCTATGAATCCCCGCCTCTGATTCCACATCTCTGATTCCCCGCCTCTGATTCGCCAGCTATGATTCCCCGCCTCTGGTTTCACGTGTCTGATTCCCTGCCTCTGATTCCCCGCCTCTGATTCCCCATCTCTGATTCACCACCTCTGATTCCCCAATTCTTATTCCCCGCCTCTGATTCCCCAGCTCTGATTCCCCGCCTCTGATTCCCTGCCTCTGATTCCCAACCACTGATTCCACATCTCTGATTCCCCATATCTGATTCCCCGCCTCTGTTTCCCTGCCTCTGATTCCCCGCCTCTGTTTCCCCATATCTGATTCCCCGCCTCTGATTCCCCAACTCTGATTCCCCGCCTCTGATTCCCCAGCTCTGACTCCCCGTGTTTGATTCCCTGCCTCTGATTACCCGCCTCTGATACCCCATCTCTGATTCACCGCCTCTGATTCCCCATCTCTGATTCACCGCCTTTGATTCGCCAACTCTGATTCACCATATCTGATTCCCCGCCTCTGTTTCCCCGCCTCTGATTCCCCGCCTCTGATTCCCCATATCTCATTCCCCGCCTCTGATTCCCCATCTCTGATTCCCGGTCTCTGATTCCCCACCTCTGATTCCCAGTCCTCTTATTCCCGGCATCTGATTCCCGGCCTCTGATTCCCGGACTCTGATTCCCTGCCACTGATTCCCCGCCCCTTATTCTCCAACTCTGATTCCCCATATCTGATTCCCCGCCTCTGTTTCCCTGCCTCTGATTCGCCGCCTCTGATACCCCGCCTCTGATTCCCCATCTCTAATTCATCACATCTGATTCCCCACCTCTGCTTCCCCATCACTGATTCACTGCCTCTGATTCGCCACCTCTGATTCCCCATATCTGATTCCCTGCCTCTGTTTCCCTGCCTCTTATTCCCGGACTCTGAATCCCCACCACTGATTCCCGGCCTCTGATTCCCGGCCTCTGATTCCCGGCCTCTGATTCCCGGCCTCTGTTTCCCCGCTTCTGATTCTGATTCCCTGCCTCTGATTCCCCATCTCTGATTCCCCACATCTGATTCCCTGCCTCTGATTCCCTGCCTCTGATTCCCCGCCTCTGATTCCCCGCATCTGATTCCCAACCTCTGATTCCCCACCTCTGATTCCCCATATCTGATTCCCCGACTTTGTTTCCCCGCCTCTGATTCCCCGCCTCTGATTCCCCATATCTCATTCCCCGCCTCTGATTCCCCATCTCTGATTCCCGGACTCTGATTCCCCACCTCTGATTCCCAGTCCTCTTATTCCCGACATCTGATTCCCGGCCTCTGATTCCCGGACTCTGATTCCCTGCCACTGATTCCCCGCCCCTGATTCTCCACCTCTGATTCCCCATATCTGATTCCCCGCCTCTGTTTCCCTGCCTCTGATTCGCCGCCTCTGATACCCCGCCTCTGATTCCCCATCTCTAATTCATCACATCTGATTCCCCACCTCTGCTTCCCCATCACTGATTCACTGCCTCTGATTCGCCACCTCTGATTCCCCATATCTGATTCCCTGCCTCTGTTTCCCTGCCTCTTATTCCCGGACTCTGAATCCCCACCACTGATTCCCGGCCTCTGATTCCCGGCCTCTGATTCCCGGCCTCTGATTCCCGGCCTCTGATTCCCCGCTTCTGATTCTGATTCCCTGCCTCTGATTCCCCATCTCTGATTCCCCACATCTGATTCCCTGACTCTGATTCCCTGCCTCTGATTCCCCGCCTCTGATTCCCCGCATCTGATTCCCAACCTCTGATTCCCCACCTCTGATTCCCCATCTCTAATTCCGCACATCCGATTCCCTGCCTCTGATTCCCCGCCTCTGATTCCCCGCGTCTGATTCCCTACCTCTGATTCCCAACCTATGATTCCCCACCTCTGATTCCCTATATCTGATTCTCCTCCTCTGTTTCCCAGCCTCTGATTCTCCGACTCTGTTTCCCCATATCTGATTCCCCGCCTCTGATTCCCCAACTCTGATTCCCCGCCTCTGATTCCCCAGCTCTGATTCCCCGCCGCTGATACCCCGCGTCTGATTCCCTGCCTCTGATGCCCTGCCTCTGATTCCTCATCTCTGATTCCCTGCCTCTGATTCCCCGCCTCTAATTCCCCGCCTCTGATTCCCCATATCTGATTCCCCGCCTCTGATTCCCCAACTCTGATTTCCCGCCTCTTATTCCCCAGCTCTGATTCCCCGCCTCTGATACCCCGCGTCTGATTCCCTGCCTCTGATTCCCCGCCTCTGATTCCCCAGCTCTGATTCCCCACCTCTGATTCCCCGCGTCTGATTCCCTGCCTCTGATTCCCCGCCTCTGATTCCCCATCTCTGAATCACCACCTCTGATTCCCCACCTCTGATTCCCCATATCCGATTCCCCGCCTCTGTTTCCCCATATCTGATTCCCGGACTCTGATTCCCCACCTCTGATTCCCCACCTCTGATTCCCCGCCTCTGATACCCCGCGTCTGATACCCTGCCTCTGATTCCCCGCCTCTGATTCCCCATCTCTGATTCCCCACCTCTGATTCCCCACCTCTGATTCCACATATCTGATTCCCCGCCACAGTTTCCCCGCCTCTGATACCCCGCCTCTGATTCCCCATATCTGATTCCCCGCTTCTGATTCCCCAACTCTGATTCCCCGCCTCTGATTCGCCAGCTATGATTCCCCGCCTCTGATTCCCCGCGTCTGATTCCCTGCATCTGATTCCACGCCTCTGAATCCCCATCTCTGATTCACCACCTCTGATTCCCTGCGTCTGATTCCCCGCCTCTGATTCCCCATCTCTGATTCCCCATCTCTGATTCCCCAATTCTGATTCCCCGCCTCTGATTCCCCAGCTCTGATACCCCGCCTCTGATTCCCTGCCTCTGATTCTCAACCTCTGATTCCCCACCTCTGATTCCCCATATCTGATTCCCCACGTCTGTTTCCCCACCTCTGATTCCCGGCATCTGATTCCAGGCCTCTGATTCCACGCCTCTGAATCCCCATCTCTGATTCACCACCTCTGATTCCCTGCCTCTGATTCCCCGCCCCTGATTCCCCAGCTCTGATTCCCCACCTCTGATTCCCCGCGTCTGATTCCCTGCCTCTGACTCCCCGCCTCTGATTCCCCATCTCTGATTCATCACCTCTGATTCCCCACATCTGATTCCCCATATCTGATTCCCCATCTCTGATTCCCCAATTCTGATTCCCCGCCTCTGATTCGCCAGCTCTGATACCCCGCCTCTGATTCCCTGCCTCTGATTCTCAACCTCTGATTCCCCACCTCTGATTCCCCATATCTGATTCCCCGCGTCTGTTTCCCCACCTCTGATTCCCGGCCTCTGATTCCAGGCCTCTGATTCCCGGCCTCTGATTCCCGGCCTCAGATTCCCCGCTTCTGATTTTGATTCCCTGCCTCTGATTCCCCATCTCTGATTCCCCACATCTGATTCCCCATATCTGATTATCCGCCTCTGTTTCCCCGCCTCTGATTTCCCACCTCTGTTTCCCCATATCTGATTCCCGGACTCTGATTCCCCAGCTCAGATTACCCATCTCTGATTCCGCACATCCGATTCCCTGCCTCTGATTCCCTGCGTCTGATTCCCTACCTCTCATTCCCAACCTATGATTCCCCACCTCTGATTCCCTATATCTGATTCTCCGCCTCTGTTTCCCAGCCTATGATTTCCCGCCTCTGTTTCCCCATATCTGATTCCTCGCCTTTGATTCCCCAACTCTGATTCCCTGCCCCTGATTCCCCAGGTCTAATTCCCCACCTCTGATACCACGCGTCTGATTCCCTGCCTCTGATGCCCTGCCTCTGATTCCTAATCTCTGATTCCCTGCCTCTGATTCCCCGCCTCTGATTCCCCGCCTCTGATTCCCCATCTCTAATTCATCACATCTGATTCCCCACCTCTGCTTCCCCATCACTGATTCACTGCCTCTGATTCGCCACCTCTGATTCCCCATATCTGATTCCCTGCCTCTGTTTCCCTGCCTCTTATTCCCGGACTCTGAATCCCCACCACTGATTCCCGGCCTCTGATTCCCGGCCTCTGATTCCCGGCCTCTGATTCCCGGCCTCTGATTCCCCGCTTCTGATTCTGATTCCCTGCCTCTGACTCCCCGCCTCTGATTCCCCGCATCTGATTCCCAACCTCTGATTCCCCACCTCTGATTCCCCATCTCTAATTCCGCACATCCGATTCCCTGCCTCTGATTCCCCGCCTCTGATTCCCCGCGTCTGATTCCCTACCTCTGATTCCCAACCTATGATTCCCCACCTCTGATTCCCTATATCTGATTCTCCTCCTCTGTTTCCCAGCCTCTGATTCTCCGACTCTGTTTCCCCATATCTGATTCCCCGCCTCTGATTCCCCAACTCTGATTCCCCGCCTCTGATTCCCCAGCTCTGATTCCCCGCCGCTGATACCCCGCGTCTGATTCCCTGCCTCTGATGCCCTGCCTCTGAATCCCCATCTCTGATTCACCACCTCTGATTCCCTGCGTCTGATTCCCCGCCTATGATTCCCCATCTCTGATTCCCGGCCTCTGATTCCCGGCATCTGATTCCCGGTCTCTGATTCCCGGCCTCTGATTCCCGGCCTCTGATTCCCGGCCTCTGATTCCCCGCTTCTGATTCTGATTCCCTGCCTCTGATTCCCCATCTCTGATTCCCCACATCTGATTCCCTGCCTCTGATTCCCTGCCTCTGATCCCCACATTTGATTCCCCGTCTCTGATTCCCAACCTCTGATTCCCCACCTCTGATTCCCCATATCTGATGCCCCGCCTCTGTTTCCCCGCCTCTGATTCCCCGCCACTGTTTCCCCATATCTGATTCCCGGATTCTGATTCCCCACCTCTGATTCCCCATCTTTGATTCCGCACATCCGATTCCCTGCCTCTGATTCCCCGCCTCTGATTCCCCGCGTCTGATTCCTTACCTCTGATTCCCAATCTATGATTCCCCACCTCTGATTCACTATATCTGATTCTCCGCCTCTGTTTCCCAGCCTCTGATTCTCTGACTCTGTTTCCCCATATCTGATTCCCCGCCTCTGATTCCCCAACCCTGATACCCCGCCTCTGATTCCCCAGCTCTGATTCCCCACCTCTGAAACCCCGCATCTGATTCCCTGCCTCTGATTCCCCGCCTCTGATTCCCCAGCTCTGATTCCCCACCTCTGATTCCCTGCGTCTGATTCCCTGCCTCTGATTCCCCGCCTCTGATTCCCCATGTCTGATTCATCACCTCTGATTCCCCACCTCTGATTCCCCATATCTGATTCCCCGCCTCTGTTTCCCCGACTCTGATTCCCCGCCTCTGATTCCCCATATCTGATTCTCCACTTCAGATTCCCCAACTCTGATTCCCCGCCTCTGATTCCCCAGCTCTGATTCCCTGCCTCTGATTCCCCAGCTCTGATTCCCTGCCTCTGATTCCCCGCCTGTGATTCCCCATCTCTTATTCACAACCTCTGCTTCCCCACCTCTGATTCCCCATATCTGATTCCCTGCCGCTGATTCCCCACCTCTGATTCCCCATCTCTGATTCCGCACATCCGATTCCCTGCCTCTGATTCCCCACCTCTGATTCCCTGCCTCTGATTCCCCATCTCTGATTCACAACCTCTGATTCCCCACCTCTGATTCCCCATATCTGATTCCCCGCCTCTGTTTCCCCGACTCTGATTCCCCGCCTCTGATTCGCCAGCTATGATTCCCCGCCTCTGATTCCCCATCTCTGATTCCCCGCCTCTGATTCGCCAGCTATGATTCCCCGCCTCTGGTTTCACGTGTCTGATTCCCTGCCTCTGATTCCCCGCCTCTGATTCCCCATCTCTGATTCACCACCTCTGATTCCCCAATTCTGATTCCCCGCCTCTGATTCCCCAGCTCTATTTCCCCGCCTCTGATTCCCTGCCTCTGATTCCCAACCACTGATTCCACATCTCTGATTCCCCATATCTGATTCCCCGCCTCTGTTTCCCTGCCTCTGATTCCCCGCCTCTGTTTCCCCATATCTGATTCCCCGCCTCTGATTCCCCAACTCTGATTCCCCGCCTCTGATTCCCCAGCTCTGACTCCCCGTGTTTGATTCCCTGCCGCTGATTACCCGCCTCTGATACCCCATCTCTGATTCACCGCCTCTGATACCCCGCGTCTGATTCCCTGCCTCTGATTCCCCGCCTCTGATTCCCCAGCTCTGATTCCCCACCTCTGATTCCCGGACTCTGATTCCCCACCTCTGATTCCCAGTCCTCTTATTCCCGACATCTGATTCCCGGCCTCTGATTCCCGGACTCTGATTCCCTGCCACTGATTCCCCGCCCCTGATTCTCCACCTCTGATTCCCCATATCTGATTCCCCGCCTCTGTTTCCCTGCCTCTGATTCGCCGCCTCTGATACCCCGCCTCTGATTCCCCATCTCTAATTCATCACATCTGATTCCCCACCTCTGCTTCCCCATCACTGATTCACTGCCTCTGATTCGCCACCTCTGATTCCCCATATCTGATTCCCTGCCTCTGTTTCCCTGCCTCTTATTCCCGGACTCTGAATCCCCACCACTGATTCCCGGCCTCTGATTCCCGGCCTCTGATTCCCGGCCTCTGATTCCCGGCCTCTGATTCCCCGCTTCTGATTCTGATTCCCTGCCTCTGATTCCCCATCTCTGATTCCCCACATCTGATTCCCTGACTCTGATTCCCTGCCTCTGATTCCCCGCCTCTGATTCCCCGCATCTGATTCCCAACCTCTGATTCCCCACCTCTGATTCCCCATCTCTAATTCCGCACATCCGATTCCCTGCCTCTGATTCCCCGCCTCTGATTCCCCGCGTCTGATTCCCTACCTCTGATTCCCAACCTATGATTCCCCACCTCTGATTCCCTATATCTGATTCTCCTCCTCTGTTTCCCAGCCTCTGATTCTCCGACTCTGTTTCCCCATATCTGATTCCCCGCCTCTGATTCCCCAACTCTGATTCCCCGCCTCTGATTCCCCAGCTCTGATTCCCCGCCGCTGATACCCCGCGTCTGATTCCCTGCCTCTGATGCCCCGCCTCTGATTCCTCATCTCTGATTCCCTGCCTCTGATTCCCCGCCTCTAATTCCCCGCCTCTGATTCCCCATATCTGATTCCCCGCCTCTGATTCCCCAACTCTGATTTCCCGCCTCTTATTCCCCAGCTCTGATTCCCCGCCTCTGATACCCCGCGTCTGATTCCCTGCCTCTGATTCCCCGCCTCTGATTCCCCAGCTCTGATTCCCCACCTCTGATTCCCCGCGTCTGATTCCCTGCCTCTGATTCCCCGCCTCTGATTCTCCATCTCTGAATCACCACCTCTGATTCCCCACCTCTGATTCCCCATATCCGATTCCCCGCCTCTGTTTCCCCATATCTGATTCCCGGACTCTGATTCCCCACCTCTGATTCCCCACCTCTGATTCCCCGCCTCTGATACCCCGCGTCTGATACCCTGCCTCTGATTCCCCGCCTCTGATTCCCCATCTCTGATTCCCCACCTCTGATTCCCCACCTCTGATTCCACATATCTGATTCCCCGCCACAGTTTCCCCGCCTCTGATACCCCGCCTCTGATTCCCCATATCTGATTCCCCGCTTCTGATTCCCCAACTCTGATTCCCCGCCTCTGATTCGCCAGCTATGATTCCCCGCCTCTGATTCCCCGCGTCTGATTCCCTGCATCTGATTCCACGCCTCTGAATCCCCATCTCTGATTCACCACCTCTGATTCCCTGCGTCTGATTCCCCGCCTCTGATTCCCCATCTCTGATTCCCCATCTCTGATTCCCCAATTCTGATTCCCCGCCTCTGATTACCCAGCTCTGATACCCCGCCTCTGATTCCCTGCCTCTGATTCTCAACCTCTGATTCCCCACCTCTGATTCCCCATATCTGATTCCCCACGTCTGTTTCCCCACCTCTGATTCCCGGCATCTGATTCCAGGCCTCTGATTCCCGGACTCTGATTCCCGGCCTCTGATTCCCCGCTTCTGATTCTGATTCCCTGCCTCTGATACCCTGCCTCTGATTCCCCGCCTCTGATTCCCCGCCTCTGATTCCCCACCTCTGATTCCCCATATCTGATTCCCCGCCTCTGTTTCCCCGCCTCTGATTCCCCGCCTCTGTTTCCCCATATCTGATTCCCGGACTCTGATTCCCCAGCTCAGATTACCCATCTCTGATTCCGCACATCCGATTCCCTGCCTCTGATTCCCCGCCTCTGATTCGCTGCGTCTGATTCCCTACCTCTGATTCCCAACCTATGATTCCCCACCTCTGATTCCCCACGTCTGTTTCCCCACCTCTGATTCCCGGCATCTGATTCCAGGCCTCTGATTCCCGGACTCTGATTCCCGGCCTCTGATTCCCCGCTTCTGATTCTGATTCCCTGCCTCTGATACCCTGCCTCTGATTCCCCGCCTCTGATTCCCCGCCTCTGATTCCCCACCTCTGATTCCCCATATCTGATTCCCCGCCTCTGTTTCCCCGCCTCTGATTCCCCGCCTCTGTTTCCCCATATCTGATTCCCGGACTCTGATTCCCCAGCTCAGATTACCCATCTCTGATTCCGCACATCCGATTCCCTGCCTCTGATTCCCCGCCTCTGATTCGCTGCGTCTGATTCCCTACCTCTGATTCCCAACCTATGATTCCCCACCTCTGATTCCCTATATCTGATTCTCCGCCTCTGTTTCCCAGCCTCTGATTCCCCGCCTCTGTTTCCCCATATCTGATTCCCCGCCTCTGATTCCCCAACTCTGATTCCCCGCCCCTGATTCCCCCGCTCTGATTCCCCAGTTCTGATTCCCAGCCTCTGATTCCCCGCGTCTGTTTCCCAGCCTCTGATTCTCTGACTCTGTTTCCCCATATCTGATTCCCCGCCTCTGATTCCCAAACTCTGATTCCCCGCCTCTGATTCCCCAGCTCTGATTCCC
This sequence comes from Narcine bancroftii, assembly GCF_036971445.1. Taxonomy (NCBI): domain Eukaryota; kingdom Metazoa; phylum Chordata; class Chondrichthyes; order Torpediniformes; family Narcinidae; genus Narcine; species Narcine bancroftii. Next base: position 258,595,504 of record NC_091470.1, read on the forward strand.
CGCCTCTGATACCCCGCGTCTGATTCCCTGCCTCTGATTCCCTGCCTCTGATTCCCCAGCTCTGATTCCCCACCTCTGATTCCCCGCGTCTGATTCCCTGCCTCTGATTCCCCACCTCTGATTCCCTGCCTCTGATTCCCCATCTCTGATTCACAACCTCTGATTCCCCACCTCTGATTCCCCATATCTGATTCCCCGCCTCTGTTTCCCCAACTCTGATTCCCCGCCTCTGATTCGCCAGCTATGAATCCCCGCCTCTGATTCCACATCTCTGATTCCCCGCCTCTGATTCGCCAGCTATGATTCTCCGCCTCTGGTTTCACGTGTCTGATTCCCTGCCTCTGATTCCCCGCCTCTGATTCCCCATCTCTGATTCACCACCTCTGATTCCCCAATTCTTATTCCCCGCCTCTGATTCCCCAGCTTTGATTCCCCGCATCTGATTCCCTGCCTCTGATTCCCAACCACTGATTCCACATCTCTGATTCCCCATATCTGATTCCCCGCCTCTGTTTCCCTGCCTCTGATTCCCCGCCTCTGTTTCCCCATATCTGATTCCCCGCCTCTGATTCCCCAACTCTGATTCCCCGCCTCTGATTCCCCAGCTCTGACTCCCCGTGTTTGATTCCCTGCCTCTGATTACCCGCCTCTGATACCCCATCTCTGATTCACCGCCTCTGATTCCCCATCTCTGATTCACCGCCTTTGATTCGCCAACTCTGATTCACCATATCTGATTCCCCGCCTCTGTTTCCCCGCCTCTGATTCCCCGCCTCTGATTCCCCATATCTCATTCCCCTCCTCTGATTCCCCATCTCTGATTCCCGGTCTCTGATTCCCCACCTCTGATTCCCAGTCCTCTTATTCCCGGCATCTGATTCCCGGCCTCTGATTCCCCGCCTCTGATTCCCCACCTCTGATTCCCCATATCTGATTCCCCGCCTCTGTTTCCCCGCCTCTGATTCCCCGCCTCTGTTTCCCCATATCTGATTCCCGGACTCTGATTCCCCAGCTCAGATTACCCATCTCTGATTCCGCACATCCGATTCCCTGCCTCTGATTCCCCGCCTCTGATTCGCTGCGTCTGATTCCCTACCTCTGATTCCCAACCTATGATTCCCCACCTCTGATTCCCCACGTCTGTTTCCCCACCTCTGATTCCCGGCATCTGATTCCAGGCCTCTGATTCCCGGACTCTGATTCCCGGCCTCTGATTCCCCGCTTCTGATTCTGATTCCCTGCCTCTGATACCCTGCCTCTGATTCCCCGCCTCTGATTCCCCGCCTCTGATTCCCCACCTCTGATTCCCCATATCTGATTCCCCGCCTCTGTTTCCCCGCCTCTGATTCCCCGCCTCTGTTTCCCCATATCTGATTCCCGGACTCTGATTCCCCAGCTCAGATTACCCATCTCTGATTCCGCACATCCGATTCCCTGCCTCTGATTCCCCGCCTCTGATTCGCTGCGTCTGATTCCCTACCTCTGATTCCCAACCTATGATTCCCCACCTCTGATTCCCTATATCTGATTCTCCGCCTCTGTTTCCCAGCCTCTGATTCCCCGCCTCTGTTTCCCCATATCTGATTCCCCGCCTCTGATTCCCCAACTCTGATTCCCCGCCCCTGATTCCCCCGCTCTGATTCCCCAGTTCTGATTCCCAGCCTCTGATTCCCCGCGTCTGTTTCCCAGCCTCTGATTCTCTGACTCTGTTTCCCCATATCTGATTCCCCGCCTCTGATTCCCAAACTCTGATTCCCCGCCTCTGATTCCCCAGCTCTGATTCCCCGCCTCTGATACCCCGCGTCTGATTCCCTGCCTCTGATTCCCTGCCTCTGATTCCCCAGCTCTGATTCCCCACCTCTGATTCCCCGCGTCTGATTCCCTGCCTCTGATTCCCCACCTCTGATTCCCTGCCTCTGATTCCCCATCTCTGATTCACAACCTCTGATTCCCCACCTCTGATTCCCCATATCTGATTCCCCGCCTCTGTTTCCCCAACTCTGATTCCCCGCCTCTGATTCGCCAGCTATGAATCCCCGCCTCTGATTCCACATCTCTGATTCCCCGCCTCTGATTCGCCAGCTATGATTCTCCGCCTCTGGTTTCACGTGTCTGATTCCCTGCCTCTGATTCCCCGCCTCTGATTCCCCATCTCTGATTCACCACCTCTGATTCCCCAATTCTTATTCCCCGCCTCTGATTCCCCAGCTTTGATTCCCCGCATCTGATTCCCTGCCTCTGATTCCCAACCACTGATTCCACATCTCTGATTCCCCATATCTGATTCCCCGCCTCTGTTTCCCTGCCTCTGATTCCCCGCCTCTGTTTCCCCATATCTGATTCCCCGCCTCTGATTCCCCAACTCTGATTCCCCGCCTCTGATTCCCCAGCTCTGACTCCCCGTGTTTGATTCCCTGCCTCTGATTACCCGCCTCTGATACCCCATCTCTGATTCACCGCCTCTGATTCCCCATCTCTGATTCACCGCCTTTGATTCGCCAACTCTGATTCACCATATCTGATTCCCCGCCTCTGTTTCCCCGCCTCTGATTCCCCGCCTCTGATTCCCCATATCTCATTCCCCTCCTCTGATTCCCCATCTCTGATTCCCGGTCTCTGATTCCCCACCTCTGATTCCCAGTCCTCTTATTCCCGGCATCTGATTCCCGGCCTCTGATTCCCGGACTCTGATTCCCTGCCACTGATTCCCCGCCCCTTATTCTCCAACTCTGATTCCCCATATCTGATTCCCCGCCTCTGTTTCCCTGCCTCTGATTCGCCGCCTCTGATACCCCGCCTCTGATTCCCCATCTCTAATTCATCACATCTGATTCCCCACCTCTGCTTCCCCATCACTGATTCACTGCCTCTGATTCGCCACCTCTGATTCCCCATATCTGATTCCCTGCCTCTGTTTCCCTGCCTCTTATTCCCGGACTCTGAATCCCCACCACTGATTCCCGGCCTCTGATTCCCGGCCTCTGATTCCCGGCCTCTGATTCCCGGCCTCTGATTCCCCGCTTCTGATTCTGATTCCCTGCCTCTGATTCCCCATCTCTGATTCCCCACATCTGATTCCCTGCCTCTGATTCCCTGCCTCTGATTCCCCGCCTCTGATTCCCCGCATCTGATTCCCAACCTCTGATTCCCCACCTCTGATTCCCCATATCTGATTCCCCGACTTTGTTTCCCCGCCTCTGATTCCCCGCCTCTGATTCCCCATATCTCATTCCCCGCCTCTGATTCCCCATCTCTGATTCCCGGACTCTGATTCCCCACCTCTGATTCCCAGTCCTCTTATTCCCGACATCTGATTCCCGGCCTCTGATTCCCGGACTCTGATTCCCTGCCACTGATTCCCCGCCCCTGATTCTCCACCTCTGATTCCCCATATCTGATTCCCCGCCTCTGTTTCCCTGCCTCTGATTCGCCGCCTCTGATACCCCGCCTCTGATTCCCCATCTCTAATTCATCACATCTGATTCCCCACCTCTGCTTCCCCATCACTGATTCACTGCCTCTGATTCGCCACCTCTGATTCCCCATATCTGATTCCCTGCCTCTGTTTCCCTGCCTCTTATTCCCGGACTCTGAATCCCCACCACTGATTCCCGGCCTCTGATTCCCGGCCTCTGATTCCCGGCCTCTGATTCCCGGCCTCTGATTCCCCGCTTCTGATTCTGATTCCCTGCCTCTGATTCCCCATCTCTGATTCCCCACATCTGATTCCCTGACTCTGATTCCCTGCCTATGATTCCCCGCCTCTGATTCCCCGCATCTGATTCCCAACCTCTGATTCCCCACCTCTGATTCCCCATCTCTAATTCCGCACATCCGATTCCCTGCCTCTGATTCCCCGCCTCTGATTCCCCGCGTCTGATTCCCTACCTCTGATTCCCAACCTATGATTCCCCACCTCTGATTCCCTATATCTGATTCTCCTCCTCTGTTTCCCAGCCTCTGATTCTCCGACTCTGTTTCCCCATATCTGATTCCCCGCCTCTGATTCCCCAACTCTGATTCCCCGCCTCTGATTCCCCAGCTCTGATTCCCCGCCGCTGATACACCGCGTCTGATTCCCTGCCTCTGATGCCCTGCCTCTGATTCCTCATCTCTGATTCCCTGCCTCTGATTCCCCGCCTCTAATTCCCCGCCTCTGATTCCCCATATCTGATTCCCCGCCTCTGATTCCCCAACTCTGATTTCCCGCCTCTTATTCCCCAGCTCTGATTCCCCGCCTCTGATACCCCGCGTCTGATTCCCTGCCTCTGATTCCCCGCCTCTGATTCCCCAGCTCTGATTCCCCACCTCTGATTCCCCGCGTCTGATTCCCTGCCTCTGATTCCCCGCCTCTGATTCCCCATCTCTGAATCACCACCTCTGATTCCCCACCTCTGATTCCCCATATCCGATTCCCCGCCTCTGTTTCCCCATATCTGATTCCCGGACTCTGATTCCCCACCTCTGATTCCCCACCTCTGATTCCCCGCCTCTGATACCCCGCGTCTGATACCCTGCCTCTGATTCCCCGCCTCTGATTCCCCATCTCTGATTCCCCACCTCTGATTCCCCACCTCTGATTCCACATATCTGATTCCCCGCCACAGTTTCCCCGCCTCTGATACCCCGCCTCTGATTCCCCATATCTGATTCCCCGCTTCTGATTCCCCAACTCTGATTCCCCGCCTCTGATTCGCCAGCTATGATTCCCCGCCTCTGATTCCCCGCGTCTGATTCCCTGCATCTGATTCCACGCCTCTGAATCCCCATCTCTGATTCACCACCTCTGATTCCCTGCGTCTGATTCCCCGCCTCTGATTCCCCATCTCTGATTCCCCATCTCTGATTCCCCAATTCTGATTCCCCGCCTCTGATTCCCCAGCTCTGATACCCCGCCTCTGATTCCCTGCCTCTGATTCTCAACCTCTGATTCCCCACCTCTGATTCCCCATATCTGATTCCCCACGTCTGTTTCCCCACCTCTGATTCCCGGCATCTGATTCCAGGCCTCTGATTCCCGGACTCTGATTCCCGGCCTCTGATTCCCCGCTTCTGATTCTGATTCCCTGCCTCTGATACCCTGCCTCTGATTCCCCGCCTCTGATTCCCCGCCTCTGATTCCCCACCTCTGATTCCCCATATCTGATTCCCCGCCTCTGTTTCCCCGCCTCTGATTCCCCGCCTCTGTTTCCCCATATCTGATTCCCGGACTCTGATTCCCCAGCTCAGATTACCCATCTCTGATTCCGCACATCCGATTCCCTGCCTCTGATTCCCCGCCTCTGATTCGCTGCGTCTGATTCCCTACCTCTGATTCCCAACCTATGATTCCCCACCTCTGATTCCCTATATCTGATTCTCCGCCTCTGTTTCCCAGCCTCTGATTCCCCGCCTCTGTTTCCCCATATCTGATTCCCCGCCTCTGATTCCCCAACTCTGATTCCCCGCCCCTGATTCCCCCGCTCTGATTCCCCAGTTCTGATTCCCAGCCTCTGATTCCCCGCGTCTGTTTCCCAGCCTCTGATTCTCTGACTCTGTTTCCCCATATCTGATTCCCCGCCTCTGATTCCCAAACTCTGATTCCCCGCCTCTGATTCCCCAGCTCTGATTCCCCGCCTCTGATACCCCGCGTCTGATTCCCTGCCTCTGATTCCCTGCCTCTGATTCCCCAGCTCTGATTCCCCACCTCTGATTCCCCGCGTCTGATTCCCTGCCTCTGATTCCCCACCTCTGATTCCCTGCCTCTGATTCCCCATCTCTGATTCACAACCTCTGATTCCCCACCTCTGATTCCCCATATCTGATTCCCCGCCTCTGTTTCCCCAACTCTGATTCCCCGCCTCTGATTCGCCAGCTATGAATCCCCGCCTCTGATTCCACATCTCTGATTCCCCGCCTCTGATTCGCCAGCTATGATTCCCCGCCTCTGGTTTCACGTGTCTGATTCCCTGCCTCTGATTCCCCGCCTCTGATTCCCCATCTCTGATTCACCACCTCTGATTCCCCAATTCTTATTCCCCGCCTCTGATTCCCCAGCTCTGATTCCCCGCCTCTGATTCCCTGCCTCTGATTCCCAACCACTGATTCCACATCTCTGATTCCCCATATCTGATTCCCCGCCTCTGTTTCCCTGCCTCTGATTCCCCGCCTCTGTTTCCCCATATCTGATTCCCCGCCTCTGATTCCCCAACTCTGATTCCCCGCCTCTGATTCCCCAGCTCTGACTCCCCGTGTTTGATTCCCTGCCTCTGATTACCCGCCTCTGATACCCCATCTCTGATTCACCGCCTCTGATTCCCCATCTCTGATTCACCGCCTTTGATTCGCCAACTCTGATTCACCATATCTGATTCCCCGCCTCTGTTTCCCCGCCTCTGATTCCCCGCCTCTGATTCCCCATATCTCATTCCCCGCCTCTGATTCCCCATCTCTGATTCCCGGTCTCTGATTCCCCACCTCTGATTCCCAGTCCTCTTATTCCCGGCATCTGATTCCCGGCCTCTGATTCCCGGACTCTGATTCCCTGCCACTGATTCCCCGCCCCTTATTCTCCAACTCTGATTCCCCATATCTGATTCCCCGCCTCTGTTTCCCTGCCTCTGATTCGCCGCCTCTGATACCCCGCCTCTGATTCCCCATCTCTAATTCATCACATCTGATTCCCCACCTCTGCTTCCCCATCACTGATTCACTGCCTCTGATTCGCCAGCTCTGATTCCCCATATCTGATTCCCTGCCTCTGTTTCCCTGCCTCTTATTCCCGGACTCTGAATCCCCACCACTGATTCCCGGCCTCTGATTCCCGGCCTCTGATTCCCGGCCTCTGATTCCCGGCCTCTGATTCCCCGCTTCTGATTCTGATTCCCTGCCTCTGATTCCCCATCTCTGATTCCCCACATCTGATTCCCTGCCTCTGATTCCCTGCCTCTGATTCCCCGCCTCTGATTCCCCGCATCTGATTCCCAACCTCTGATTCCCCACCTCTGATTCCCCATATCTGATTCCCCGACTTTGTTTCCCCGCCTCTGATTCCCCGCCTCTGTTTCCCCATATCTGATTCCCGGACTCTGATTCCCCACCTCTGATTCCCCATCTCTAATTCCGCACATCCGATTCCCTGCCTCTGATTCCCCGCCTCTGATTCCCCGCGTCTGATTCCCTACCTCTGATTCCCAACCTATGATTCCCCACCTCTGATTCCCTATATCTGATTCTCCTCCTCTGTTTCCCAGCCTCTGATTCTCCGACTCTGTTTCCCCATATCTGATTCCCCGCCTCTGATTCCCCAACTCTGATTCCCCGCCTCTGATTCCCCAGCTCTGATTCCCCGCCGCTGATACCCCGCGTCTGATTCCCTGCCTCTGATGCCCTGCCTCTGATTCCTCATCTCTGATTCCCTGCCTCTGATTCCCCGCCTCTAATTCTCCGCCTCTGATTCCCCATATCTGATTCCCCGCCTCTGATTCCCCAACTCTGATTTCCCGCCTCTTATTCCCCAGCTCTGATTCCCCGCCTCTGATACCCCGCGTCTGATTCCCTGCCTCTGATTCCCCGCCTCTGATTCCCAGCTCTGATTCCCCACCTCTGATTCCCCGCGTCTGATTCCCTGCCTCTGATTCCACGCCTCTGATTCCCCATCTCTGAATCACCACCTCTGATTCCCCACCTCTGATTCCCCATATCTGATTCCCCGCCTCTGTTTCCCCATATCTGATTCCCGGACTCTGATTCCCCACCTCTGATTCCCCATCTCTGATTCCGCACATCCGATTCCCTGCCTCTGATTCCCCGCCTCTGATTCCCCGCGTCTGATTCCCTACCTCTGATTCACAACCCTTGATTCCCCACCTCTGATTCCCTATATCTGATTCTCCGCCTCTGTTTCCCAGCCTCTGATTCTCCGACTCTGTTTCCCCATATCTGATTCCGCGCCTCTGATTCCCCAACTCTGATTCCCCGCCATTGATTCCCCAGCTCTGATTCCCCGCCTCTGATTGCCCGTGTCTGATTCCCTATCTCTGATTCACAACCCTTGATTCCCCACCTCTGATTCCCTATATCTGATTCTCCGCCTCTGTTTCCCAGCCTCTGATTCTCTGAGTCTGTTTCCCCATATCTGATTCCCCGCCTCTGATTCCCCAACTCTGATTCCCCGCCTCTGATTCCCCAGCTCTGATTCCCCGCCTCTGATACCCCGCGTCTGATTCCCTGCCTCTGATTCCCCGCCCCTGATTCCCCAGCTCTGATTCCCCACCTCTGATTCCCCACGTCTGATTCCCTGCCACTGACTCCCCGCCTCTGATTCCCCATCTCTGATTCATCACCTCTGATTCCCCACCTCTGATTCCCCATATCTGATTCCCCATCTCTGATTCCCCAATTCTGATTCCCCGCCTCTGATTCCCCAGCTCTGATACCCCGCCTCTGATTCCCTGCCTCTGATTCTCAACCTCTGATTCCCCACCTCTGATTCCCCATATCTGATTCCCCGCGTCTGTTTCCCCACCTCTGATTCCCGGCCTCTGATTCCAGGCCTCTGATTCCCGGCCTCTGATTCCCGGCCTCAGATTCCCCGCTTCTGATTCTGATTCCCTGCCTCTGATTCCCCATCTCTGATTCCCCACATCTGATTCCCTGCCTCTAATACCCTGCCTCTGATTCCCCGCCTCTGATTCCCCGCCTCTGATTCCCCACCTCTGATTCCCCATATCTGATTATCCGCCTCTGTTTCCCCGCATCTGATTTCCCACCTCTGTTTCCCCATATCTGATTCCCGGACTCTGATTCCCCAGCTCAGATTACCCATCTCTGATTCCGCACATCCGATTCCCTGCCTCTGATTCCCTGCGTCTGATTCCCTACCTCTCATTCCCAACCTATGATTCCCCACCTCTGATTCCCTATATCTGATTCTCCGCCTCTGTTTCCCAGCCTATGATTTCCCGCCTCTGTTTCCCCATATCTGATTCCTCGCCTTTGATTCCCCAACTCTGATTCCCTGCCCCTGATTCCCCAGGTCTAATTCCCCACCTCTGATACCACGCGTCTGATTCCCTGCCTCTGATGCCCTGCCTCTGATTCCTAATCTCTGATTCCCCGCCTCTGATTCCCCATCTCTAATTCATCACATCTGATTCCCCACCTCTGCTTCCCCATCACTGATTCACTGCCTCTGATTCGCCACCTCTGATTCCCCATATCTGATTCCCTGCCTCTGTTTCCCTGCCTCTTATTCCCGGACTCTGAATCCCCACCACTGATTCCCGGCCTCTGATTCCCGGCCTCTGATTCCCGGCCTCTGATTCCCGGCCTCTGATTCCCCGCTTCTGATTCTGATTCCCTGCCTCTGATTCCCCATCTCTGATTCCCCACATCTGATTCCCTGACTCTGATTCCCTGCCTCTGATTCCCCGCCTCTGATTCCCCGCATCTGATTCCCAACCTCTGATTCCCCACCTCTGATTCCCCATCTCTAATTCCGCACATCCGATTCCCTGCCTCTGATTCCCCGCCTCTGATTCCCCGCGTCTGATTCCCTACCTCTGATTCCCAACCTATGATTCCCCACCTCTGATTCCCTATATCTGATTCTCCTCCTCTGTTTCCCAGCCTCTGATTCTCCGACTCTGTTTCCCCATATCTGATTCCCCGCCTCTGATTCCCCAACTCTGATTCCCCGCCTCTGATTCCCCAGCTCTGATTCCCCGCCGCTGATACCCCGCGTCTGATTCCCTGCCTCTGATGCCCTGCCTCTGAATCCCCATCTCTGATTCACCACCTCTGATTCCCTGCGTCTGATTCCCCGCCTATGATTCCCCATCTCTGATTCCCGGCCTCTGATTCCCGGCCTCTGATTCCCGGCCTCTGATTCCCGGCCTCTGATTCCCGGCCTCTGATTCCCCGCTTCTGATTCTGATTCCCTGCCTCTGATTCCCCATCTCTGATTCCCCACATCTGATTCCCTGCCTCTGATTCCCTGCCTCTGATCCCCACATTTGATTCCCCGTCTCTGATTCCCAACCTCTGATTCCCCACCTCTGATTCCCCATATCTGATGCCCCGCCTCTGTTTCCCCGCCTCTGATTCCCCGCCACTGTTTCCCCATATCTGATTCCCGGATTCTGATTCCCCACCTCTGATTCCCCATCTTTGATTCCGCACATCCGATTCCCTGCCTCTGATTCCCCGCCTCTGATTCCCCGCGTCTGATTCCTTACCTCTGATTCCCAATCTATGATTCCCCACCTCTGATTCACTATATCTGATTCTCCACCTCTGTTTCCCAGCCTCTGATTCTCTGACTCTGTTTCCCCATATCTGATTCCCCGCCTCTGATTCCCCAACCCTGATACCCCGCCTCTGATTCCCCAGCTCTGATTCCCCACCTCTGAAACCCCGCATCTGATTCCCTGCCTCTGATTCCCCGCCTCTGATTCCCCAGCTCTGATTCCCCACCTCTGATTCCCCGCGTCTGATTCCCTGCCTCTGATTCCCCGCCTCTGATTCCCCATGTCTGATTCATCACCTCTGATTCCCCACCTCTGATTCCCCATATCTGATTCCCCGCCTCTGTTTCCCCGACTCTGATTCCCCGCCTCTGATTCCCCATATCTGATTCTCCACTTCAGATTCCCCAACTCTGATTCCCCGCCTCTGATTCCCCAGCTCTGATTCCCTGCCTCTGATTCCCCAGCTCTGATTGCCTGCCTCTGATTCCCCGCCTGTGATTCCCCATCTCTTATTCACAACCTCTGCTTCCCCACCTCTGATTCCCCATATCTGATTCCCTGCCGCTGATTCCCCACCTCTGATTCCCCATCTCTGATTCCACACATCCGATTCCCTGCCTCTGATTCCCCACCTCTGATTCCCTGCCTCTGATTCCCCATCTCTGATTCACAACCTCTGATTCCCCACCTCTGATTCCCCATATCTGATTCCCCGCCTCTGTTTCCCCGACTCTGATTCCCCGCCTCTGATTCGCCAGCTATGATTCCCCGCCTCTGATTCCCCATCTCTGATTCCCCGCCTCTGATTCGCCAGCTATGATTCCCCGCCTCTGGTTTCACGTGTCTGATTCCCTGCCTCTGATTCCCTGCCTCTGATTCCCCATCTCTGATTCACCACCTCTGATTCCCCAATTCTGATTCCCCGCCTCTGATTCCCCAGCTCTATTTCCCCGCCTCTGATTCCCTGCCTCTGATTCCCAACCACTGATTCCACATCTCTGATTCCCCATATCTGATTCCCCGCCTCTGTTTCCCCATATCTGATTCCCCGCCTCTGGTTCCCCAACTCTGATTCCCCGCCTCTGATTCCCCAGCTCTGACTCCCCGTGTTTGATTCCCTGCCTCTGATTACCCGCCTCTGATACCCCATCTCTGATTCACCGCCTCTGATTCCCCATCTCTGATTCACCGCCTTTGATTCGCCAACTCTGATTCACCATATCTGATTCCCCGCCTCTGTTTCCCCGCCTCTGATTCCCCGCCTCTGATTCCCCATAGCTCATTCCCCGCCTCTGATTCCCCATCTCTGATTCCCGGACTCTGATTCCCCACCTCTGATTCCCAGTCCTCTTATTCCCGACATCTGATTCCCGGCCTCTGATTCCCGGACTCTGATTCCCTGCCACTGATTCCCCGCCCCTGATTCTCCACCTCTGATTCCCCATATCTGATTCCCCGCCTCTGTTTCCCTGCCTCTGATTCGCCGCCTCTGATACCCCGCCTCTGATTCCCCATCTCTAATTCATCACATCTGATTCCCCACCTCTGCTTCCCCATCACTGATTCACTGCCTCTGATTCGCCACCTCTGATTCCCCATATCTGATTCCCTGCCTCTGTTTCCCTGCCTCTTATTCCCGGACTCTGAATCCCCACCACTGATTCCCGGCCTCTGATTCCCGGCCTCTGATTCCCGGCCTCTGATTCCCAGCCTCTGATTCCCCGCTTCTGATTCTGATTCCCTGCCTCTGATTCCCCATCTCTGATTCCCCACATCTGATTCCCTGACTCTGATTCCCTGCCTCTGATTCCCCGCCTCTGATTCCCCGCATCTGATTCCCAACCTCTGATTCCCCACCTCTGATTCCCCATCTCTAATTCCGCACATCCGATTCCCTGCCTCTGATTCCCCGCCTCAGATTCCCCGCGTCTGATTCCCTACCTCTGATTCCCAACCTATGATTCCCCACCTCTGATTCCCTATATCTGATTCTCCTCCTCTGTTTCCCAGCCTCTGATTCTCCGACTCTGTTTCCCCATATCTGATTCCCCGCCTCTGATTCCCCAACTCTGATTCCCCGCCTCTGATTCCCCAGCTCTGATTCCCCGCCGCTGATACCCCGCGTCTGATTCCCTGCCTCTGATGCCCTGCCTCTGATTCCTCATCTCTGATTCCCTGCCTCTGATTCCCCGCCTCTAATTCCCCGCCTCTGATTCCCCATATCTGATTCCCCGCCTCTGATTCCCCAACTCTGATTTCCCGCCTCTTATTCCCCAGCTCTTATTCCCCGCCTCTGATACCCCGCGTCTGATTCCCTGCCTCTGATTCCCCGCCTCTGATTCCCCAGCTCTGATTCCCCACCTCTGATTCCCCGCGACTGATTCCCTGCCTCTGATTCCCCGCCTCTGATTCCCCATCTCTGAATCACCACCTCTGATTCCCCACCTCTGATTCCCCATATCCGATTCCCCGCCTCTGTTTCCCCATATCTGATTCCCGGACTCTGATTCCCCACCTCTGATTCCCCAGCTCTGATTCCCCGCCTCTGATACCCCGCGTCTGATACCCTGCCTCTGATTCCCCGCCTCTGATTCCCCATCTCTGATTCCCCACCTCTGATTCCCCACCTCTGATTCCACATATCTGATTCCCCGCCACAGTTTCCCCGCCTCTGATACCCCGCCTCTGATTCCCCATATCTGATTCCCCGCTTCTGATTCCCCAACTCTGATTCCCCGCCTCTGATTCGCCAGCTATGATTCCCCGCCTCTGATTCCCCGCGTCTGATTCCCTGCATCTGATTCCACGCCTCTGAATCCCCATCTCTGATTCACCACCTCTGATTCCCTGCGTCTGATTCCCCGCCTCTGATTCCCCATCTCTGATTCCCCATCTCTGATTCCCCAATTCTGATTCCCCGCCTCTGATTCCCCAGCTCTGATACCCCGCCTCTGATTCCCTGCCTCTGATTCTCAACCTCTGATTCCCCACCTCTGATTCCCCATATCTGATTCCCCACGTCTGTTTCCCCACCTCTGATTCCCGGCATCTGATTCCAGGCCTCTGATTCCCGGACTCTGATTCCCGGCCTCTGATTCCCCGCTTCTGATTCTGATTCCCTGCCTCTGATACCCTGCCTCTGATTCCCCGCCTCTGATTCCCCGCCTCTGATTCCCCACCTCTGATTCCCCATATCTGATTCCCCGCCTCTGTTTCCCCGCCTCTGATTCCCCGCCTCTGTTTCCCCATATCTGATTCCCGGACTCTGATTCCCCAGCTCAGATTACCCATCTCTGATTCCGCACATCCGATTCCCTGCCTCTGATTCGCTGCGTCTGATTCCCTACCTCTGATTCCCAACCTATGATTCCCCACCTCTGACTCCCTATATCTGATTCTCCGCCTCTGTTTCCCAGCCTCTGATTCCCCGCCTCTGTTTCCCCATATCTGATTCCCCGCCTCTGATTCCCCAACTCTGATTCCCCGCCCCTGATTCCCCCGCTCTGATTCCCCAGTTCTGATTCCCAGCCTCTGATTCCCCGCGTCTGTTTCCCAGCCTCTGATTCTCTGACTCTGTTTCCCCATATCTGATTCCCCGCCTCTGATTCCCCGCCTCTGATTCCCCGCCTCTGATTCCCCAGCTCTGATTCCCCGCCTCTGATACCCCGCGTCTGATTCCCTGCCTCTGATTCCCTGCCTCTGATTCCCCAGCTCTGATTCCCCACCTCTGATTCCCCGCGTCTGATTCCCTGCCTCTGATTCCCCACCTCTGATTCCCTGCCTCTGATTCCCCATCTCTGATTCACAACCTCTGATTCCCCACCTCTGATTCCCCATATCTGATTCCCCGCCTCTGTTTCCCCAACTCTGATTCCCCGCCTCTGATTCGCCAGCTATGAATCCCCGCCTCTGATTCCACAACTCTGATTCCCGGCCTCTGATTCCCGGCCTCTGATTCCCGGCCTCTGATTCCCGGCCTCTGATTCCCCGCTTCTGATTCTGATTCCCTGCCTCTGATTCCCCATCTCTGATTCCCCACATCTGATTCCCTGACTCTGATTCCCTGCCTCTGATTCCCCGCCTCTGATTCCCCGCATCTGATTCCCACCCTCTGATTCCCCACCTCTGATTCCCCATCTCTAATTCCGCACATCCGATTCCCTGCCTCTGATTCCCCGCCTCTGATTCCCCGCGTCTGATTCCCTACCTCTGATTCCCAACCTATGATTCCCCACCTCTGATTCCCTATATCTGATTCTCCGCCTCTGTTTCCCCATATCTGATTCCCCGCCTCTGATTCCCCAACTCTGATTCCCCGCCTCTGATTCCCCAGCTCTGATTCCCCGCCGCTGATACCCCGCGTCTGATTCCCTGCCTCTGATGCCCTGCCTCTGAATCCCCATCTCTGATTCACCACCTCTGATTCCCTGCGTCTGATTCCCCGCCTATGATTCCCCATCTCTGATTCCCGGCCTCTGATTCCCGGCCTCTGATTCCCGGCCTCTGATTCCCGGCCTCTGATTCCCGGCCTCTGATTCCCGGCCTCTGATTCCCCGCTTCTGATTCTGATTCCCTGCCTCTGATTCCCCATCTCTGATTCCCCACATCTGATTCCCTGCCTCTGATTCCCTGCCTCTGATCCCCACATTTGATTCCCCGTCTCTGATTCCCAACCTCTGATTCCCCACCTCTGATTCCCCATATCTGATGCCCCGCCTCTGTTTCCCCGCCTCTGATTCCCCGCCACTGTTTCCCCATATCTGATTCCCGGATTCTGATTCCCCACCTCTGATTCTCCATCTTTGATTCCGCACATCCGATTCCCTGCCTCTGATTCCCCGCCTCTGATTCCCCGCGTCTGATTCCTTACCTCTGATTCCCAATCTATGATTCCCCACCTCTGATTCACTATATCTGATTCTCCGCCTCTGTTTCCCAGCCTCTGATTCTCTGACTCTGTTTCCCCATATCTGATTCCCCGCCTCTGATTCCCCAACCCTGATACCCCGCCTCTGATTCCCCAGCTCTGATTCCCCACCTCTGAAACCCCGCATCTGATTCCCTGCCTCTGATTCCCCGCCTCAGATTCCCCAGCTCTGATTCCCCACCTCTGATTCCCCGCGTCTGATTCCCTGCCTCTGATTCCCCGCCTCTGATTCCCCATGTCTGATTCATCACCTCTGATTCCCCACCTCTGATTCCCCATATCTGATTCCCCGCCTCTGTTTCCCCGACTCTGATTCCCCGCCTCTGATTCCCCATATCTGATTCTCCACTTCAGATTCCCCAACTCTGATTCCCCGCCTCTGATTCCCCAGCTCTGATTCCCTGCCTCTGATTCCCCAGCTCTGATTGCCTGCCTCTGATTCCCCGCCTGTGATTCCCCATCTCTTATTCACAACCTCTGCTTCCCCACCTCTGATTCCCCATATCTGATTCCCTGCCGCTGATTCCCCACCTCTGATTCCCCATCTCTGATTCCGCACATCCGATTCCCTGCCTCTGATTCCCCACCTCTGATTCCCTGCCTCTGATTCCCCATCTCTGATTCACAACCTCTGATTCCCCACCTCTGATTCCCCATATCTGATTCCCCGCCTCTGTTTCCCCGACTCTGATTCCCCGCCTCTGATTCGCCAGCTATGATTCCCCGCCTCTGATTCCCCATCTCTGATTCCCCGCCTCTGATTCGCCAGCTATGATTCCCCGCCTCTGGTTTCACGTGTCTGATTCCCTGCCTCTGATTCCCCGCCTCTGATTCCCCATCTCTGATTCACCACCTCTGATTCCCCAATTCTGATTCCCCGCCTCTGATTCCCCAGCTCTATTTCCCCGCCTCTGATTCCCTGCCTCTGATTCCCAACCACTGATTCCACATCTCTGATTCCCCATATCTGATTCCCCGCCTGTTTCCCTGCCTCTGATTCCCCGCCTCTGTTTCCCCATATCTGATTCCCCGCCTCTGATTCCCCAACTCTGATTCCCCGCCTCTGATTCCCCAGCTCTGACTCCCCGTGTTTGATTCCCTGCCTCTGATTACCCGCCTCTGATACCCCATCTCTGATTCACCGCCTCTGATTCCCCATCTCTGATTCACCGCCTTTGATTCGCCAACTCTGATTCACCATATCTGATTCCCCGCCTCTGTTTCCCCGCCTCTGATTCCCCGCCTCTGATTCCCCATAGCTCATTCCCCGCCTCTGATTCCCCATCTCTGATTCCCGGACTCTGATTCCCCACCTCTGATTCCCAGTCCTCTTATTCCCGACATCTGATTCCCGGCCTCTGATTCCCGGACTCTGATTCCCTGCCACTGATTCCCCGCCCCTGATTCTCCACCTCTGATTCCCCATATCTGATTCCCCGCCTCTGTTTCCCTGCCTCTGATTCGCCGCCTCTGATACCCCGCCTCTGATTCCCCATCTCTAATTCATCACATCTGATTCCCCACCTCTGCTTCCCCATCACTGATTCACTGCCTCTGATTCGCCACCTCTGATTCCCCATATCTGATTCCCTGCCTCTGTTTCCCTGCCTCTTATTCCCGGACTCTGAATCCCCACCTCTGATTCCCGGCCTCTGATTCCCGGCCTCTGATTCCCGGCCTCTGATTCCCAGCCTCTGATTCCCCGCTTCTGATTCTGATTCCCTGCCTCTGATTCCCCATCTCTGATTCCCCACATCTGATTCCCTGACTCTGATTCCCTGCCTCTGATTCCCCGCCTCTGATTCCCCGCATCTGATTCCCAACCTCTGATTCCCCACCTCTGATTCCCCATCTCTAATTCCGCACATCCGATTCCCTGCCTCTGATTCCCCGCCTCTGATTCCCCGCGTCTGATTCCCTACCTCTGATTCCCAACCTATGATTCCCCACCTCTGATTCCCTATATCTGATTCTCCTCCTCTGTTTCCCAGCCTCTGATTCTCCGACTCTGTTTCCCCATATCTGATTCCCCGCCTCTGATTCCCCAACTCTGATTCCCCGCCTCTGATTCCCCAGCTCTGATTCCCCGCCGCTGATACCCCGCGTCTGATTCCCTGCCTCTGATGCCCTGCCTCTGATTCCTCATCTCTGATTCCCTGCCTCTGATTCCCCGCCTCTAATTCCCCGCCTCTGATTCCCCATATCTGATTCCCCGCCTCTGATTCCCCAACTCTGATTTCCCGCCTCTTATTCCCCAGCTCTTATTCCACGCCTCTGATACCCCGCGTCTGATTCCCTGCCTCTGATTCCCCGCCTCTGATTCCCCAGCTCTGATTCCCCACCTCTGATTCCCCGCGTCTGATTCCCTGCCTCTGATTCCCCGCCTCTGATTCCCCATCTCTGAATCACCACCTCTGATTCTCCACCTCTGATTCCCCATATCCGATTCCTCGCCTCTGTTTCCCCATATCTGATTCCCGGACTCTGATTCCCCACCTCTGATTCCCCACCTCTGATTCCCCAGCTCTGATTCCCCGCCTCTGATACCCCGCGTCTGATACCCTGCCTCTGATTCCCCGCCTCTGATTCCCCATCTCTGATTCCCCCCCTCTGATTCCCCACCTCTGATTCCACATATCTGATTCCCCGCCACAGTTTCCCCGCCTCTGATACCCCGCCTCTGATTCCCCATATCTGATTCCCCGCTTCTGATTCCCCAACTCTGATTCCCCGCCTCTGATTCGCCAGCTATGATTCCCCGCCTCTGATTCCCCGCGTCTGATTCCCTGCATCTGATTCCACGCCTCTGAATCCCCATCTCTGATTCACCACCTCTGATTCCCTGCGTCTGATTCCCCGCCTCTGATTCCCCATCTCTGATTCCCCATCTCTGATTCCCCAATTCTGATTCCCCGCCTCTGATTCCCCAGCTCTGATACCCCGCCTCTGATTCCCTGCCTCTGATTCTCAACCTCTGATTCCCCACCTCTGATTCCCCATATCTGATTCCCCACGTCTGTTTCCCCACCTCTGATTCCCGGCATCTGATTCCAGGCCTCTGATTCCCGGACTCTGATTCCCGGCCTCTGATTCCCCGCTTCTGATTCTGATTCCCTGCCTCTGATACCCTGCCTCTGATTCCCCGCCTCTGATTCCCCGCCTCTGATTCCCCACCTCTGATTCCCCATATCTGATTCCCCGCCTCTGTTTCCCCGCCTCTGATTCCCCGCCTCTGTTTCCCCATATCTGATTCCCGGACTCTGATTCCCCAGCTCAGATTACCCATCTCTGATTCCGCACATCCGATTCCCTGCCTCTGATTCCCCGCCTCTGATTCGCTGCGTCTGATTCCCTACCTCTGATTCCCAACCTATGATTCCCCACCTCTGATTCCCTATATCTGATTCTCCGCCTCTGTTTCCCAGCCTCTGATTCCCCGCCTCTGTTTCCCCATATCTGATTCCCCGCCTCTGATTCCCCAACTCTGATTCCCCGCCCCTGATTCCCCCGCTCTGATTCCCCAGTTCTGATTCCCAGCCTCTGATTCCCCGCGTCTGTTTCCCAGCCTCTGATTCTCTGACTCTGTTTCCCCATATCTGATTCCCCGCCTCTGATTCCCCGCCTCTGATTCCCCGCCTCTGATTCCCCAGCTCTGATTCCCCGCCTCTGATACCCCGCGTCTGATTCCCTGCCTCTGATTCCCTGCCTCTGATTCCCCAGCTCTGATTCCCCACCTCTGATTCCCCGCGTCTGATTCCCTGCCTCTGATTCCCCACCTCTGATTCCCTGCCTCTGATTCCCCATCTCTGATTCACAACCTCTGATTCCCCACCTCTGATTCCCCATATCTGATTCCCCGCCTCTGTTTCCCCAACTCTGATTCCCCGCCTCTGATTCGCCAGCTATGAATCCCCGCCTCTGATTCCACAACTCTGATTCCCCGCCTCTGATTCGCCAGCTATGATTCCCCGCCTCTGGTTTCACGTGTCTGATTCCCTGCCTCTGATTCCCCGCCTCTGATTCCCCATCTCTGATTCACCACCTCTGATTCCCCAATTCTTATTCCCCGCCTCTGATTCCCCAGCTCTGATTCCCCGCCTCTGATTCCCTGCCTCTGATTCCCAACCACTGATTCCACATCTCTGATTCCCCATATCTGATTCCCCGCCTCTGTTTCCCCATATCTGATTCCCCGCCTCTGATTCCCCAACTCTGATTCCCCGCCTCTGATTCCCCAGCTCTGACTCCCCGTGTTTGATTCCCTGCCTCTGATTACCCGCCTCTGATACCCCATCTCTGATTCACCGCCTCTGATTCCCCATCTCTGATTCACCGCCTTTGATTCGCCAACTCTGATTCACCATATCTGATTCCCCGCCTCTGTTTCCCCGCCTCTGATTCCCCACCTCTGATTCCCCATATCTCATTCCCCGCCTCTGATTCCCCATCTCTGATTCCCGGTCTCTGATTCCCCACCTCTGATTCCCAGTCCTCTTATTCCCGGCATCTGATTCCCGGCCTCTGATTCCCGGACTCTGATTCCCTGCCACTGATTCCCCGCCCCTTATTCTCCAACTCTGATTCCCCATATCTGATTCCCCGCCTCTGTTTCCCTGCCTCTGATTCGCCGCCTCTGATACCCCGCCTCTGATTCCCCATCTCTAATTCATCACATCTGATTCCCCACCTCTGCTTCCCCATCACTGATTCACTGCCTCTGATTCGCCACCTCTGATTCCCCATATCTGATTCCCTGCCTCTGTTTCCCTGCCTCTTATTCCCGGACTCTGAATCCCCACCACTGATTCCCGGCCTCTGATTCCCGGCCTCTGATTCCCGGCCTCTGATTCCCGGCCTCTGATTCCCCGCTTCTGATTCTGATTCCCTGCCTCTGATTCCCCATCTCTGATTCCCCACATCTGATTCCCTGCCTCTGATTCCCTGCCTCTGATTCCCCGTCTCTGATTCCCCGCATCTGATTCCCAACCTCTGATTCCCCACCTCTGATTCCCCATATCTGATTCCCCGACTTTGTTTCCCCGCCTCTGATTCCCCGCCTCTGTTTCCCCATATCTGATTCCCGGACTCTGATTCCCCACCTCTGATTCCCCATCTCTAATTCCGCACATCTGATTCCCTCCTCTGATTCCCCGCCTCTGATTCCCCGCGTCTGATTCCCTACCTCTGATTCCCAACCTATGATTCCCCACCTCTGATTCCCTATATCTGATTCT
This sequence comes from Narcine bancroftii, assembly GCF_036971445.1. Taxonomy (NCBI): domain Eukaryota; kingdom Metazoa; phylum Chordata; class Chondrichthyes; order Torpediniformes; family Narcinidae; genus Narcine; species Narcine bancroftii. The sequence goes on from NC_091470.1 coordinate 258,615,894, forward strand.
CCTCCTCTGTTTCCCAGCCTCTGATTCTCCGACTCTGTTTCCCCATATCTGATTCCCCGCCTCTGATTCCCCAACTCTGATTCCCCGCCTCTGATTCCCCAGCTCTGATTCCCCGCCGCTGATACCCCGCGTCTGATTCCCTGCCTCTGATGCCCTGCCTCTGATTCCTCATCACTGATTCCCTGCCTCTGATTCCCCGCCTCTAATTCCCCGCCTCTGATTCCCCATATCTGATTCCCCGCCTCTGATTCCCCAACTCTGATTTCCCGCCTCTTATTCCCCAGCTCTGATTCCCCGCCTCTGATACCCCGCGTCTGATTCCCTGCCTCTGATTCCCCGCCTCTGATTCCCAGCTCTGATTCCCCACCTCTGATTCCCCGCGTCTGATTCCCTGCCTCTGATTCCACGCCTCTGATTCCCCATCTCTGAATCACCACCTCTGATTCCCCACCTCTGATTCCCCATATCTGATTCCCCGCCTCTGTTTCCCCATATCTGATTCCCGGACTCTGATTCCCCACCTCTGATTCCCCATCTCTGATTCCGCACATCCGATTCCCTGCCTCTGATTCCCCGCCTCTGATTCCCCGCGTCTGATTCCCTACCTCTGATTCACAACCCTTGATTCCCCACCTCTGATTCCCTATATCTGATTCTCCGCCTCTGTTTCCCAGCCTCTGATTCTCCGACTCTGTTTCCCCATATCTGATTCCGCGCCTCTGATTCCCCAACTCTGATTCCCCGCCATTGATTCCCCAGCTCTGATTCCCCGCCTCTGATTGCCCGTGTCTGATTCCCTATCTCTGATTCACAACCCTTGATTCCCCACCTCTGAATCCCTATATCTGATTCTCCGCCTCTGTTTCCCAGCCTCTGATTCTCTGAGTCTGTTTCCCCATATCTGATTCCCCGCCTCTGATTCCCCAACTCTGATTCCCCGCCTCTGATTCCCCAGCTCTGATTCCCCGCCTCTGATACCCCGCGTCTGATTCCCTGCCTCTGATTCCCCGCCCCTGATTCCCCAGCTCTGATTCCCCACCACTGATTCCCCACGTCTGATTCCCTGCCACTGACTCCCCGCCTCTGATTCCCCATCTCTGATTCATCACCTCTGATTCCCCACCTCTGATTCCCCATATCTGATTCCCCATCTCTGATTCCCCAATTCTGATTCCCCGCCTCTGATTCCCCAGCTCTGATACCCCGCCTCTGATTCCCTGCCTCTGATTCTCAACCTCTGATTCCCCACCTCTGATTCCCCATATGTGATTCCCCGCGTCTGTTTCCCCACCTCTGATTCCCGGCCTCTGATTCCAGGCCTCTGATTCCCGGCCTCTGATTCCCGGCCTCAGATTCCCCGCTTCTGATTCTGATTCCCTGCCTCTGATTCCCCATCTCTGATTCCCCACATCTGATTCCCTGCCTCTAATACCCTGCCTCTGATTCCCCGCCTCTGATTCCCCGCCTCTGATTCCCCACCTCTGATTCCCCATATCTGATTATCCGCCTCTGTTTCCCCGCCTCTGATTTCCCACCTCTGTTTCCCCATATCTGATTCCCGGACTCTGATTCCCCAGCTCAGATTACCCATCTCTGATTCCGCACATCCGATTCCCTGCCTCTGATTCCCTGCGTCTGATTCCCTACCTCTCATTCCCAACCTATGATTCCCCACCTCTGATTCCCTATATCTGATTCTCCGCCTCTGTTTCCCAGCCTATGATTTCCCGCCTCTGTTTCCCCATATCTGATTCATCGCCTTTGATTCCCCAACTCTGATTCCCTGCCCCTGATTCCCCAGGTCTAATTCCCCACCTCTGATACCACGCGTCTGATTCCCTGCCTCTGATGCCCTGCCTCTGATTCCTAATCTCTGATTCCCTGCCTCTGATTCCCCGCCTCTGATTCCCCATCTCTAATTCATCACATCTGATTCCCCACCTCTGCTTCCCCATCACTGATTCACTGCCTCTGATTCGCCACCTCTGATTCCCCATATCTGATTCCCTGCCTCTGTTTCCCTGCCTCTTATTCCCGGACTCTGAATCCCCACCACTGATTCCCGGCCTCTGATTCCCGGCCTCTGATTCCTGGCCTCTGATTCCCGGCCTCTGATTCCCCGCTTCTGATTCTGATTCCCTGCCTCTGATTCCCCATCTCTGATTCCCCACATCTGATTCCCTGACTCTGATTCCCTGCCTCTGATTCCCCGCCTCTGATTCCCCGCATCTGATTCCCAACCTCTGATTCCCCACCTCTGATTCCCCATCTCTAATTCCGCACATCCGATTCCCTGCCTCTGATTCCCCGCCTCTGATTCCCCGCGTCTGATTCCCTACCTCTGATTCCCAACCTATGATTCCCCACCTCTGATTCCCTATATCTGATTCTCCTCCTCTGTTTCCCAGCCTCTGATTCTCCGACTCTGTTTCCCCATATCTGATTCCCCGCCTCTGATTCCCCAACTCTGATTCCCCGCCTCTGATTCCCCAGCTCTGATTCCCCGCCGCTGATACCCCGCGTCTGATTCCCTGCCTCTGATGCCCTGCCTCTGAATCCCTATCTCTGATTCACCACCTCTGATTCCCTGCGTCTGATTCCCCGCCTATGATTCCCCATCTCTGATTCCCGGCCTCTGATTCCCGGCCTCTGATTCCCGGCCTCTGATTCCCGGCCTCTGATTCCCGGCCTCTGATTCCCGGCCTCTGATTCCCCGCTTCTGATTCTGATTCCCTGCCTCTGATTTCCCATCTCTGATTCCCCACATCTGATTCCCTGCCTCTGATTCCCTGCCTCTGATCCCCACATTTGATTCCCCGTCTCTGATTCCCAACCTCTGATTCCCCACCTCTGATTCCCCATATCTGATGCCCCGCCTCTGTTTCCCCGCCTCTGATTCCCCGCCACTGTTTCCCCATATCTGATTCCCGGATTCTGATTCCCCACCTCTGATTCCCCATCTTTGATTCCGCACATCCGATTCCCTGCCTCTGATTCCCCGCCTCTGATTCCCCGCGTCTGATTCCTTACCTCTGATTCCCAATCTATGATTCCCCACCTCTGATTCACTATATCTGATTCTCCGCCTCTGTTTCCCAGCCTCTGATTCTCTGACTCTGTTTCCCCATATCTGATTCCCCGCCTCTGATTCCCCAACCCTGATACCCCGCCTCTGATTCCCCAGCTCTGATTCCCCACCTCTGAAACCCCGCATCTGATTCCCTGCCTCTGATTCCCCGCCTCTGATTCCCCAGCTCTGATTCCCCACCTCTGATTCCCCGCGTCTGATTCCCTGCCTCTGATTCCCCGCCTCTGATTCCCCATGTCTGATTCATCACCTCTGATTCCCCACCTCTGATTCCCCATATCTGATTCCCCGCCTCTGTTTCCCCGACTCTGATTCCCCGCCTCTGATTCCCCATATCTGATTCTCCACTTCAGATTCCCCAACTCTGATTCCCCGCCTCTGATTCCCCAGCTCTGATTCCCTGCCTCTAATTCCCCAGCTCTGATTGCCTGCCTCTGATTCCCCGCCTGTGATTCCCCATCTCTAATTCACAACCTCTGCTTCCCCACCTCTGATTCCCCATATCTGATTCCCTGCCGCTGATTCCCCACCTCTGATTCCCCATCTCTGATTCCGCACATCCGATTCCCTGCCTCTGATTCCCCACCTCTGATTCCCTGCCTCTGATTCCCCATCTCTGATTCACAACCTCTGATTCCCCACCTCTGATTCCCCATATCTGATTCCCCGCCTCTGTTTCCCCGACTCTGATTCCCCGCCTCTGATTCGCCAGCTATGATTCCCCGCCTCTGATTCCCCATCTCTGATTCCCCACCTCTGATTCGCCAGCTATGATTCCCCGCCTCTGGTTTCACGTGTCTGATTCCCTGCCTCTGATTCCCCAGCTCTATTTCCCCGCCTCTGATTCCCTGCCTCTGATTCCCAACCACTGATTCCACATCTCTGATTCCCCATATCTGATTCCCCGCCTCTGTTTCCCTGCCTCTGATTCCCCGCCTCTGTTTCCCCATATCTGATTCCCCGCCTCTGATTCCCCAACTCTGATTCCCCGCCTCTGATTCCCCAGCTCTGACTCCCCGTGTTTGATTCCCTGCCTCTGATTACCCGCCTCTGATACCCCATCTCTGATTCACCGCCTCTGATTCCCCATCTCTGATTCACCGCCTTTGATTCGCCAACTCTGATTCACCATATCTGATTCCCCGCCTCTGTTTCCCCGCCTCTGATTCCCCGCCTCTGATTCCCCATATCTCATTCCCCGCCTCTGATTCCCCATCTCTGATTCCCGGACTCTGATTCCCCACCTCTGATTCCCAGTCCTCTTATTCCCGACATCTGATTCCCGGCCTCTGATTCCCGGACTCTGATTCCCTGCCACTGATTCCCCGCCCCTGATTCTCCACCTCTGATTCCCCATATCTGATTCCCCGCCTCTGTTTCCCCAACTCTAATTCATCACATCTGATTCCCCACCTCTGCTTCCCCATCACTGATTCACTGCCTCTGATTCGCCACCTCTGATTCCCCATAACTGATTCCCTGCCTCTGTTTCCCTGCCTCTTATTCCCGGACTCTGAATCCCCACCACTGATTCCCGGCCTCTGATTCCCGGCCTCTGATTCCCGGCCTCTGATTCCCGGCCTCTGATTCCCCGCTTCTGATTCTGATTCCCTGCCTCTGATTCCCCATCTCTGATTCCCCACATCTGATTCCCTGACTCTGATTCCCTGCCTCTGATTCCCCGCCTCTGATTCCCCGCATCTGATTCCCAACCTCTGATTCCCCACCTCTGATTCCCCATCTCTAATTCCGCACATCCGATTCCCTGCCTCTGATTCCCCGCCTCTGATTCCCCACGTCTGATTCCCTACCTCTGATTCCCAACCTATGATTCCCCACCTCTGATTCCCTATATCTGATTCTCCTCCTCTGTTTCCCAGCCTCTGATTCTCCGACTCTGTTTCCCCATATCTGATTCCCCGCCTCTGATTCCCCAACTCTGATTCCCCGCCTCTGATTCCCCAGCTCTGATTCCCCGCCGCTGATACCCCGCGTCTGATTCCCTGCCTCTGATGCCCTGCCTCTGATTCCTCATCTCTGATTCCCTGCCTCTGATTCCCCGCCTCTAATTCCCCGCCTCTGATTCCCCATATCTGATTCCCCGCCTCTGATTCCCCAACTCTGATTTCCCGCCTCTTATTCCCCAGCTCTGATTCCCCGCCTCTGATACCCCGCGTCTGATTCCCTGCCTCTGATTCCCCGCCTCTGATTCCCCAGCTCTGATTCCCCACCTCTGATTCCCCGCGTCTGATTCCCTGCCTCTGATTCCCCGCCTCTGATTCCCCATCTCTGAATCACCACCTCTGATTCCCCACCTCTGATTCCCCATATCCGATTCCCCGCCTCTGTTTCCCCATATCTGATTCCCGGACTCTGATTCCCCACCTCTGATTCCCCACCTCTGATTCCCCAGCTCTGATTCCCCGCCTCTGATACCCCGCGTCTGATACCCTGCCTCTGATTCCCCGCCTCTGATTCCCCATCTCTGATTCCCCACCTCTGATTCCCCACCTCTGATTCCACGTATCTGATTCCCCGCCACAGTTTCCCCGCCTCTGATACCCCGCCGCTGATTCCCCATATCTGATTCCCCGCTTCTGATTCCCCAACTCTGATTCCCCGCCTCTGATTCGCCAGCTATGATTCCCCGCCTCTGATTCCCCGCGTCTGATTCCCTGCATCTGATTCCACGCCTCTGAATCCCCATCTCTGATTCACCACCTCTGATTCCCTGCGTCTGATTCCCCGCCTCTGATTCCCCATATCTGATTCCCCACGTCTGTTTCCCCACCTCTGATTCCCGGCATCTGATTCCAGGCCTCTGATTCCCGGACTCTGATTCCCGGCCTCTGATTCCCCGCTTCTGATTCTGATTCCCTGCCTCTGATACCCTGCCTCTGATTCCCCGCCTCTGATTCCCCGCCTCTGATTCCCCACCTCTGATTCCCCATATCTGATTCCCCGCCTCTGTTTCCCCGCCTCTGATTCCCCGCCTCTGTTTCCCCATATCTGATTCCCGGACTCTGATTCCCCAGCTCAGATTACCCATCTCTGATTCCGCACATCCGATTCCCTGCCTCTGATTCCCCGCCTCTGTTTCCCCGCCTCTGATTCCCCGCCTCTGTTTCCCCATATCTGATTCCCTGCGTCTGATTCCCTACCTCTGATTCCCAACCTATGATTCCCCACCTCTGATTCCCTATATCTGATTCTCCGCCTCTGTTTCCCAGCCTCTGATTCCCCGCCTCTGTTTCCCCATATCTGATTCCCCGCCTCTGATTCCCCAACTCTGATTCCCCGCCCCTGATTCCCCCACTCTGATTCCCCAGTTCTGATTCCCAGCCTCTGATTCCCCGCGTCTGTTTCCCAGCCTCTGATTCTCTGACTCTGTTTCCCCATATCTGATTCCCCGCCTCTGATTCCCAAACTCTGATTCCCCGCCTCTGATTCCCCAGCTCTGATTCCCCGCCTCTGATACCCCGCGTCTGATTCCCTGCCTCTGATTCCCTGCCTCTGATTCCCCAGCTCTGATTCCCCACCTCTGATTCCCTGCGTCTGATTCCTTGCCTCTGATTCCCCACCTCTGATTCCCTGCCTCTGATTCCCCATCTCTGATTCACAACCTCTGATTCCCCACCTCTGATTCCCCATATCTGATTCCCCGCCTCTGTTTCCCCGACTCTGATTCCCCGCCTCTGATTCGCCAGCTATGAATCCCCGCCTCTGATTCCACATCTCTGATTCCCCGCCTCTGATTCGCCAGCTATGATTCCCCGCCTCTGGTTTCACGTGTCTGATTCCCTGCCTCTGATTCCCCGCCTCTGATTCCCCATCTCTGATTCACCACCTCTGATTCCCCAATTCTTATTCCCCGCCTCTGATTCCCCAGCTCTGATTCCCCGCCTCTGATTCCCTGCCTCTGATTCCCAACCACTGATTCCACATCTCTGATTCCCCATATCTGATTCCCCGCCTCTGTTTCCCCATATCTGATTCCCCGCCTCTGATTCCCCAACTCTGATTCCCCGCCTCTGATTCCCCAGCTCTGACTCCCCGTGTTTGATTCCCTGCCTCTGATTACCCGCCTCTGATACCCCATCTCTGATTCACCGCCTCTGATTCCCCATCTCTGATTCACCGCCTTTGATTCGCCAACTCTGATTCACCATATCTGATTCCCCGCCTCTGTTTCCCCGCCTCTGATTCCCCGCCTCTGATTCCCCATATCTCATTCCCCGCCTCTGATTCCCCATCTCTGATTCCCGGTCTCTGATTCCCCACCTCTGATTCCCAGTCCTCTTATTCCCGGCATCTGATTCCCGGCCTCTGATTCCCGGACTCTGATTCCCTGCCACTGATTCCCCGCCCCTTATTCTCCACCTCTGATTCCCCATATCTGATTCCCCGCCTCTGTTTCCCTGCCTCTGATTCGCCGCCTCTGATACCCCGCCTCTGATTCCCCATCTCTAATTCATCACATCTGATTCCCCACCTCTGCTTCCCCATCACTGATTCACTGCCTCTGATTCGCCACCTCTGATTCCCCATATCTGATTCCCTGCCTCTGTTTCCCTGCCTCTTATTCCCGGACTCTGAATCCCCACCACTGATTCCCGGCCTCTGATTCCCGGCCTCTGATTCCCGGCCTCTGATTCCCGGCCTCTGATTCCCCGCTTCTGATTCTGATTCCCTGCCTCTGATTCCCCATCTCTGATTCCCCACATCTGATTCCCTGCCTCTGATTTCCTGCCTCTGATTCCCCGCCTCTGATTCCCCGCATCTGATTCCCAACCTTTGATTCCCCACCTCTGATTCCCCATATCTGATTCCCCGACTTTGTTTCCCCGCCTCTGATTCCCCGCCTCTGTTTCCCCATATCTGATTCCCGGACTCTGATTCCCCACCTCTGATTCCCCATCTCTAATTCCGCACATCCGATTCCCTGCCTCTGATTCCCCGCCTCTGATTCCCCGCGTCTGATTCCCTACCTCTGATTCCCAACCTATGATTCCCCACCTCTGATTCCCTATATCTGATTCTCCTCCTCTGTTTCCCAGCCTCTGATTCTCCGACTCTGTTTCCCCATATCTGATTCCCCGCCTCTGATTCCCCAACTCTGATTCCCCGCCTCTGATTCCCCAGCTCTGATACCCCGCCGCTGATACCCCGCGTCTGATTCCCTGCCTCTGATGCCCTGCCTCTGATTCCTCATCTCTGATTCCCTGCCTCTGATTCCCCGCCTCTAATTCCCCGCCTCTGATTCCCCATATCTGATTCCCCGCCTCTGATTCCCCAACTCTGATTTCCCGCCTCTTATTCCCCAGCTCTGATTCCCCGCCTCTGATACCCCGCGTCTGATTCCCTGCCTCTGATTCCCCGCCTCTGATTCCCAGCTCTGATTCCCCACCTCTGATTCCCCGCGTCTGATTCCCTGCCTCTGATTCCACGCCTCTGATTCCCCATCTCTGAATCACCACCTCTGATTCCCCACCTCTGAATCCCCATATCTGATTCCCCGCCTCTGTTTCCCCATATCTGATTCCCGGACTCTGATTCCCCACCTCTGATTCCCCATCTCTGATTCCGCACATCCGATTCCCTGCCTCTGATTCCCCGCCTCTGATTCCCCGCGTCTGATTCCCTACCTCTGATTCACAACCCTTGATTCCCCACCTCTGATTCCCTATATCTGATTCTCCGCCTCTGTTTCCCAGCCTCTGATTCTCCGACTCTGTTTCCCCATATCTGATTCCACGCCTCTGATTCCCCAACTCTGATTCCCCGCCTCTGATTCCCCAGCTCTGATTCCCCGCCTCTGATACCCCGCGTCTGATACCCTGCCTCTGATTCCCCACCTCTGATTCCCCACCTCTGATTCCCCATATCTGATTCCCCGCCACAGTTTCCCCGCCTCTGATACCCCGCCTCTGATTCCCCATATCTGATTCCCCGCTTCTGATTCCCCAACTCTGATTCCCCGCCTCTGATTCGCCAGCTATGATTCCCCGCCTCTGATTCCCCGCGTCTGATTCCCTGCATCTGATTCCACGCCTCTGAATCCCCATCTCTGATTCACCACCTCTGATTCCCTGCGTCTGATTCCCCGCCTCTGATTCCCCATCTCTGATTCCCCATCTCTGATTCCCCAATTCTGATTCCCCGCCTCTGATTCCCCAGCTCTGATACCCCGCCTCTGATTCCCTGCCTCTGATTCTCAACCTCTGATTCCCCACCTCTGATTCCCCATATCTGATTCCCCACGTCTGTTTCCCCACCTCTGATTCCCGGCATCTGATTCCAGGCCTCTGATTCCCGGCCTCTGATTCCCTGCCTCTGATTTCCCATCTCTGATTCCCCACATCTGATTCCCTGCCTCTGATACCCTGCCTCTGATTCCCCGCCTCTGATTCCCCGCCTCTGATTCCCCACCTCTGATTCCCCATATCTGATTCCCCGCCTCTGTTTCCCCGCCTCTGATTCCCCGCCTCTGTTTCCCCATATCTGATTCCCGGACTCTGATTCCCCAGCTCAGATTACCCATCTCTGATTCCGCACATCCGATTCCCTGCCTCTGATTCCCCGCCTCTGATTCCCTGCGTCTGATTCCCTACCTCTGATTCCCAACCTATGATTCCCCACCTCTGATTCCCTATATCTGATTCTCCGCCTCTGTTTCCCAGCCTCTGATTCACCGCCTCTGTTTCCCCATATCTGATTCCCCGCCTCTGATTCCCCAACTCTGATTCCCCGCCCCTGATTCCCCCGCTCTGATTCCCCTCCTCTGATACCCCGCGTCTGATTCCCTGCCTCTGATGCCCTGCCTCTGATTCCTAATCTCTGATTCTCTGCCTCTGATTCCCCGCCTCTGATTCCCCGCCTCTGATTCCCCAGTTCTGATTCCCAGCCTCTGATTCCCCGCGTCTGTTTCCCAGACTCTGATTCTCTGACTCTGTTTCCCCATATCTGATTCCCCGCCTCTGATTCCCAAACTCTGATTCCCCGCCTCTGATTCCCCAGCTCTGATTCCCCACCTCTGATTCCCCGCGTCTGATTCCCTGCCTCTGATTCCCCGCCTCTGATTCCCCGCCTCTATTTCCACATATCTAAATCCCCGCCTCTGATACCCCAACTCTGATTCCCCGCCTCTGATCCCCCAGCTCTGATTCCCCGCCTCTGATTCCCTGCGTCTGATTCCCTGCCTCTGATTCCCCGCCTCTGATTCCCCATCTCTGATTCACCACCTCTGATTCCCTACCTATGATTCCCCATATCTGATTCCCCTCCTCTGTTTCCCCGCCTCTGATTCCCCGCCTCTGATTCCCCATATCTGATACCCCGCCTCTGATTCCCCGCGTCTGATACCCCGCCTCTGATTCCCCAGCTCTGATTCCCCGCCTCTGATACCCTGCGTCTCTGATTCCCCGCCTCTGGTTCCCCGCGTCTGATACCCCGCCTCTGATTCCCCAGCTCTGATTCCCCGCCTCTGATACCCTGCGTCTCTGATTCCCCGCCTCTGATTCCCCATCTCTGATTCCCCATCTCTGATTCCCCAAATCTGATTCCCTTCCTCTGATTCCCAACCTCTGATTCCCCACCTCTGAATCCCCATATCTGATTCCCCGCCTCTGTTTCCCCGCCTCTGATTCCCCGCCTCAGTTTCCCCAACTCTGATTCCCCGCCTCTGATTCCCCAACTCTGATTCCCCGCCTCTGATTCCCCAGCTCTGATTCCCCGCCTCTGATTCCCCAGCTCTGATTCCCTGCCTCTGATTCCCCGCCTGTGATTCCCCATCTCTTATTCACAACCTCTGCTTCCCCACCTCTGATTCCCCATATCTGATTCCCTGCCGCTGATTCCCCACCTCTGATTCCCCATCTCTGATTCCGCACATCCGATTCCCTGCCTCTGATTCCCCACATCTGATTCCCTGCCTCTGATTCCCCATCTCTGATTCACAACCTCTGATTCCCCACCTCTGATTCCCCATATCTGATTCCCCGCCTCTGTTTCCCCGACTCTGATTCCCCGCCTCTGATTCGCCAGCTATGATTCCCTGCCTCTGATTCCCCACCTCTGATTCCCCACCTCTGATTCGCCAGCTATGATTCCCCGCCTCTGGTTTCACGTGTCTGATTCCCTGCCTCTGATTCCCTGCCTCTGATTCCCCATCTCTGATTCACCACCTCTGATTCCCCAATTCTGATTCCCCGCCTCTGATTCCCCAGCTCTGATTCCCCGCCTCTGATTCCCTGCCTCTGATTCCCAACCACTGATTCCACACCTCTGATTCCCCATATCTGATTCCCCGCCTCTGTTTCACTGCCTATGATTCCCCGCCTCTGTTTCCCCATATCTGATTCCCCGCCTCTGATTCCCCAACTCTGATTTCCCGCCTCTGATTCCCCAGCTCTGACTCCCCGTGTTTGATTCCCTGCCTCTGATTACCCGCCTCTGATACCCCATCTCTGATTCACCGCCTCTGCTTTCCCATCTCTGATTCACCGCCTTTGATTCGCCAACTCTGATTCACCATATCTGATTCCCCGCCTCTGTTTCCCCGCCTCTGATTCCCCGCCTCTGATTCCCCATATCTCATTCCCCGCCTCTGATTCCCCATCTCTGATTCCCGGACTCTGATTCCCCACCTCTGATTCCCAGACCTCTTATTCCCGGCATCTGATTCCCGGCCTCTGATTCCCGGACTCTGATTCCCTGCCACTGATTCCCCGCCCCTGATTCTCCACCTCTGATTCCCCATATCTGATTCCCCGCCTCTGTTTCCCTGCCTCAGATTCGCCGCCTCTGATACCCCGCCTCTGATTCCCCATCTCTAATTCATCAAATCTGATTCCCCACCTCTGCTTCCCCATCACTGATTCACTGCCTCTGATTCGCCACCTCTGATTCCCCATATCTGATTCCCTGCCTCTGTTTCCCTGCCTCTTATTCCCGGACTCTGAATCCCCACCACTGATTCCCAGCCTCTGATTCCCGGCCTCTGATTCCCGGCCTCTGATTCCCGGCCTCTGATTCCCCGCTTCTGATTCTGATTCCCTGCCTCTGATTCCCCATCTCTGATTCCCCTCATCTGATTCCCTGCCTCTGATTCCCTGCCTCTGATTCCCCGCCTCTGATTCCCCGCATCAGATTCCCAACCTCTGAGTCCCCACCTCTGATTCCCCATATCTGATTCCCCGCCTCTGTTTCCCCGCCTCTGATACCCCGCCTCTGTTTCCCCATATCTGATTCCCGGACTCTGATTCCCCACCTCTGATTCCCCATGTCTAATTCCGCACATCCGATTCCCTGCCTCTGATTCCCCGCCTCTGATTCCCCGCGTCTGATTCCCTACCTCTGATTCCCAACCTATGATTCCCCACCTCTGATTCCCTATATCTGATTCTCCGCCTCTGTTTCCCAGCCTCTGATTCTCCGACTCTGTTTCCCCATATCTGATTCCCCGCCTCTGATTCCCCAACTCTGATTCCCCGCCTCTGATTCCCCAGCTCTGATTCCCCGCCGCTGATACCCCGCGTCTGATTCCCTGCCTCTGATGCCCTGCCTCTGATTCCTCATCTCTGATTCCCTGCCTCTGATTCCCCGCCTCTAATTCCCCGCCTCTGATTCCCCATATCTGATTCCCCGCCTCTGATTCCCCAACTCTGATTTCCCGCCTCTGATTCCCCAGCTCTGATTCCCCGCCTCTGATACCCAGCGTCTGATTCCCTGCCTCTGATTCCCCGCCTCTGATTCCCCAGCTCTGATTCCCCACTTCTGATTCCCCGCGTCTGATTCCCTGCCTCTGATTCCCCGCCTCCGATTCCCCATCTCTGAATCACCACCTCTGATTCCCCACCTGTGATTCCCCATATCTGATTCCCCGCCTCTGTTTCCCCATATCTGATTCCCGGACTCTGATTCCCCACCTCTGATTCCCCATCTCTGATTCCGCACATCCGATTCCCTGCCTCTGATTCCCCGCTTCTGATTCCCCGCCTCTGATTCCCCGCGTCTGATTCCCTACCTCTGATTCACAACCCTTGATTCCCCACCTCTGATTCCCTATATCTGATTCTCCGCCTCTGTTTCCCAGCCTCTGATACTCCGACTCTGTTTCCCCATATCTGATTCCCCGCCTCTGATTCCCCAACTCTGATTCCCCGCCTCTGATTCCCCAGCTCTGATTCCCCGCCTCTGATACCCCGCGTCTCATACCCTGCCTCTGATTCCCCGCCTCTGATTCCCCAGCTCTGATTCCCCACCTCTGATTCCCCGCTTCTGATTCCCTGCCTCTGATTCCCCGCCTCTGATTCCCCATCTCTGATTCATCACCTCTGATTCCCCACCTCTGATTCCCCATATCTGATTCCCCGCCACAGTTTCCCCGCCTCTGATACCCCGCCTCTGATTCCCCATACCTGATTCCCCGCTTCTGATTCCCCAACTCTGATTCCCCGCCTCTGATTCGCCAGCTATGATTCCCCGCCTCTGATTCCCCGCGTCTGATTCCCTGCCTCTGATTCCACGCCTCTGAATCCCCATCTCTGATTCAACACCTCTGATTCCCTGCGTCTGATTCCCCGCCTCTGATTCCCCATCTCTGATTCCCCATCTCTGATTCCCCAATTCTGATTCCCCGCTTCTGATTCCCCAGCTCTGATACCCCGCCTCTGATTCCCTGCCTCTGATTCTGAACCTCTGATTCCCCACCTCTGATTCCCCATATCTGATTCCCCACGTCTGTTTCCCCACCTCTGATTCCCGGCATCTGATTCCAGGCCTCTGATTCCCGGCCTCTGATTCCCGGCCTCTGATTCCCCGCTTCTGATTCTGATTCCCTGCCTCTGATTCCCCATCTCTGATTCCCCACATCTGATTCCCTGCCTCTGATACCCTGCCTCTGATTCCCCGCCTCTGATTCCCCGCCTCTGTTTCCCCATATCTGATTCCCCACCTCTGATTCCCCATACCTGATTCCCCGCCTCTGTTTCCCCGCCTCTGATTCCCCGCCTCTGTTTCCCCATATCTGATTCCCGGACTCTGATTCCCCAGCTCAGATTACCCATCTCTGATTCCGCACATCCGATTCCCTGCCTCTGATTCCCCGCCTCTGATTCCCTGCGTCTGATTCCCTACCTCTGATTCCCAACCTATGATTCCCCACCTCTGATTCCCTATATCTGATTCTCTGCCTCTGTTTCCCAGCCTCTGATTCCCCGCCTCTGTTTCCCCATATCTGATTCCCCGCCTCTGATTCCCCAACTCTGATTCCCCGCCCCTGATTCCCCCGCTCTGATTCCCCTCCTCTGATACCCCACGTCTGATTCCCTGCCTCTGATGCCCTGCCTCTGATTCCTAATCTCTGATTCTCTGCCTCTGATTCCCCGCCTCTGATTCCCCGCCTCTGATTCCCCAGTTCTGATTCCCAGCCTCTGATTCCCCGCGTCTGATTCCCTGCCTCTGATTCCCCCCCTCTGATTCCCCATCTCTGATTCACCACCTCTGATTCCCCACCTCTGGTTCCCCATATCTGATTCCCAGCCTCTGTTTCCCCGCCTCAGATTCCCCACCTCTGATTCCCGGCCTCTGATTCCCGGCCTCTGATTCCCCGCCTCTGAATCCCCAACTCTGATTCCCCGCCTCTGATACCCCGCGTCTGATTCCCTGCCTCTGATTCCCCGCCTCTGATTCCCCAGCTCTGATTCCCCACCTCTGATTCCCCGCTTCTGATTCCCCATCTCTGAATCACCACCTCTGATTCCCCACCTCTGATTCCCCAAATCTGATTCCCCGCCTCTGTTTCACCATATCTGATTCCCGGACTCTGATTCCCCACCACTGATTCCCCATCTCTGATTCCGCACATCCGATTCCCTGCCTCTGATTCCCCGCCTCTGATTCCCCGCGTCTGATTCCCTATCTCTGATTCACAACCCTTGATTCCCCACCTCTGATTCCCTATATCTGATTTTCCGCCTCTGTTTCCCAGCCTCTGATTCTCTGACTCTGTTTCCCCATATCTGATTCCCCGCCTCTGATTCCCCAACTCTGATTCCCCGCCTCTGATTCCCCAGCTCTGATTCCCCGCCTCTGATACCCCGCGTCTGATTCCCTGCCTCTGATTCCCCGCCCCTGATTCCCCAGCTCTGATTCCCCACCTCTGATTCCCCGCGTCTGATTCCCTGCCTCTGACTCCCCGCCTCTGATTCCCCATCTCTGATTCATCACCTCTGATTCCCCACCTCTGATTCCCCATATCTGATTCCCCATCTCTGATTCCCCAATTCTGATTCCCCGCCTCTGATTCCCCAGCTCTGATACCCCGCCTCTGATTCCCTGCCTCTGATTCTCAACCTCTGATTCCCCACCTCTGATTCACCATATCTGATTCCCCGCGTCTGTTTCCCCACCTCTGATTCCCGGCCTCTGATTCCAGGCCTCTGATTCCCGGCCTCTGATTCCCGGCCTCAGATTCCCCGCTTCTGATTCTGATTCCCTGCCTCTGATTCCCCATCTCTGATTCCCCACATCTGATTCCCTGCCTCTGATACCCTGCCTCTGATTCCCCGCCTCTGATTCCCCGCCTCTGATTCCCCACCTCTGATTCCCCATATCAGATTATCCGCCTCTGTTTCCCCGCCTCTGATTCCCCATCTCTGATTCCGCACATCCAATTCCCTGCCTCTGATTCCCTGCGTCTGATTCCCTACCTCTCATTCCCAACCTATGATTCCCCACCTCTGTTTCCCCATATCTGATTCCTCGCCTTTGATTCCCCAACTCTGATTCCCTGCCCCTGATTCCCCAGGTCTAATTCCCCACCTCTGATACCACGCGTCTGATTCCCTGCCTCTGATGCCCTGCCTCTGATTCCTAATCTCTGATTGCCTGCCTCTGATTCCCCGCCTCTGATTCCCCGCCTCTGATTCCCCATATCTGATTCCCCGCCTCTGATTCCCCAACTCTGATTCCCCGCCTCTGATTCCCCAGCTCTGATTCCCCGCCTCTGGTTTCACGTGTCTGATTCCCTGCCTCTGATTCCCCGCCTCTGATTCCCCATCTCTGATTCACCACCTCTGATTCCCCAATTCTGATTCCCCGCCTCTGATTCCCCAGCTCTGATTCCCCGCCTCTGATTCCCTGCCTCTGATTCCCAACCACTGATTCCACACCTCTGATTCCCCATATCTGATTCCTCGCCTCTGTTTCCCTGCCTCTGATTCCCCGCCTCTGTTTCCCCATATCTGATTCCCCACCTCTGATTCCCCAACTCTGATTCCCCACCTCTGATTCCCCATATCTGATTCCCCGCCTCTGTTTCCCCGCCTCAGATTCCCCGCCTCTGATTCCCGGACTCTGAGTCCCCACCTCTGATTCCCGGCCTCTGATTCCCGGCCTCTGATTACCGGCCTCTGATTCCCAGCCTCTGATTTCCGGCCTCTGATTCCCCGCTTCTGATTCTGATTCCCTGCCTCTGATTCCCCATCTCTGATTCCCCACATCTGATAAACTGTCTCTGATTCCCTGCCTCTGATCCCCACATTTGATTCCCCGCCTCTGATTCCCAACCTCTGATTCCCCACATCTGATTCCCCATATCTGATGCCCCGCCTCTGTTTCCCCGCCTCTGATTCCCCGCCTCTGTTTCCCTATATCTGATTCCCGGATTCTGATTCCCCACCTCTTATTCCCCATCTTTGATTCCGCACATCCGATTCCCTGCCTCTGATTCCCCGCCTCTGATTCCCCGCGTCTGATTCCTTACCTCTGATTCCCAATCTATGATTCCCCACCTCTGATTCCCTATATCTGATTCTCCGCCTCTGTTTCCCAGCCTCTGATTCTCTGACTCTGTTTCCCCATATCTGATTCCCCGCCTCTGATTCCCCAACCCTGATACCCCGCCTCTGATTCCCCAGCTCTGATTCCCCACCTCTGATACCCCGCATCTGATTCCCTGCCTCTGATTCCCCGCCTCTGATTCCCCAGCTCTGATTCCCCACCTCTGATTCCCCGCGTCTGATTCCCTGCCTCTGATTCCCCGCCTCTGATTCCCCATCTCTGATTCATCACCTCTGATTCCCCACCTCTGATTCCCCATATCTGATTCCCCGCCTCTGTTTCCCCGACTCTGATTCCCCGCCTCTGATTCCCCATATCTGATTCTCCACTTCAGATTCCCCAACTCTGATTCCCCGCCTCTGATTCGCCAGCTATGATTCCCCGCCTCTGATTCCCAGCTTCTGATTCCCTGCCTCTAATTCCCCGCCTCTGATTCCCAGCTTCTGATTCCCTGCGTCTGATTCCCCGCCTCTGATTCCCCATCTCTGATTCCCCATCTCTGATTCCCCAATTCTGATTCCCCGCCTCTGATTTCCCATCTCTGATTCCCCATATCTGATTCCCCGCCACAGTTTCCCCGCCTCTGATACCCCGCCTCTTATTCCCCATATCTGATTCCCCGCTTCTGATTCCCCAACTCTGATTCCCCGCCTCTGATACGCCAGCTATGATTCCCCGCCTCTGATTCCCCGCGTCCGATTCCCTGCCTCTGATTCCCCGCCTCTGAATCCCCATCTCTGATTCACCACCTCTGATTCCCTGCGTCTGATTCCCCGCCTCTGATTCCCCATCTCTGTTTCCCCATCTCTGATTCCCCAATTCTGATTCCCCGCCTCTGATTCCCCAGCTCTGATACCCCGCCTCTGATTCCCTGCCTCTGATTCTCAACCTCTGATTCCCCACCTCTGATTCCCCATATCTGATTCCCCACGTCTGTTTCCCCACCTCTGATTCCCGGCATCTGATTCCAGGCCTCTGATTCCCGGCCTCTGATTCCCGGTCTCTGATTCCCCGCTTCTGATTCTGATTCCCTGCCTCTGATTCCCCATCTCTGATTCCCCACATCTGATTCCCTGCCTCTGATACCCTGCCTCTGATTCCCCGCCTCTGATTCCCCGCCTCTGATTCCCCACCTCTGATTCCCTGCCTCTGATTCCCCATCTCTGATTCACAACCTCTGATTCCCCACCTCTGATTCCTCATATCTGATTCCCCGCCTCTGTTTCCCCGACTCTGATTCCCCGCCTCTGATTCGCCAGCTATGATTTCCCGCCTCTGATTCCCCACCTCTGATTCCCGGCCTCTGATTCGCCAGCTATGATTCCCCGCCTCTGGTTTCACGTGTCTGATTCCCTGCCTCTGATTCCCCGCCTCTGATTCCCCATCTCTGATTCACCACCTCTGATTCCCCAATTCTGATTCCCCGCCTCTGATTCCCTGCCTCTGATTCCCAACCACTGATTCCACACCTCTGATTCCCCATATCTGATTCCTCGCCTCTGTTTCCCTGCCTCTGATTCCCCGCCTCTGTTTCCCCATATCTGATTCCCCGCCTCTGATTCCCCAACTCTGATTCCCCGACTCTGATTCCCCAGCTCTGACTCCCCGTGTTTGATTCCCTGCCTCTAATTACCCGCCTCTGATACCCCATCTCTGATTCACCGCCTCTGATTCCCCATCTCTGATTCACCGCCTTTGATTCGCCAACTCTGATTCACCATATCTGATTCCCCGCCTCTGTTTCCCCGCCTCTGATTCCCCATCTCTGATTCCCGGACTCTGATTCCCCACCTCTGATTCCCAGTCCTCTTATTCAGGGCATCTGATTCCCGGCCTCTGATTCCCGGACTCTGATTCCCTGCCACTGATTCCCCGCCCCTGATTCCCCGCCTCTGTTTCCCTGCCTCTGATTCCCGGACTCTGAATCCCCACCACTGATTCCCGGCCTCTGATTCCCGGCCTCTGATTCCCGGCCTCTGATTCCCGGCCTCTGATTCCCCGCTTCTGATTCTGATTCCCTGCCTCTGATTCCCCATCTCTGATTCCCCACATCTGATTCCCTGACTCTGATTCCCTGCCTCTGATTCCCCGCCTCTGATTCCCCGCATCTGATTCCCAACCTCTGAATCCCCACCTCTGATTCCCCATCTCTAATTCCGCACATCCGATTCCCTGCCTCTGATTCCCCGCCTCTGATTCCCCGCGTCTGATTCCCTACCTCTGATTCCCAACCTATGATTCCCCACCTCTGATTCCCTATATCTGATTCTCCTCCTCTGTTTCCCAGCCTCTGATTCTCCGACTCTGTTTCCCCATATCTGATTCCCCGCCTCTGATTCCCCAACTCTGATTCCCCGCCTCTGATTCCCCAGCTCTGATTCCCCGCCGCTGATACCCCGCGTCTGATTCCCTGCCTCTGATGACCTGCCTCTGAATCCCCATCTCTGATTCACCACCTCTGATTCCCTGCGTCTGATTCCCCGCCTATGATTCCCCATCTCTGATTCCCGGCCTCTGATTCCCGGCCTCTGATTCCCGGCCTCTGATTCCCGGCCTCTGATTCCCGGCCTCTGATTCCCGGCCTCTGATTCCCCGCTTCTGATTCTGATTCCCTGCCTCTGATTCCCCATCTCTGATTCCCCACATCTGATTCCCTGCCTCTGATTCCCTGCCTCTGATCCCCACATTTGATTCCCCGTCTCTGATTCCCAACCTCTGATTCCCCACCTCTGATTCCCCATATCTGATGCCCCGCCTCTGTTTCCCCGCCTCTGATTCCCCGCCACTGTTTCCCCATATCTGATTCCCGGATTCTGATTCCCCACCTCTGATTCCCCATCTTTGATTCCGCACATCCGATTCCCTGCCTCTTATTCCCCGCCTCTGATTCCCCGCGTCTGATTCCTTACCTCTGATTCCCAATCTATGATTCCCCACCTCTGATTCACTATATCTGATTCTCCGCCTCTGTTTCCCAGCCTCTGATTCTCTGACTCTGTTTCCCCATATCTGATTCCCCGCCTCTGATTCCCAACCCTGATACCCCGCCTCTGATTCCCCAGCTCTGATTCCCCACCTCTGAAACCCCGCATCTGATTCCCTGCCTCTGATTCCCCGCCTCTGATTCCCCAGCTCTGATTCCCCACCTCTGATTCCCCGCGTCTGATTCCCTGCCTCTGATTCCCCGCCTCTGATTCCCCATGTCTGATTCATCACCTCTGATTCCCCACCTCTGATTCCCCATATCTGATTCCCCGCCTCTGTTTCCCCGACTCTGATTCCCCGCCTCTGATTCCCCATATCTGATTCTCCACTTCAGATTCCCCAACTCTGATTCCCCACCTCTGATTCCCCAGCTCTGATTCCCTGCCTCTGATTCCCCAGCTCTGATTGCCTGCCTCTGATTCCCCGCCTGTGATTCCCCATCTCTTATTCACAACCTCTGCTTCCCCACCTCTGATTCCCCATATCTGATTCCCTGCCGCTGATTCCCCACCTCTGATTCCCCATCTCTGATTCCGCACATCCGATTCCCTGCCTCTGATTCCCCATCTCTGATTCACAACCTCTGATTCCCCACCTCTGATTCCCCATATCTGATTCCCCGCCTCTGTTTCCCCGACTCTGATTCCCCGCCTCTGATTCGCCAGCTATGATTCCCCGCCTCTGATTCCCCATCTCTGATTCCCCGCCTCTGATTCGCCAGCTATGATTCCCCGCCTCTGGTTTCACGTGTCTGATTCCCTGCCTCTGATTCCCCGCCTCTGATTCCCCATCTCTGATTCACCACCTCTGATTCCCCAATTCTGATACCCCGCCTCTGATTCCCCAGCTCTATTTCCCCGCCTCTGATTCCCTGCCTCTGATTCCCAACCACTGATTCCACATCTCTGATTCCCCATATCTGATTCCCCGCCTCTGTTTCCCTGCCTCTGATTCCCCGCCTCTGTTTCCCCATATCTGATTCCCCGCCTCTGATTCCCCAACTCTGATTCCCCGCCTCTGATTCCCCAGCTCTGACTCCCCGTGTTTGATTCCCTGCCTCTGATTACCCGCCTCTGATACCCCATCTCTGATTCACCGCCTCTGATTCCCCATCTCTGATTCACCGCCTTTGATTCGCCAACTCTGATTCACCATATCTGATTCCCCGCCTCTGTTTCCCCGCCTCTGATTCCCCGCCTCTGATTCCCCATATCTCATTCCCCGCCTCTGATTCCCCATCTCTGATTCCCGGACTCTGATTCCCCACCTCTGATTCCCAGTCCTCTTATTCCCGACATCTGATTCCCGGCCTCTGATTCCCGGACTCTGATTCCCTGCCACTGATTACCCGCCCCTGATTCTCCACCTCTGATTCCCCATATCTGATTCCCCGCCTCTGTTTCCATGCCTCTGATTCGCCGCCTCTGATACCCCGCCTCTGATTCCCCATCTCTAATTCATCACATCTGATTCCCCACCTCTGCTTCCCCATCACTGATTCACTGCCTCTGATTCGCCACCTCTGATTCCCCATATCTGATTCCCTGCCTCTGTTTCCCTGCCTCTTATTCCCGGACTCTGAATCCCCACCACTGATTCCCGGCCTCTGATTCCCGGCCTCTGATTCCCGGCCTCTGATTCCCGGCCTCTGATTCCCCGCTTCTGATTCTGATTCCCTGCCTCTGATTCCCCATCTCTGATTCCCCACATCTGATTCCCTGACTCTGATTCCCTGCCTCTGATTCCCCGCCTCTGATTCCCCGCATCTGATTCCCAACCTCTGATTCCCCACCTCTGATTCCCCATCTCTAATTCCGCACATCCGATTCCCTGCCTCTGATTCCCCGCCTCTGATTCCCCGCGTCTGATTCCCTACCTCTGATTCCCAACCTATGATTCCCCACCTCTGATTCCCTATATCTGATTCTCCTCCTCTGTTTCCCAGCCTCTGATTCTCCGACTCTGTTTCCCCATATCTGATTCCCCGCCTCTGATTCCCCAACTCTGATTCCCCGCCTCTGATTCCCCAGCTCTGATTCCCCGCCGCTGATACCCCGCGTCTGATTCCCTGCCTCTGATGCCCTGCCTCTGATTCCTCATCTCTGATTCCCTGCCTCTGATTCCCCGCCTCTAATTCCCCGCCTCTGATTCCCCATATCTGATTCCCCGCCTCTGATTCCCCAACTCTGATTTCCCGCCTCTTATTCCCCAGCTCTTATTCCCCGCCTCTGATACCCCGCGTCTGATTCCCTGCCTCTGATTCCCCGCCTCTGATTCCCCAGCTCTGATTCCCCACCTCTGATTCCCCGCGTCTGATTCCCTGCCTCTGATTCCCCGCCTCTGATTCCCCATCTCTGAATCACCACCTCTGATTCCCCACCTCTGATTCCCCATATCCGATTCCCCGCCTCTGTTTCCCCATATCTGATTCCCGGACTCTGATTCCCCACCTCTGATTCCCCACCTCTGATTCCCCAGCTCTGATTCCCCGCCTCTGATACCCCGCGTCTGATACCCTGCCTCTGATTCCCCGCCTCTGATTCCCCATCTCTGATTCCCCACCTCTGATTCCCCACCTCTGATTCCACATATCTGATTCCCCGCCACAGTTTCCCCGCCTCTGATACCCCGCCTCTGATTCCCCATATCTGATTCCCCGCTTCTGATTCCCCAACTCTGATTCCCCGCCTCTGATTCGCCAGCTATGATTCCCCGCCTCTGATTCCCCGCGTCTGATTCCCTGCATCTGATTCCACGCCTCTGAATCCCCATCTCTGATTCACCACCTCTGATTCCCTGCGTCTGATTCCCCGCCTCTGATTCCCCATCTCTGATTCCCCATCTCTGATTCCCCAATTCTGATTCCCCGCCTCTGATTCCCCAGCTCTGATACCCCGCCTCTGATTCCCCATCTCTGATTCACCGCCTTTGATTCGCCAACTCTGATTCACCATATCTGATTCCCCGCCTCTGTTTCCCCGCCTCTGATTCCCCATCTCTGATTCCCGGACTCTGATTCCCCACCTCTGATTCCCAGTCCTCTTATTCAGGGCATCTGATTCCCGGCCTCTGATTCCCGGACTCTGATTCCCTGCCACTGATTCCCCGCCCCTGATTCCCCGCCTCTGTTTCCCTGCCTCTGATTCCCGGACTCTGAATCCCCACCACTGATTCCCGGCCTCTGATTCCCGGCCTCTGATTCCCGGCCTCTGATTCCCGGCCTCTGATTCCCCGCTTCTGATTCTGATTCCCTGCCTCTGATTCCCCATCTCTGATTCCCCACATCTGATTCCCTGACTCTGATTCCCTGCCTCTGATTCCCCGCCTCTGATTCCCCGCATCTGATTCCCAACCTCTGAATCCCCACCTCTGATTCCCCATCTCTAATTCCGCACATCCGATTCCCTGCCTCTGATTCCCCGCCTCTGATTCCCCGCGTCTGATTCCCTACCTCTGATTCCCAACCTATGATTCCCCACCTCTGATTCCCTATATCTGATTCTCCTCCTCTGTTTCCCAGCCTCTGATTCTCCGACTCTGTTTCCCCATATCTGATTCCCCGCCTCTGATTCCCCAACTCTGATTCCCCGCCTCTGATTCCCCAGCTCTGATTCCCCGCCGCTGATACCCCGCGTCTGATTCCCTGCCTCTGATGCCCTGCCTCTGAATCCCCATCTCTGATTCACCACCTCTGATTCCCTGCGTCTGATTCCCCGCCTATGATTCCCCATCTCTGATTCCCGGCCTCTGATTCCCGGCCTCTGATTCCCGGCCTCTGATTCCCGGCCTCTGATTCCCGGCCTCTGATTCCCGGCCTCTGATTCCCCGCTTCTGATTCTGATTCCCTGCCTCTGATTCCCCATCTCTGATTCCCCACATCTGATTCCCTGCCTCTGATTCCCTGCCTCTGATCCCCATATTTGATTCCCCGTCTCTGATTCCCAACCTCTGATTCCCCACCTCTGATTCCCCATATCTGATGCCCCGCCTCTGTTTCCCCGCCTCTGATTCCCCGCCACTGTTTCCCCATATCTGATTCCCGGATTCTGATTCCCCACCTCTGATTCCCCATCTTTGATTCCGCACATCCGATTCCCTGCCTCTGATTCCCCGCCTCTGATTCCCCGCGTCTGATTCCTTACCTCTGATTCCCAATCTATGATTCCCCACCTCTGATTCACTATATCTGATTCTCCGCCTCTGTTTCCCAGCCTCTGATTCTCTGACTCTGTTTCCCCATATCTGATTCCCCGCCTCTGATTCCCAACCCTGATACCCCGCCTCTGATTCCCCAGCTCTGATTCCCCACCTCTGAAACCCCGCATCTGATTCCCTGCCTCTGATTCCCCGCCTCTGATTCCCCAGCTCTGATTCCCCACCTCTGATTCCCCGCGTCTGATTCCCTGCCTCTGATTCCCCGCCTCTGATTCCCCATGTCTGATTCATCACCTCTGATTCCCCACCTCTGATTCCCCATATCTGATTCCCCGCCTCTGTTTCCCCGACTCTGATTCCCCGCCTCTGATTCCCCATATCTGATTCTCCACTTCAGATTCCCCAACTCTGATTCCCCGCCTCTGATTCCCCAGCTCTGATTCCCTGCCTCTGATTCCCCAGCTCTGATTGCCTGCCTCTGATTCCCCGCCTGTGATTCCCCATCTCTTATTCACAACCTCTGCTTCCCCACCTCTGATTCCCCATATCTGATTCCCTGCCGCTGATTCCCCACCTCTGATTCCCCATCTCTGATTCCGCACATCCGATTCCCTGCCTCTGATTCCCCATCTCTGATTCACAACCTCTGATTCCCCACCTCTGATTCCCCATATCTGATTCCCCGCCTCTGTTTCCCCGACTCTGATTCCCCGCCTCTGATTCGCCAGCTATGATTCCCCGCCTCTGATTCCCCATCTCTGATTCCCCGCCTCTGATTCGCCAGCTATGATTCCCCGCCTCTGGTTTCACGTGTCTGATTCCCTGCCTCTGATTCCCCGCCTCTGATTCCCCATCTCTGATTCACCACCTCTGATTCCCCAATTCTGATACCCCGCCTCTGATTCCCCAGCTCTATTTCCCCGCCTCTGATTCCCTGCCTCTGATTCCCAACCACTGATTCCACATCTCTGATTCCCCATATCTGATTCCCCGCCTCTGTTTCCCTGCCTCTGATTCCCCGCCTCTGTTTCCCCATATCTGATTCCCCGCCTCTGATTCCCCAACTCTGATTCCCCGCCTCTGATTCCCCAGCTCTGACTCCCCGTGTTTGATTCCCTGCCTCTGATTACCCGCCTCTGATACCCCATCTCTGATTCACCGCCTCTGATTCCCCATCTCTGATTCACCGCCTTTGATTCGCCAACTCTGATTCACCATATCTGATTCCCCGCCTCTGTTTCCCCGCCTCTGATTCCCCGCCTCTGATTCCCCATATCTCATTCCCCGCCTCTGATTCCCCATCTCTGATTCCCGGACTCTGATTCCCCACCTCTGATTCCCAGTCCTCTTATTCCCGACATCTGATTCCCGGCCTCTGATTCCCGGACTCTGATTCCCTGCCACTGATTCCCCGCCCCTGATTCTCCACCTCTGATTCCCCATATCTGATTCCCCGCCTCTGTTTCCCTGCCTCTGATTCGCCGCCTCTGATACCCCGCCTCTGATTCCCCATCTCTAATTCATCACATCTGATTCCCCACCTCTGCTTCCCCATCACTGATTCACTGCCTCTGATTCGCCACCTCTGATTCCCCATATCTGATTCCCTGCCTCTGTTTCCCTGCCTCTTATTCCCGGACTCTGAATCCCCACCACTGATTCCCGGCCTCTGATTCCCGGCCTCTGATTCCCGGCCTCTGATTCCCGGCCTCTGATTCCCCGCTTCTGATTCTGATTCCCTGCCTCTGATTCCCCATCTCTGATTCCCCACATCTGATTCCCTGCCTCTGATTCCCTGCCTCTGATTCCCCGCCTCTGATTCCCCGCATCTGATTCCCAACCTTTGATTCCCCACCTCTGATTCCCCATATCTGATTCCCCGACTTTGTTTCCCCGCCTCTGATTCCCCGCCTCTGTTTCCCCATATCTGATTCCCGGACTCTGATTCCCCACCTCTGATTCCCCATCTCTAATTCCGCACATCCGATTCCCTGCCTCTGATTCCCCGCCTCTGATTCCCCGCGTCTGATTCCCTACCTCTGATTCCCAACCTATGATTCCCCACCTCTGATTCCCTATATCTGATTCTCCTCCTCTGTTTCCCAGCCTCTGATTCTCCGACTCTGTTTCCCCATATCTGATTCCCCGCCTCTGATTCCCCAACTCTGATTCCCCGCCTCTGATTCCCCAGCTCTGATACCCCGCCGCTGATACCCCGCGTCTGATTCCCTGCCTCTGATGCCCTGCCTCTGATTCCTCATCTCTGATTCCCTGCCTCTGATTCCCCGCCTCTAATTCCCCGCCTCTGATTCCCCATATCTGATTCCCCGCCTCTGATTCCCCAACTCTGATTTCCCGCCTCTTATTCCCCAGCTCTGATTCCCCGCCTCTGATACCCCGCGTCTGATTCCCTGCCTCTGATTCCCCGCCTCTGATTCCCAGCTCTGATTCCCCACCTCTGATTCCCCGCGTCTGATTCCCTGCCTCTGATTCCACGCCTCTGATTCCCCATCTCTGAATCACCACCTCTGATTCCCCACCTCTGAATCCCCATATCTGATTCCCCGCCTCTGTTTCCCCATATCTGATTCCCGGACTCTGATTCCCCACCTCTGATTCCCCATCTCTGATTCCGCACATCCGATTCCCTGCCTCTGATTCCCCGCCTCTGATTCCCCGCGTCTGATTCCCTACCTCTGATTCACAACCCTTGATTCCCCACCTCTGATTCCCTATATCTGATTCTCCGCCTCTGTTTCCCAGCCTCTGATTCTCCGACTCTGTTTCCCCATATCTGATTCCACGCCTCTGATTCCCCAACTCTGATTCCCCGCCTCTGATTCCCCAGCTCTGATTCCCCGCCTCTGATACCCCGCGTCTGATACCCTGCCTCTGATTCCCCACCTCTGATTCCCCACCTCTGATTCCCCATATCTGATTCCCCGCCACAGTTTCCCCGCCTCTGATACCCCGCCTCTGATTCCCCATATCTGATTCCCCGCTTCTGATTCCCCAACTCTGATTCCCCGCCTCTGATTCGCCAGCTATGATTCCCCGCCTCTGATTCCCCGCGTCTGATTCCCTGCATCTGATTCCACGCCTCTGAATCCCCATCTCTGATTCACCACCTCTGATTCCCTGCGTCTGATTCCCCGCCTCTGATTCCCCATCTCTGATTCCCCATCTCTGATTCCCCAATTCTGATTCCCCGCCTCTGATTCCCCAGCTCTGATACCCCGCCTCTGATTCCCTGCCTCTGATTCTCAACCTCTGATTCCCCACCTCTGATTCCCCATATCTGATTCCCCACGTCTGTTTCCCCACCTCTGATTCCCGGCATCTGATTCCAGGCCTCTGATTCCCGGCCTCTGATTCCCTGCCTCTGATTTCCCATCTCTGATTCCCCACATCTGATTCCCTGCCTCTGATACCCTGCCTCTGATTCCCCGCCTCTGATTCCCCGCCTCTGATTCCCCACCTCTGATTCCCCATATCTGATTCCCCGCCTCTGTTTCCCCGCCTCTGATTCCCCGCCTCTGTTTCCCCATATCTGATTCCCGGACTCTGATTCCCCAGCTCAGATTACCCATCTCTGATTCCGCACATCCGATTCCCTGCCTCTGATTCCCCGCCTCTGATTCCCTGCGTCTGATTCCCTACCTCTGATTCCCAACCTATGATTCCCCACCTCTGATTCCCTATATCTGATTCTCCGCCTCTGTTTCCCAGCCTCTGATTCACCGCCTCTGTTTCCCCATATCTGATTCCCCGCCTCTGATTCCCCAACTCTGATTCCCCGCCCCTGATTCCCCCGCTCTGATTCCCCTCCTCTGATACCCCGCGTCTGATTCCCTGCCTCTGATGCCCTGCCTCTGATTCCTAATCTCTGATTCTCTGCCTCTGATTCCCCGCCTCTGATTCCCCGCCTCTGATTCCCCAGTTCTGATTCCCAGCCTCTGATTCCCCGCGTCTGTTTCCCAGACTCTGATTCTCTGACTCTGTTTCCCCATATCTGATTCCCCGCCTCTGATTCCCAAACTCTGATTCCCCGCCTCTGATTCCCCAGCTCTGATTCCCCGCCTCTGATACCCCGCGTCTGATTCCCTGCCTCTGATTCCCCGCCTCTGATTCCCCAGCTCTGATTCCCCACCTCTGATTCCCCGCGTCTGATTCCCTGCCTCTGATTCCCCGCCTCTGATTCCCCATCTCTGATTCATCACCTCTGATTCCCCACCTCTGATTCCCCATATCTGATTCCCCGCCTCTGTTTCCTCGACTCTGATTCCCCGCCTCTGTTTCCACATATCTAAATCCCCGCCTCTGATACCCCAACTCTGATTCCCCGCCTCTGATCCCCCAGCTCTGATTCCCCGCCTCTGATTCCCTGCGTCTGATTCCCTGCCTCTGATTCCCCGCCTCTGATTCCCCATCTCTGATTCACCACCTCTGATTCCCTACCTATGATTCCCCATATCTGATTCCCCTCCTCTGTTTCCCCGCCTCTGATTCCCCGCCTCTGATTCCCCATATCTGATACCCCACCTCTGATTCCCCGCGTCTGATACCCCGCCTCTGATTCCCCAGCTCTGATTCCCCGCCTCTGATACCCTGCGTCTCTGATTCCCCGCCTCTGGTTCCCCGCGTCTGATACCCCGCCTCTGATTCCCCAGCTCTGATTCCCCGCCTCTGATACCCTGCGTCTCTGATTCCCCGCCTCTGATTCCCCAACTCTGATTCCCCGCCTCTGATTCCCCAGCTCTGATTCCCCGCCTCTGATTCCCCAGCTCTGATTCCCTGCCTCTGATTCCCCGCCTGTGATTCCCCATCTCTTATTCACAACCTCTGCTTCCCCACCTCTGATTCCCCATATCTGATTCCCTGCCGCTGATTCCCCACCTCTGATTCCCCATCTCTGATTCCGCACATCCGATTCCCTGCCTCTGATTCCCCACCTCTGATTCCCTGCCTCTGATTCCCCATCTCTGATTCACAACCTCTGATTCCCCACCTCTGATTCCCCATATCTGATTCCCCGCCTCTGTTTCCCCGACTCTGATTCCCCGCCTCTGATTCGCCAGCTATGATTCCCTGCCTCTGATTCCCCACCTCTGATTCCCCGCCTCTGATTCGCCAGCTATGATTCCCCGCCTCTGGTTTCACGTGTCTGATTCCCTGCCTCTGATTCCCTGCCTCTGATTCCCCATCTCTGATTCACCACCTCTGATTCCCCAATTCTGATTCCCCGCCTCTGATTCCCCAGCTCTGATTCCCCGCCTCTGATTCCCTGCCTCTGATTCCCAACCACTGATTCCACACCTCTGATTCCCCATATCTGATTCCCCGCCTCTGTTTCACTGCCTATGATTCCCCGCCTCTGTTTCCCCATATCTGATTCCCCGCCTCTGATTCCACAACTCTGATTTCCCGCCTCTGATTCCCCAGCTCTGACTCCCCGTGTTTGATTCCCTGCCTCTGATTACCCGCCTCTGATACCCCATCTCTGATTCACCGCCTCTGCTTTCCCATCTCTGATTCACCGCCTTTGATTCGCCAACTCTGATTCACCATATCTGATTCCCCGCCTCTGTTTCCCCGCCTCTGATTCCCCGCCTCTGATTCCCCATATCTCATTCCCCGCCTCTGATTCCCCATCTCTGATTCCCGGACTCTGATTCCCCACCTCTGATTCCCAGTCCTCTTATTCCCGGCATCTGATTCCCGGCCTCTGATTCCCGGACTCTGATTCCCTGCCACTGATTCCCCGCCCCTGATTCTCCACCTCTGATTCCCCATATCTGATTCCCCGCCTCTGTTTCCCTGCCTCAGATTCGCCGCCTCTGATACCCCGCCTCTGATTCCCCATCTCTAATTCATCAAATCTGATTCCCCACCTCTGCTTCCCCATCACTGATTCACTGCCTCTGATTCGCCACCTCTGATTCCCCATATCTGATTCCCTGCCTCTGTTTCCCTGCCTCTTATTCCCGGACTCTGAATCCCCACCACTGATTCCCAGCCTCTGATTCCCGGCCTCTGATTCCCGGCCTCTGATTCCCGGCCTCTGATTCCCCGCTTCTGATTCTGATTCCCTGCCTCTGATTCCCCATCTCTGATTCCCCTCATCTGATTCCCTGCCTCTGATTCCCTGCCTCTGATTCCCCGCCTCTGATTCCCCGCATCAGATTCCCAACCTCTGAGTCCCCACCTCTGATTCCCCATATCTGATTCCCCGCCTCTGTTTCCCCGCCTCTGATACCCCGCCTCTGTTTCCCCATATCTGATTCCCGGACTCTGATTCCCCACCTCTGATTCCCCATGTCTAATTCCGCACATCCGATTCCCTGCCTCTGATTCCCCGCCTCTGATTCCCCGCGTCTGATTCCCTACCTCTGATTCCCAACCTATGATTCCCCACCTCTGATTCCCTATATCTGATTCTCCGCCTCTGTTTCCCAGCCTCTGATTCTCCGACTCTGTTTCCCCATATCTGATTCCCCGCCTCTGATTCCCCAACTCTGATTCCCCGCCTCTGATTCCCCAGCTCTGATTCCCCGCCGCTGATACCCCGCGTCTGATTCCCTGCCTCTGATGCCCTGCCTCTGATTCCTCATCTCTGATTCCCTGCCTCTGATTCCCCGCCTCTAATTCCCCGCCTCTGATTCCCCATATCTGATTCCCCGCCTCTGATTCCCCAACTCTGATTTCCCGCCTCTGATTCCCCAGCTCTGATTCCCCGCCTCTGATACCCAGCGTCTGATTCCCTGCCTCTGATTCCCCGCCTCTGATTCCCCAGCTCTGATTCCCCACTTCTGATTCCCCGCGTCTGATTCCCTGCCTCTGATTCCCCGCCTCCGATTCCCCATCTCTGAATCACCACCTCTGATTCCCCACCTGTGATTCCCCATATCTGATTCCCCGCCTCTGTTTCCCCATATCTGATTCCCGGACTCTGATTCCCCACCTCTGATTCCCCATCTCTGATTCCGCACATCCGATTCCCTGCCTCTGATTCCCCGCCTCTGATTCCCCGCCTCTGATTCCCCGCGTCTGATTCCCTACCTCTGATTCACAACCCTTGATTCCCCACCTCTGATTCCCTATATCTGATTCTCCGCCTCTGTTTCCCAGCCTCTGATACTCCGACTCTGTTTCCCCATATCTGATTCCCCGCCTCTGATTCCCCAACTCTGATTCCCCGCCTCTGATTCCCCAGCTCTGATTCCCCTCCTCTGATACCCCGCGTCTCATACCCTGCCTCTGATTCCCCGCCTCTGATTCCCCAGCTCTGATTCCCCACCTCTGATTCCCCGCTTCTGATTCCCTGCCTCTGATTCCCCGCCTCTGATTCCCCATCTCTGATTCATCACCTCTGATTCCCCACCTCTGATTCCCCATATCTGATTCCCCGCCACAGTTTCCCCGCCTCTGATACCCCGCCTCTGATTCCCCATACCTGATTCCCCGCTTCTGATTCCCCAACTCTGATTCCCCGCCTCTGATTCGCCAGCTATGATTCCCCGCCTCTGATTCCCCGCGTCTGATTCCCTGCCTCTGATTCCACGCCTCTGAATCCCCATCTCTGATTCAACACCTCTGATTCCCTGCGTCTGATTCCCCGCCTCTGATTCCCCATCTCTGATTCCCCATCTCTGATTCCCCAATTCTGATTCCCCGCTTCTGATTCCCCAGCTCTGATACCCCGCCTCTGATTCCCTGCCTCTGATTCTGAACCTCTGATTCCCCACCTCTGATTCCCCATATCTGATTCCCCACGTCTGTTTCCCCACCTCTGATTCCCGGCATCTGATTCCAGGCCTCTGATTCCCGGCCTCTGATTCCCGGCCTCTGATTCCCCGCTTCTGATTCTGATTCCCTGCCTCTGATTCCCCATCTCTGATTCCCCACATCTGATTCCCTGCCTCTGATACCCTGCCTCTGATTCCCCGCCTCTGATTCCCCGCCTCTGTTTCCCAATATCTGATTCCCCACCTCTGATTCCCCATACCTGATTCCCCGCCTCTGTTTCCCCGCCTCTGATTCCCCGCCTCTGTTTCCCCATATCTGATTCCCGGACTCTGATTCCCCAGCTCAGATTACCCATCTCTGATTCCGCACATCCGATTCCCTGCCTCTGATTCCCCGCCTCTGATTCCCTGCGTCTGATTCCCTACCTCTGATTCCCAACCTATGATTCCCCACCTCTGATTCCCTATATCTGATTCTCTGCCTCTGTTTCCCAGCCTCTGATTCCCCGCCTCTGTTTCCCCATATCTGATTCCCCGCCTCTGATTCCCCAACTCTGATTCCCCGCCCCTGATTCCCCCGCTCTGATTCCCCTCCTCTGATACCCCACGTCTGATTCCCTGCCTCTGATGTCCTGCCTCTGATTCCTAATCTCTGATTCTCTGCCTCTGATTCCCCGCCTCTGATTCCCCGCCTCTGATTCCCCAGTTCTGATTCCCAGCCTCTGATTCCCCGCGTCTGATTCCCTGCCTCTGATTCCCCCCCTCTGATTCCCCATCTCTGATTCACCACCTCTGATTCCCCACCTCTGATTCCCCATATCTGATTCCCAGCCTCTGTTTCCCCGCCTCAGATTCCCCACCTCTGATTCCCGGCCTCTGATTCCCGGCCTCTGATTCCCCGCCTCTGAATCCCCAACTCTGATTCCCCGCCTCTGATACCCCGCGTCTGATTCCCTGCCTCTGATTCCCCGCCTCTGATTCCCCAGCTCTGATTCCCCACCTCTGATTCCCCGCTTCTGATTCCCCATCTCTGAATCACCACCTCTGATTCCCCACCTCTGATTCCCCAAATCTGATTTTCCGCCTCTGTTTCCCAGCCTCTGATTCTCTGACTCTGTTTCCCCATATCTGATTCCCCGCCTCTGATTCCCCAACTCTGATTCCCCGCCTCTGATTCCCCAGCTCTGATTCCCCGCCTCTGATACCCCGCGTCTGATTCCCTGCCTCTGATTCCCCGCGTCTGATTCCCTATCTCCGATTCATAACCCTTGATTCCCCACCTCTGATTCCCTATATCTGATTTTCCGCCTCTGTTTCCCAGCCTCTGATTCTCTGACTCTGTTTCCCCATATCTGATTCCCCGCCTCTGATTCCCCAACTCTGATTCCCCGCCTCTGATTCCCCAGCTCTGATTCCCCGCCTCTGATACCCCGCGTCTGATTCCCTGCCTCTGATTCCCCGCCCCTGATTCCCCAGCTCTGATTCCCCACCTCTGATTCCCCGCGTCTGATTCCCTGCCTCTGACTCCCCGCCTCTGATTCCCCATCTCTGATTCATCACCTCTGATTCCCCACCTCTGATTCCCCATATCTGATTCCCCATCTCTGATTCCCCAATTCTGATTCCCCGCCTCTGATTCCCCAGCTCTGATACCCCGCCTCTGATTCCCTGCCTCTGATTCTCAACCTCTGATTCCCCACCTCTGATTCACCATATCTGATTCCCCGCGTCTGTTTCCCCACCTCTGATTCCCGGCCTCTGATTCCCGGCCTCAGATTCCCCGCTTCTGATTCTGATTCCCTGCCTCTGATTCCCCATCTCTGATTCCCCACATCTGATTCCCTGCCTCTGATACCCTGCCTCTGATTCCCCGCCTCTGATTCCCCGCCTCTGATTCCCCACCTCTGATTCCCCATATCTGATTATCCGCCTCTGTTTCCCCGCCTCTGATTCCCCATCTCTGATTCCGCACATCCAATTCCCTGCCTCTGATTCCCTGCGTCTGATTCCCTACCTCTCATTCCCAACCTATGATTCCCCACCTCTGTTTCCCCATATCTGATTCCTCGCCTTTGATTCCCCAACTCTGATTCCCTGCCCCTGATTCCCCAGGTCTAATTCCCCACCTCTGATACCACGCGTCTGATTCCCTGCCTCTGATGCCCTGCCTCTGATTCCTAATCTCTGATTCCCTGCCTCTGATTCCCCGCCTCTGATTCCCCGCCTCTGATTCCCCATATCTGATTCCCCGCCTCTGATTCCCCAACTCTGATTCCCCGCCTCTGATTCCCCAGCTCTGATTCCCCGCCTCTGGTTTCACGTGTCTGATTCCCTGCCTCTGATTCCCCGCCTCTGATTCCCCATCTCTGATTCACCACCTCTGATTCCCCAATTCTGATTCCCCGCCTCTGATTCCCCAGCTCTGATTCCCCGCCTCTGATTCCCTGCCTCTGATTCCCAACCACTGATTCCACACCTCTGATTCCCCATATCTGATTCCTCGCCTCTGTTTCCCTGCCTCTGATTCCCCGCCTCTGTTTCCCCATATCTGATTCCCCGCCTCTGATTCCCCAACTCTGATTCCCCACCTCTGATTCCCCATATCTGATTCCCCGCCTCTGTTTCCCCGCCTCAGATTCCACGCCTCTGATTCCCGGACTCTGAGTCCCCACCTCTGATTCCCGGCCTCTGATTCCCGGCCTCTGATTACCGGCCTCTGATTCCCGGCCTCTGATTTCCGGCCTCTGATTCCCCGCTTCTGATTCTGATTCCCTGCCTCTGATTCCCCATCTCTGATTCCCCACATCTGATTCCCTGTCTCTGATTCCCTGCCTCTGATCCCCACATTTGATTCCCCGCCTCTGATTCCCAACCTCTGATTCCCCACATCTGATTCCCCATATCTGATGCCCCGCCTCTGTTTCCCCGCCTCTGATTCCCCGCCTCTGTTTCCCTATATCTGATTCCCGGATTCTGATTCCCCACCTCTTATTCCCCATCTTTGATTCCGCACATCCGATTCCCTGCCTCTGATTCCCCGCCTCTGATTCCCCGCGTCTGATTCCTTACCTCTGATTCCCAATCTATGATTCCCCACCTCTGATTCCCTATATCTGATTCTCCGCCTCTGTTTCCCAGCCTCTGATTCTCTGACTCTGTTTCCCCATATCTGATTCCCCGCCTCTGATTCCCCAACCCTGATACCCCGCCTCTGATTCCCCAGCTCTGATTCCCCACCTCTGATACCCCGCATCTGATTCCCTGCCTCTGATTCCCCGCCTCTGATTCCCCAGCTCTGATTCCCCACCTCTGATTCCCCGCATCTGATTCCCTGCCTCTGATTCCCCGCCTCTGATTCCCCATCTCTGATTCATCACCTCTGATTCCCCACCTCTGATTCCCCATATCTGATTCCCCGCCTCTGTTTCCCCGACTCTGATTCCCCGCCTCTGATTCCCCATATCTGATTCTCCACTTCAGATTCCCCAACTCTGATTCCCCGCCTCTGATTCGCCAGCTATGATTCCCCGCCTCTGATTCCCAGCTTCTGATTCCCTGCCTCTAATTCCCCGCCTCTGATTCCCAGCTTCTGATTCCCTGCGTCTGATTCCCCGCCTCTGATTCCCCATCTCTGATTCCCCATCTCTGATTCCCCAATTCTGATTCCCCGCCTCTGATTTCCCATCTCTGATTCCCCATATCTGATTCCCCGCCACAGTTTCCCCGCCTCTGATACCCCGCCTCTTATTCCCCATATCTGATTCCCCGCTTCTGATTCCCCAACTCTGATTCCCCGCCTCTGATACGCCAGCTATGATTCCCCGCCTCTGATTCCCCGCGTCCGATTCCCTGCCTCTGATTCCCCGCCTCTGAATCCCCATCTCTGATTCACCACCTCTGATTCCCTGCGTCTGATTCCCCGCCTCTGATTCCCCATCTCTGTTTCCCCATCTCTGATTCCCCAATTCTGATTCCCCGCCTCTGATTCCCCAGCTCTGATACCCCGCCTTTGATTCCCTGCCTCTGATTCTCAACCTCTGATTCCCCACCTCTGATTCCCCATATCTGATTCCCCACGTCTGTTTCCCCACCTCTGATTCCCGGCATCTGATTCCAGGCCTCTGATTCCCGGCCTCTGATTCCCGGTCTCTGATTCCCCGCTTCTGATTCTGATTCCCTGCCTCTGATTCCCCATCTCTGATTCCCCACATCTGATTCCCGGCCTCTGATTCCCGGTCTCTGATTCCCCGCTTCTGATTCTGATTCCCCGCCTCTGATTCCCCGCCTCTGATTCCCCACCTCTGATTCCCTGCCTCTGATTCCCCATCTCTGATTCACAACCTCTGATTCCCCACCTCTGATTCCTCATATCTGATTCCCCGCCTCTGTTTCCCCGACTCTGATTCCCCGCCTCTGATTCGCCAGCTATGATTTCCCGCCTCTGATTCCCCACCTCTGATTCCCGGCCTCTGATTCGCCAGCTATGATTCCCCGCCTCTGGTTTCACGTGTCTGATTCCCTGCCTCTGATTCCCCGCCTCTGATTCCCCATCTCTGATTCACCACCTCTGATTCCCCAATTCTGATTCCCCGCCTCTGATTCCCTGCCTCTGATTCCCAACCACTGATTCCACACCTCTGATTCCCCATATCTGATTCCTCGCCTCTGTTTCCCTGCCTCTGATTCCCCGCCTCTGTTTCCCCATATCTGATTCCCCGCCTCTGATTCCCCAACTCTGATTCCCCGCCTCTGATTCCCCAGCTCTGACTCCCCGTGTTTGATTCCCTGCCTCTAATTACCCGCCTCTGATACCCCATCTCTGATTCACCGCCTCTGATTCCCCATCTCTGATTCACCGCCTTTGATTCGCCAACTCTGATTCACCATATCTGATTCCCCGCCTCTGTTTCCCCGCCTCTGATTCCCCATCTCTGATTCCCGGACTCTGATTCCCCACCTCTGATTCCCAGTCCTCTTATTCAGGGCATCTGATTCCCGGCCTCTGATTCCCGGACTCTGATTCCCTGCCACTGATTCCCCGCCCCTGATTCCCCGCCTCTGTTTCCCTGCCTCTGATTCCCGGACTCTGAATCCCCACCACTGATTCCCGGCCTCTGATTCCCGGCCTCTGATTCCCGGCCTCTGATTCCCGGCCTCTGATTCCCCGCTTCTGATTCTGATTCCCTGCCTCTGATTCCCCATCTCTGATTCCCCACATCTGATTCCCTGACTCTGATTCCCTGCCTCTGATTCCCCGCCTCTGATTCCCCGCATCTGATTCCCAACCTCTGAATCCCCACCTCTGATTCCCCATCTCTAATTCCGCACATCCGATTCCCTGCCTCTGATTCCCCGCCTCTGATTCCCCGCGTCTGATTCCCTACCTCTGATTCCCAACCTATGATTCCCCACCTCTGATTCCCTATATCTGATTCTCCTCCTCTGTTTCCCAGCCTCTGATTCTCCGACTCTGTTTCCCCATATCTGATTCCCGCCCTCTGATTCCCCAACTCTGATTCCCCGCCTCTGATTCCCCAGCTCTGATTCCTTGCCGCTGATACCCCGCGTCTGATTCCCTGCCTCTGATGCCCTGCCTCTGAATCCCCATCTCTGATTCACCACCTCTGATTCCCTGCGTCTGATTCCCCGCCTATGATTCCCCATCTCTGATTCCCGGCCTCTGATTCCCGGCCTCTGATTCCCGGCCTCTGATTCCCGGCCTCTGATTCCCGGCCTCTGATTCCCGGCCTCTGATTCCCCGCTTCTGATTCTGATTCCCTGCCTCTGATTCCCCATCTCTGATTCCCCACATCTGATTCCCTGCCTCTGATTCCCTGCCTCTGATCCCCACATTTGATTCCCCGTCTCTGATTCCCCATATCTGATTCCCGGATTCTGATTCCCCACCTCTGATTCCCCATCTTTGATTCCGCACATCCGATTCCCTGCCTCTGATTCCCCGCCTCTGATTCCCCGCGTCTGATTCCTTACCTCTGATTCCCAATCTATGATTCCCCACCTCTGATTCACTATATCTGATTCTCCGCCTCTGTTTCCCAGCCTCTGATTCTCTGACTCTGTTTCCCCATATCTGATTCCCCGCCTCTGATTCCCAACCCTGATACCCCGCCTCTGATTCCCCAGCTCTGATTCCCCACCTCTGAAACCCCGCATCTGATTCCCTGCCTCTGATTCCCCGCCTCTGATTCCCCAGCTCTGATTCCCCACCTCTGATTCCCCGCGTCTGATTCCCTGCCTCTGATTCCCCGCCTCTGATTCCCCATGTCTGATTCATCACCTCTGATTCCCCACCTCTGATTCCCCATATCTGATTCCCCGCCTCTGTTTCCCCGACTCTGATTCCCCGCCTCTGATTCCCCATATCTGATTCTCCACTTCAGATTCCCCAACTCTGATTCCCCGCCTCTGATTCCCCAGCTCTGATTCCCTGCCTCTGATTCCCCAGCTCTGATTGCCTGCCTCTGATTCCCCGCCTGTGATTCCCCATCTCTTATTCACAACCTCTGCTTCCCCACCTCTGATTCCCCATATCTGATTCCCTGCCGCTGATTCCCCACCTCTGATTCCCCATCTCTGATTCCGCACATCCGATTCCATGCCTCTGATTCCCCATCTCTGATTCACAACCTCTGATTCCCCACCTCTGATTCCCCATATCTGATTCCCCGCCTCTGTTTCCCCGACTCTGATTCCCCGCCTCTGATTCGCCAGCTATGATTCCCCGCCTCTGATTCCCCATCTCTGATTCCCCGCCTCTGATTCACCAGCTATGATTCCCCGCCTCTGGTTTCACGTGTCTGATTCCCTGCCTCTGATTCCCCGCCTCTGATTCCCCATCTCTGATTCACCACCTCTGATTCCCCAATTCTGATACCCCGCCTCTGATTCCCCAGCTCTATTTCCCCGCCTCTGATTCCCTGCCTCTGATTCCCAACCACTGATTCCACATCTCTGATTCCCCATATCTGATTCCCCGCCTCTGTTTCCCTGCCTCTGATTCCCCGCCTCTGTTTCCCCATATCTGATTCCCCGCCTCTGATTCCCCAACTCTGATTCCCCGCCTCTGATTCCCCAGCTCTGACTCCCCGTGTTTGATTCCCTGCCTCTGATTACCCGCCTCTGATACCCCATCTCTGATTCACCGCCTCTGATTCCCCATCTCTGATTCACCGCCTTTGATTCGCCAACTCTGATTCACCATATCTGATTCCCCGCCTCTGTTTCCCCGCCTCTGATTCCCCGCCTCTGATTCCCCATATCTCATTCCCCGCCTCTGATTCCCCATCTCTGATTCCCGGACTCTGATTCCCCACCTCTGATTCCCAGTCCTCTTATTCCCGACATCTGATTCCCGGCCTCTGATTCCCGGACTCTGATTCCCTGCCACTGATTCCCCGCCCCTGATTCTCCACCTCTGATTCCCCATATCTGATTCCCCGCCTCTGTTTCCATGCCTCTGATTCGCCGCCTCTGATACCCCGCCTCTGATTCCCCATCTCTAATTCATCACATCTGATTCCCCACCTCTGCTTCCCCATCACTGATTCACTGCCTCTGATTCGCCACCTCTGATTCCCCATATCTGATTCCCTGCCTCTGTTTCCCTGCCTCTTATTCCCGGACTCTGAATCCCCACCACTGATTCCCGGCCTCTGATTCCCGGCCTCTGATTCCCGGCCTCTGATTCCCGGCCTCTGATTCCCCGCTTCTGATTCTGATTCCCTGCCTCTGATTCCCCATCTCTGATTCCCCACATCTGATTCCCTGACTCTGATTCCCTGCCTCTGATTCCCCGCCTCTGATTCCCCGCATCTGATTCCCAACCTCTGATTCCCCACCTCTGATTCCCCATCTCTAATTCCGCACATCCGATTCCCTGCCTCTGATTCCCCGCCTCTGATTCCCCGCGTCTGATTCCCTACCTCTGATTCCCAACCTATGATTCCCCACCTCTGATTCCCTATATCTGATTCTCCTCCTCTGTTTCCCAGCCTCTGATTCTCCGACTCTGTTTCCCCATATCTGATTCCCCGCCTCTGATTCCCCAACTCTGATTCCCCGCCTCTGATTCCCCAGCTCTGATTCCCCGCCGCTGATACCCCGCGTCTGATTCCCTGCCTCTGATGCCCTGCCTCTGATTCCTCATCTCTGATTCCCTGCCTCTGATTCCCCGCCTCTAATTCCCCGCCTCTGATTCCCCATATCTGATTCCCCGCCTCTGATTCCCCAACTCTGATTTCCCGCCTGTTATTCCCCAGCTCTTATTCCCCGCCTCTGATACCCCGCGTCTGATTCCCTGCCTCTGATTCCCCGCCTCTGATTCCCCAGCTCTGATTCCCCACCTCTGATTCCCCGCATCTGATTCCCTGCCTCTGATTCCCCGCCTCTGATTCCCCATCTCTGAATCACCACCTCTGATTCCCCACCTCTGATTCCCCATATCCGATTCCCCGCCTCTGTTTCCCCATATCTGATTCCCGGACTCTGATTCCCCACCTCTGATTCCCCACCTCTGATTCCCCAGCTCTGATTCCCCGCCTCTGATACCCCGCGTCTGATACCCTGCCTCTGATTCCCCGCCTCTGATTCCCCATCTCTGATTCCCCACCTCTGATTCCCCACCTCTGATTCCACATATCTGATTCCCCGCCACAGTTTCCCCGCCTCTGATACCCCGCCTCTGATTCCCCATATCTGATTCCCCGCTTCTGATTCCCCAACTCTGATTCCCCGCCTCTGATTCGCCAGCTATGATTCCCCGCCTCTGATTCCCCGCGTCTGATTCCCTGCATCTGATTCCACGCCTCTGAATCCCCATCTCTGATTCACCACCTCTGATTCCCTGCGTCTGATTCCCCGCCTCTGATTCCCCATCTCTGATTCCCCATCTCTGATTCCCCAATTCTGATTCCCCGCCTCTGATTCCCCAGCTCTGATACCCCGCCTCTGATTCCCCATCTCTGATTCACCGCCTTTGATTCGCCAACTCTGATTCACCATATCTGATTCCCCGCCTCTGTTTCCCCGCCTCTGATTCCCCATCTCTGATTCCCGGACTCTGATTCCCCACCTCTGATTCCCAGTCCTCTTATTCAGGGCATCTGATTCCCGGCCTCTGATTCCCGGACTCTGATTCCCTGCCACTGATTCCCCGCCCCTGATTCCCCGCCTCTGTTTCCCTGCCTCTGATTCCCGGACTCTGAATCCCCACCACTGATTCCCGGCCTCTGATTCCCGGCCTCTGATTCCCGGCCTCTGATTCCCGGCCTCTGATTCCCCGCTTCTGATTCTGATTCCCTGCCTCTGATTCCCCATCTCTGATTCCCCACATCTGATTCCCTGACTCTGATTCCCTGCCTCTGATTCCCCGCCTCTGATTCCCCGCATCTGATTCCCAACCTCTGAATCCCCACCTCTGATTCCCCATCTCTAATTCCGCACATCCGATTCCCTGCCTCTGATTCCCCGCCTCTGATTCCCCGCGTCTGATTCCCTACCTCTGATTCCCAACCTATGATTCCCCACCTCTGATTCCCTATATCTGATTCTCCTCCTCTGTTTCCCAGCCTCTGATTCTCCGACTCTGTTTCCCCATATCTGATTCCCCGCCTCTGATTCCCCAACTCTGATTCCCCGCCTCTGATTCCCCAGCTCTGATTCCCCGCCGCTGATACCCCGCGTCTGATTCCCTGCCTCTGATGCCCTG
The DNA here is from genome assembly GCF_036971445.1 of Narcine bancroftii. Classification (NCBI taxonomy): domain Eukaryota; kingdom Metazoa; phylum Chordata; class Chondrichthyes; order Torpediniformes; family Narcinidae; genus Narcine; species Narcine bancroftii. Next base: position 258,657,436 of record NC_091470.1, read on the forward strand.
CCTCTGAATCCCCATCTCTGATTCACCACCTCTGATTCCCTGCGTCTGATTCCCCGCCTATGATTCCCCATCTCTGATTCCCGGCCTCTGATTCCCGGCCTCTGATTCCCGGCCTCTGATTCCCGGCCTCTGATTCCCGGCCTCTGATTCCCCGCTTCTGATTCTGATTCCCTGCCTCTGATTCCCCATCTCTGATTCCCCACATCTGATTCCCTGCCTCTGATTCCCTGCCTCTGATCCCCACATTTGATTCCCCGTCTCTGATTCCCAACCTCTGATTCCCCACCTCTGATTCCCCATATCTGATGCCCCGCCTCTGTTTCCCCGCCTCTGATTCCCCGCCACTGTTTCCCCATATCTGATTCCCGGATTCTGATTCCCCACCTCTGATTCCCCATCTTTGATTCCGCACATCCGATTCCCTGCCTCTGATTCCCCGCCTCTGATTCCCCGCGTCTGATTCCTTACCTCTGATTCCCAATCTATGATTCCCCACCTCTGATTCACTATATCTGATTCTCCGCCTCTGTTTCCCAGCCTCTGATTCTCTGACTCTGTTTCCCCATATCTGATTCCCCGCTTCTGATTCCCCAACCCTGATACCCCGCCTCTGATTCCCCAGCTCTGATTCCCCACCTCTGAAACCCCGCATCTGATTCCCTGCCTCTGATTCCCCGCCTCTGATTCCCCAGCTCTGATTCCCCACCTCTGATTCCCCGCGTCTGATTCCCTGCCTCTGATTCCCCGCCTCTGATTCCCCATGTCTGATTCATCACCTCTGATTCCCCACCTCTGATTCCCCATATCTGATTCCCCGCCTCTGTTTCCCCGACTCTGATTCCCCGCCTCTGATTCCCCATATCTGATTCTCCACTTCAGATTCCCCAACTCTGATTCCCCGCCTCTGATTCCCCAGCTCTGATTCCCTGCCTCTGATTCCCCAGCTCTGATTGCCTGCCTCTGATTCCCCGCCTGTGATTCCCCATCTCTTATTCACAACCTCTGCTTCCCCACCTCTGATTCCCCATATCTGATTCCCTGCCGCTGATTCCCCACCTCTGATTCCCCATCTCTGATTCCGCACATCCGATTCCCTGCCTCTGATTCCCCATCTCTGATTCACAACCTCTGATTCCCCACCTCTGATTCCCCATATCTGATTCCCCGCCTCTGTTTCCCCGACTCTGATTCCCCGCCTCTGATTCGCCAGCTATGATTCCCCGCCTCTGATTCCCCATCACTGATTCCCCGCCTCTGATTCGCCAGCTATGATTCCCCGCCTCTGGTTTCACGTGTCTGATTCCCTGCCTCTGATTCCCCGCCTCTGATTCCCCATCTCTGATTCACCACCTCTGATTCCCCAATTCTTATACCCCGCCTCTGATTCCCCAGCTCTATTTCCCCGCCTCTGATTCCCTGCCTCTGATTCCCAACCACTGATTCCACATCTCTGATTCCCCATATCTGATTCCCCGCCTCTGTTTCCCTGCCTCTGATTCCCCGCCTCTGTTTCCCCATATCTGATTCCCCGCCTCTGATTCCCCAACTCTGATTCCCCGCCTCTGATTCCCCAGCTCTGACTCCCCGTGTTTGATTCCCTGCCTCTGATTACCCGCCTCTGATACCCCATCTCTGATTCACCGCCTCTGATTCCCCATCTCTGATTCACCGCCTTTGATTCGCCAACTCTGATTCACCATATCTGATTCCCCGCCTCTGTTTCCCCGCCTCTGATTCCCCGCCTCTGATTCCCCATATCTCATTCCCCGCCTCTGATTCCCCATCTCTGATTCCCGGACTCTGATTCCCCACCTCTGATTCCCAGTCCTCTTATTCCCGACATCTGATTCCCGGCCTCTGATTCCCGGACTCTGATTCCCTGCCACTGATTCCCCGCCCCTGATTCTCCACCTCTGATTCCCCATATCTGATTCCCCGCCTCTGTTTCCATGCCTCTGATTCGCCGCCTCTGATACCCCGCCTCTGATTCCCCATCTCTAATTCATCACATCTGATTCCCCACCTCTGCTTCCCCATCACTGATTCACTGCCTCTGATTCGCCACCTCTGATTCCCCATATCTGATTCCCTGCCTCTGTTTCCCTGCCTCTTATTCCCGGACTCTGAATCCCCACCACTGATTCCCGGCCTCTGATTCCCGGCCTCTGATTCCCGGCCTCTGATTCCCGGCCTCTGATTCCCCGCTTCTGATTCTGATTCCCTGCCTCTGATTCCCCATCTCTGATTCCCCACATCTGATTCCCTGACTCTGATTCCCTGCCTCTGATTCCCCGCCTCTGATTCCCCGCATCTGATTCCCAACCTCTGATTCCCCACCTCTGATTCCCCATCTCTAATTCCGCACATCCGATTCCCTGCCTCTGATTCCCCGCCTCTGATTCCCCGCGTCTGATTCCCTACCTCTGATTCCCAACCTATGATTCCCCACCTCTGATTCCCTATATCTGATTCTCCTCCTCTGTTTCCCAGCCTCTGATTCTCCGACTCTGTTTCCCCATATCTGATTCCCCGCCTCTGATTCCCCAACTCTGATTCCCCGCCTCTGATTCCCCAGCTCTGATTCCCCGCCGCTGATACCCCGCGTCTGATTCCCTGCCTCTGATGCCCTGCCTCTGATTCCTCATCTCTGATTCCCTGCCTCTGATTCCCCGCCTCTAATTCCCCGCCTCTGATTCCCCATATCTGATTCCCCGCCTCTGATTCCCCAACTCTGATTTCCCGCCTCTTATTCCCCAGCTCTTATTCCCCGCCTCTGATACCCCGCGTCTGATTCCCTGCCTCTGATTCCCCGCCTCTGATTCCCCAGTTCTGATTCCCCACCTCTGATTCCCCGCGTCTGATTCCCTGCCTCTGATTCCCCGCCTCTGATTCCCCATCTCTGAATCACCACCTCTGATTCCCCACCTCTGATTCCCCATATCCGATTCCCCGCCTCTGTTTCCCCATATCTGATTCCCGGACTCTGATTCCCCACCTCTGATTCCCCACCTCTGATTCCCCAGCTCTGATTCCCCGCCTCTGATACCCCGCGTCTGATACCCTGCCTCTGATTCCCCGCCTCTGATTCCCCATCTCTGATTCCCCACCTCTGATTCCCCACCTCTGATTCCACATATCTGATTCCCCGCCACAGTTTCCCCGCCTCTGATACCCCGCCTCTGATTCCCCATATCTGATTCCCCGCTTCTGATTCCCCAACTCTGATTCCCCGCCTCTGATTCGCCAGCTATGATTCCCCGCCTCTGATTCCCCGCGTCTGATTCCCTGCATCTGATTCCACGCCTCTGAATCCCCATCTCTGATTCACCACCTCTGATTCCCTGCGTCTGATTCCCCGCCTCTGATTCCCCATCTCTGATTCCCCATCTCTGATTCCCCAATTCTGATTCCCCGCCTCTGATTCCCCAGCTCTGATACCCCGCCTCTGATTCCCTGCCTCTGATTCTCAACCTCTGATTCCCCACCTCTGATTCCCCATATCTGATTCCCCACGTCTGTTTCCCCACCTCTGATTCCCGGCATCTGATTCCAGGCCTCTGATTCCCGGACTCTGATTCCCGGCCTCTGATTCCCCGCTTCTGATTCTGATTCCCTGCCTCTGATACCCTGCCTCTGATTCCCCGCCTCTGATTCCCCGCCTCTGATTCCCCACCTCTGATTCCCCATATCTGATTCCCCGCCTCTGTTTCCCCGCCTCTGATTCCCCGCCTCTGTTTCCCCATATCTGATTCCCGGACTCTGATTCCCCAGCTCAGATTACCCATCTCTGATTCCGCACATCCGATTCCCTGCCTCTGATTCCCTACCTCTGATTCCCAACCTATGATTCCCCACCTCTGATTCCCTATATCTGATTCTCCGCCTCTGTTTCCCAGCCTCTGATTCCCCGCCTCTGTTTCCCCATATCTGATTCCCCGCCTCTGATTCCCCAACTCTGATTCCCCGCCCCTGATTCCCCCGCTCTGATTCCCCAGTTCTGATTCCCAGCCTCTGATTCCCCGCGTCTGTTTCCCAGCCTCTGATTCTCTGACTCTGTTTCCCCATATCTGATTCCCCGCCTCTGATTCCCAAACTCTGATTCCCCGCCTCTGATTCCCCAGCTCTGATTCCCCGCCTCTGATACCCCGCGTCTGATTCCCTGCCTCTGATTCCCTGCCTCTGATTCCCCAGCTCTGATTCCCCACCTCTGATTCCCCGCGTCTGATTCCCTGCCTCTGATTCCCCACCTCTGATTCCCTGCCTCTGATTCCCCATCTCTGATTCACAACCTCTGATTCCCCACCTCTGATTCCCCATATCTGATTCCCCGCCTCTGTTTCCCCAACTCTGATTCCCCGCCTCTGATTCGCCAGCTATGAATCCCCGCCTCTGATTCCACAACTCTGATTCCCCGCCTCTGATTCCCCAATTCTTATTCCCCGCCTCTGATTCCCCAGCTCTGACTCCCCGTGTTTGATTCCCTGCCTCTGATTACCCGCCTCTGATACCCCATCTCTGATTCACCGCCTCTGATTCCCCATCTCTGATTCACCGCCTTTGATTCGCCAACTCTGATTCACCATATCTGATTCCCCGCCTCTGTTTCCCCGCCTCTGATTCCCCGCCTCTGATTCCCCATATCTCATTCCCCGCCTCTGATTCCCCATCTCTGATTCCCGGTCTCTGATTCCCCACCTCTGATTCCCAGTCCTCTTATTCCCGGCATCTGATTCCCGGCCTCTGATTCCCGGACTCTGATTCCCTGCCACTGATTCCCCGCCCCTTATTCTCCAACTCTGATTCCCCATATCTGATTCCCCGCCTCTGTTTCCCTGCCTCTGATTCGCCGCCTCTGATACCCCGCCTCTGATTCCCCATCTCTAATTCATCACATCTGATTCCCCACCTCTGCTTCCCCATCACTGATTCACTGCCTCTGATTCGCCACCTCTGATTCCCCATATCTGATTCCCTGCCTCTGTTTCCCTGCCTCTTATTCCCGGACTCTGAATCCCCACCACTGATTCCCGGCCTCTGATTCCCGGCCTCTGATTCCCGGCCTCTGATTCCCGGCCTCTGATTCCCCGCTTCTGATTCTGATTCCCTGCCTCTGATTCCCCATCTCTGATTCCCCACATCTGATTCCCTGCCTCTGATTCCCTGCCTCTGATTCCCCGCCTCTGATTCCCCGCATCTGATTCCCAACCTCTGATTCCCCACCTCTGATTCCCCATATCTGATTCCCCGACTTTGTTTCCCCGCCTCTGATTCCCCGCCTCTGTTTCCCCATATCTGATTCCCGGACTCTGATTCCCCACCTCTGATTCCCCATCTCTAATTCCGCACATCTGATTCCCTGCCTCTGATTCCCCGCCTCTGATTCCCCGCGTCTGATTCCCTACCTCTGATTCCCAACCTATGATTCCCCACCTCTGATTCCCTATATCTGATTCTCCTCCTCTGTTTCCCAGCCTCTGATTCTCCGACTCTGTTTCCCCATATCTGATTCCCCGCCTCTGATTCCCCAACTCTGATTCCCCGCCTCTGATTCCCCAGCTCTGATTCCCCGCCGCTGATACCCCGCGTCTGATTCCCTGCCTCTGATGCCCTGCCTCTGATTCCTCATCACTGATTCCCTGCCTCTGATTCCCCGCCTCTAATTCCCCGCCTCTGATTCCCCATATCTGATTCCCCGCCTCTGATTCCCCAACACTGATTTCCCGCCTCTTATTCCCCAGCTCTGATTCCCCGCCTCTGATACCCCGCGTCTGATTCCCTGCCTCTGATTCCCCGCCTCTGATTCCCAGCTCTGATTCCCCACCTCTGATTCCCCGCGTCTGATTCCCTGCCTCTGATTCCACGCCTCTGATTCCCCATCTCTGAATCACCACCTCTGATTCCCCACCTCTGATTCCCCATATCTGATTCCCCGCCTCTGTTTCCCCATATCTGATTCCCGGACTCTGATTCCCCACCTCTGATTCCCCATCTCTGATTCCGCACATCCGATTCCCTGCCTCTGATTCCCCGCCTCTGATTCCCCGCGTCTGATTCCCTACCTCTGATTCACAACCCTTGATTCCCCACCTCTGATTCCCTATATCTGATTCTCCGCCTCTGTTTTCCAGCCTCTGATTCTCCGACTCTGTTTCCCCATATCTGATTCCGCGCCTCTGATTCCCCAACTCTGATTCCCCGCCATTGATTCCCCAGCTCTGATTCCCCGCCTCTGATTGCCCGTGTCTGATTCCCTATCTCTGATTCACAACCCTTGATTCCCCACCTCTGAATCCCTATATCTGATTCTCCGCCTCTGTTTCCCAGCCTCTGATTCTCTGAGTCTGTTTCCCCATATCTGATTCCCCGCCTCTGATTCCCCAACTCTGATTCCCCGCCTCTGATTCCCCCGCTCTGATTCCCCGCCTCTGATACCCCGCGTCTGATTCCCTGCCTCTGATTCCCCGCCCCTGATTCCCCAGCTCTGATTCCCCACCTCTGATTCCCCACGTCTGATTCCCTGCCACTGACTCCCCGACTCTGATTCCCCATCTCTGATTCATCACCTCTGATTCCCCACCTCTGATTCCCCATATCTGATTCCCCATCTCTGATTCCCCAATTCTGATTCCCCGCCTCTGATTCCCCAGCTCTGATACCCCGCCTCTGATTCCCTGCCTCTGATTCTCAACCTCTGATTCCCCACCTCTGATTCCCCATATCTGATTCCCCGCGTCTGTTTCCCCACCTCTGATTCCCGGCCTCTGATTCCAGGCCTCTGATTCCCGGCCTCTGATTCCCGGCCTCAGATTCCCCGCTTCTGATTCTGATTCCCTGCCTCTGATTCCCCATCTCTGATTCCCCACATCTGATTCCCTGCCTCTAATACCCTGCCTCTGATTCCCCGCCTCTGATTCCCCGCCTCTGATTCCCCACCTCTGATTCCCCATATCTGATTATCCGCCTCTGTTTCCCCGCCTCTGATTTCCCACCTCTGTTTCCCCATATCTGATTCCCGGACTCTGATTCCCCAGCTCAGATTACCCATCTCTGATTCCGCACATCCGATTCCCTGCCTCTGATCCCTGCGTCTGATTCCCTACCTCTCATTCCCAACCTATGATTCCCCACCTCTGATTCCCTATATCTGATTCTCCGCCTCTGTTTCCCAGCCTATGATTTCCCGCCTCTGTTTCCCCATATCTGATTCCTCGCCTTTGATTCCCCAACTCTGATTCCCTGCCCCTGATTCCCCACGTCTAATTCCCCACCTCTGATACCACGCGTCTGATTCCCTGCCTCTGATGCCCTGCCTCTGATTCCTAATCTCTGATTCCCTGCCTCTGATTCCCCGCCTCTGATTCCCCGCCTCTGATTCCCCATCTCTAATTCATCACATCTGATTCCCCACCTCTGCTTCCCCATCACTGATTCACTGCCTCTGATTCGCCACCTCTGATTCCCCATATCTGATTCCCTGCCTCTGTTTCCCTGCCTCTTATTCCCGGACTCTGAATCCCCACCACTGATTCCCGGACTCTGATTCCCGGCCTCTGATTCCCGGCCTCTGATTCCCGGCCTCTGATTCCCCGCTTCTGATTCTGATTCCCTGCCTCTGATTCCCCATCTCTGATTCCCCACATCTGATTCCCTGACTCTGATTCCCTGCCTCTGATTCCCCGCCTCTGATTCCCCGCATCTGATTCCCAACCTCTGATTCCCCACCTCTGATTCCCCATCTCTAATTCCGCACATCCGATTCCCTGCCTCTGATTCCCCGCCTCTGATTCCCCGCGTCTGATTCCCTACCTCTGATTCCCAACCTATGATTCCCCACCTCTGATTCCCTATATCTGATTCTCCTCCTCTGTTTCCCAGCCTCTGATTCTCCGACTCTGTTTCCCCATATCTGATTCCCCGCCTCTGATTCCCCAACTCTGATTCCCCGCCTCTGATTCCCCAGCTCTGATTCCCCGCCGCTGATACCCCGCGTCTGATTCCCTGCCTCTGATGCCCTGCCTCTGAATCCCCATCTCTGATTCACCACCTCTGATTCCCTGCGTCTGATTCCCCGCCTATGATTCCCCATCTCTGATTCCCGGCCTCTGATTCCCGGCCTCTGATTCCCGGCCTCTGATTCCCGGCCTCTGATTCCCGGCCTCTGATTCCCGGCCTCTGATTCCCCGCTTCTGATTCTGATTCCCTGCCTCTGATTCCCCATCTCTGATTCCCCACATCTGATTCCCTGCCTCTGATTCCCTGCCTCTGATCCCCACATTTGATTCCCCGTCTCTGATTCCCAACCTCTGATTCCCCACCTCTGATTCCCCATATCTGATGCCCCGCCTCTGTTTCCCCGCCTCTGATTCCCAGCCACTGTTTCCCCATATCTGATTCCCGGATTCTGATTCCCCACCTCTGATTCCCCATCTTTGATTCCGCACATCCGATTCCCTGCCTCTGATTCCCCGCCTCTGATTCCCCGCGTCTGATTCCTTACCTCTGATTCCCAATCTATGATTCCCCACCTCTGATTCACTATATCTGATTCTCCGCCTCTGTTTCCCAGCCTCTGATTCTCTGACTCTGTTTCCCCATATCTGATTCCCCGCCTCTGATTCCCCAACCCTGATACCCCGCCTCTGATTCCCCAGCTCTGATTCCCCACCTCTGAAACCCCGCATCTGATTCCCTGCCTCTGATTCCCCGCCTCTGATTCCCCAGCTCTGATTCCCCACCTCTGATTCCCCGCGTCTGATTCCCTGCCTCTGATTCCCCGCCTCTGATTCCCCATGTCTGATTCATCACCTGTGATTCCCCACCTCTGATTCCCCATATCTGATTCCCCGCCTCTGTTTCCCGGACTCTGATTCCCCGCCTCTGATTCCCCATATCTGATTCTCCACTTCAGATTCCCCAACTCTGATTCCCCGCCTCTGATTCCCCAGCTCTGATTCCCTGCCTCTGATTCCCCAGCTCTGATTGCCTGCCTCTGATTCCCCGCCTGTGATTCCCCATCTCTTATTCACAACCTCTGCTTCCCCACCTCTGATTCCCCATATCTGATTCCCTGCCGCTGATTCCCCACCTCTGATTCCCCATCTCTGATTCCGCACATCCGATTCCCTGCCTCTGATTCCCCACCTCTGATTCCCTGCCTCTGATTCCCCATCTCTGATTCACAACCTCTGATTCCCCACCTCTGATTCCCCATATCTGATTCCCCGCCTCTGTTTCCCCGACTCTGATTCCCCGCCTCTGATTCGCCAGCTATGATTCCCCGCCTCTGATTCCCCATCTCTGATTCCCCGCCTCTGATTCGCCAGCTATGATTCCCCGCCTCTGATTCCCCAATTCTGATTCCCCGCCTCTGATTCCCCAGCTCTATTTCCCCGCCTCTGATTCCCTGCCTCTGATTCCCAACCACTGATTCCACATCTCTGATTCCCCATATCTGATTCCCTGCCTCTGTTTCCCTGCCTCTGATTCCCCGCCTCTGTTTCCCCATATCTGATTCCCCGCCTCTGATTCCCCATCTCTGATTCCCCGCCTCTGATTCCCCAGCTCTGACTCCCCGTGTTTGATTCCCTGCCTCTGATTACCCGCCTCTGATACCCCATCTCTGATTCACCGCCTCTGATTCCCCATCTCTGATTCACCGCCTTTGATTCGCCAACTCTGATTCACCATATCTGATTCCCCGCCTCTGTTTCCCCGCCTCTGATTCCCCGCCTCTGATTCCCCATATCTCATTCCCCGCCTCTGATTCCCCATCTCTGATTCCCGGACTCTGATTCCCCACCTCTGATTCCCAGTCCTCTTATTCCCGACATCTGATTCCCGGCCTCTGATTCCCGGACTCTGATTCCCTGCCACTGATTCCCCGCCCCTGATTCTCCACCTCTGATTCCCCATATCCGATTCCCCGCCTCTGTTTCCCCATATCTGATTCCCGGACTCTGATTCCCCACCTCTGATTCCCCACCTCTGATTCCCCAGCTCTGATTCCCCGCCTCTGATACCCCGCGTCTGATACCCTGCCTCTGATTCCCCGCCTCTGATTCCCCATCTCTGATTCCCCACCTCTGATTCCCCACCTCTGATTCCACATATCTGATTCCCCGCCACAGTTTCCCCGCCTCTGATACCCCGCCTCTGATTCCCCATATCTGATTCCCCGCTTCTGATTCCCCAACTCTGATTCCCCGCCTCTGATTCACCAGCTATGATTCCCCGCCTCTGATTCCCCGCGTCTGATTCCCTGCATCTGATTCCACGCCTCTGAATCCCCATCTCTGATTCACCACCTCTGATTCCCTGCGTCTGATTCCCCGCCTCTGATTCCCCATCTCTGATTCCCCATCTCTGATTCCCCAATTCTGATTCCCCGCCTCTGATTCCCCAGCTCTGATACCCCGCCTCTGATTCCCTGCCTCTGATTCTCAACCTCTGATTCCCCACCTCTGATTCCCCATATCTGATTCCCCACGTCTGTTTCCCCACCTCTGATTCCCGGCATCTGATTCCAGGCCTCTGATTCCCGGACTCTGATTCCCGGCCTCTGATTCCCCGCTTCTGATTCTGATTCCCTGCCTCTGATACCCTGCCTCTGATTCCCCGCCTCTGATTCCCCGCCTCTGATTCCCCACCTCTGATTCCCCATATCTGATTCCCCGCCTCTGTTTCCCCGCCTCTGATTCCCCGCCTCTGTTTCCCCATATCTGATTCCCGGACTCTGATTCCCCAGCTCAGATTACCCATCTCCGATTCCGCACATCCGATTCCCTGCCTCTGATTCCCCGCCTCTGATTCGCTGCGTCTGATTCCCTACCTCTGATTCCCAACCTATGATTCCCCACCTCTGATTCCCTATATCTGATTCTCCGCCTCTGTTTCCCAGCCTCTGATTCCCCGCCTCTGTTTCCCCATATCTGATTCCCCGCCTCTGATTCCCCAACTCTGATTCCCCGCCCCTGATTCCCCCGCTCTGATTCCCCAGTTCTGATTCCCAGCCTCTGATTCCCCGCGTCTGTTTCCCAGCCTCTGATTCTCTGACTCTGTTTCCCAATATCTGATTCCCCGCCTCTGATTCCCAAACTCTGATTCCCCGCCTCTGATTCCCCAGCTCTGATTCCCCGCCTCTGATACCCCGCGTCTGATTCCCTGCCTCTGATTCCCTGCCTCTGATTCCCCAGCTCTGATTCCCCACCTCTGATTCCCCGCGTCTGATTCCCTGCCTCTGATTCCCCACCTCTGATTCCCTGCCTCTGATTCCCCATCTCTGATTCACAACCTCTGATTCCCCACCTCTGATTCCCCATATCTGATTCCCCGCCTCTGTTTCCCCGACTCTGATTCCCCGCCTCTGATTCGCCAGCTATGAATCCCCGCCTCTGATTCCACATCTCTGATTCCCCGCCTCTGATTCGCCAGCTATGATTCCCCGCCTCTGGTTTCACGTGTCTGATTCCCTGCCTCTGATTCCCCGCCTCTGATTCCCCATCTCTGATTCACCACCTCTGATTCCCCAATTCTTATTCCCCGCCTCTGATTCCCCAGCTCTGATTCCCCGCCTCTGATTCCCTGCCTCTGATTCCCAACCACTGATTCCACATCTCTGATTCCCCATATCTGATTCCCCACCTCTGTTTCCCCATATCTGATTCCCCGCCTCTGATTCCCCAACTCTGATTCCCCGCCTCTGATTCCCCAACTCTGATTCCCCGCCTCTGATTCCCCAGCTCTGATTCCCCGCCGCTGATACCCCGCGTCTGATTCCCTGCCTCTGATGCCCTGCCTCTGAATCCCCATCTCTGATTCACCACCTCTGATTCCCTGCGTCTGATTCCCCGCCTATGATTCCCCATCTCTGATTCCCGGCCTCTGATTCCCGGCCTCTGATTCCCGGCCTCTGATTCCCGGCCTCTGATTCCCGGCCTCTGATTCCCGGCCTCTGATTCCCGGCCTCTGATTCCCCGCTTCTGATTCTGATTCCCTGCCTCTGATTCCCCATCTCTGATTCCCCACATCTGATTCCCTGCCTCTGATTCCCTGCCTCTGATCCCCACATTTGATTCCCCGTCTCTGATTCCCAACCTCTGATTCCCCACCTCTGATTCCCCATATCTGATGCCCCGCCTCTGTTTCCCCGCCTCTGATTCCCCGCCACTGTTTCCCCATATCTGATTCCCGGATTCTGATTCCCCACCTCTGATTCCCCATCTTTGATTCCGCACATCCGATTCCCTGCCTCTGATTCCCCGCCTCTGATTCCCCGCGTCTGATTCCTTACCTCTGATTCCCAATCTATGATTCCCCACCTCTGATTCACTATATCTGATTCTCCGCCTCTGTTTCCCAGCCTCTGATTCTCTGACTCTGTTTCCCCATATCTGATTCCCCGCCTCTGATTCCCCAACCCTGATACCCCGCCTCTGATTCCCCAGCTCTGATTCCCCACCTCTGAAACCCCGCATCTGATTCCCTGCCTCTGATTCCCCGCCTCTGATTCCCCAGCTCTGATTCCCCACCTCTGATTCCCCGCGTCTGATTCCCTGCCTCTGATTCCCCGCCTCTGATTCCCCATGTCTGATTCATCACCTGTGATTCCCCACCTCTGATTCCCCATATCTGATTCCCCGCCTCTGTTTCCCCGACTCTGATTCCCCGCCTCTGATTCCCCAGCTCTGATTCCCTGCCTCTGATTCCCCAGCTCTGATTGCCTGCCTCTGATTCCCCGCCTGTGATTCCCCATCTCTTATTCACAACCTCTGCTTCCCCACCTCTGATTCCCCATATCTGATTCCCTGCCGCTGATTCCCCACCTCTGATTCCCCATCTCTGATTCCGCACATCCGATTCCCTGCCTCTGATTCCCCACCTCTGATTCCCTGCCTCTGATTCCCCATCTCTGATTCACAACCTCTGATTCCCCACCTCTGATTCCCCATATCTGATTCCCCGCCTCTGTTTCCCCGACTCTGATTCCCCGCCTCTGATTCGCCAGCTATGATTCCCCGCCTCTGATTCCCCATCTCTGATTCCCCGCCTCTGATTCGCCAGCTATGATTCCCCGCCTCTGATTCCCCAATTCTGATTCCCCGCCTCTGATTCCCCAGCTCTATTTCCCCGCCTCTGATTCCCTGCCTCTGATTCCCAACCACTGATTCCACATCTCTGATTCCCCATATCTGATTCCCCGCCTCTGTTTCCCTGCCTCTGATTCCCCGCCTCTGTTTCCCCATATCTGATTCCCCGCCTCTGATTCCCCAACTCTGATTCCCCGCCTCTGATTCCCCAGCTCTGACTCCCCGTGTTTGATTCCCTGCCTCTGATTACCCGCCTCTGATACCCCATCTCTGATTCACCGCCTCTGATTCCCCATCTCTGATTCACCGCCTTTGATTCGCCAACTCTGATTCACCATATCTGATTCCCCACCTCTGTTTCCCCGCCTCTGATTCCCCGCCTCTGATTCCCCATATCTCATTCCCCGCCTCTGATTCCCCATCTCTGATTCCCGGACTCTGATTCCCCACCTCTGATTCCCAGTCCTCTTATTCCCGACATCTGATTCCCGGCCTCTGATTCCCGGACTCTGATTCCCTGCCACTGATTCCCCGCCCCTGATTCTCCACCTCTGATTCCCCATATCCAATTCCCCGCCTCTGTTTCCCCATATCTGATTCCCGGACTCTGATTCCCCACCTCTGATTCCCCACCTCTGATTCCCCAGCTCTGATTCCCCGCCTCTGATACCCCGCGTCTGATACCCTGCCTCTGATTCCCCGCCTCTGATTCCCCATCTCTGATTCCCCACCTCTGATTCCCCACCTCTGATTCCACATATCTGATTCCCCGCCACAGTTTCCCCGCCTCTGATACCCCGCCTCTGATTCCCCATATCTGATTCCCCGCTTCTGATTCCCCGCCTCTGATTCCCCGCGTCTGATTCCCTGCATCTGATTCCACGCCTCTGAATCCCCATCTCTGATTCACCACCTCTGATTCCCTGCGTCTGATTCCCCGCCTCTGATTCCCCATCTCTGATTCCCCATCTCTGATTCCCCAATTCTGATTCCCCGCCTCTGATTCCCCAGCTCTGATACCCCGCCTCTGATTCCCTGCCTCTGATTCTCAACCTCTGATTCCCCACCTCTGATTCCCCATATCTGATTCCCCACGTCTGTTTCCCCACCTCTGATTCCCGGCATCTGATTCCAGGCCTCTGATTCCCGGACTCTGATTCCCGGCCTCTGATTCCCCGCTTCTGATTCTGATTCCCTGCCTCTGATACCCTGCCTCTGATTCCCCGCCTCTGATTCCCCGCCTCTGATTCCCCACCTCTGATTCCCCATATCTGATTCCCCGCCTCTGTTTCCCCGCCTCTGATTCCCCGCCTCTGTTTCCCCATATCTGATTCCCGGACTCTGATTCCCCAGCTCAGATTACCCATCTCCGATTCCGCACATCCGATTCCCTGCCTCTGATTCCCCGCCTCTGATTCGCTGCGTCTGATTCCCTACCTCTGATTCCCAACCTATGATTCCCCACCTCTGATTCCCTATATCTGATTCTCCGCCTCTGTTTCCCAGCCTCTGATTCCCCGCCTCTGTTTCCCCATATCTGATTCCCCGCCTCTGATTCCCCAACTCTGATTCCCCGCCCCTGATTCCCCCGCTCTGATTCCCCAGTTCTGATTCCCAGCCTCTGATTCCCCGCGTCTGTTTCCCAGCCTCTGATTCTCTGACTCTGTTTCCCCATATCTGATTCCCCGCCTCTGATTCCCAAACTCTGATTCCCCGCCTCTGATTCCCCAGCTCTGATTCCCCGCCTCTGATACCCCGCGTCTGATTCCCTGCCTCTGATTCCCTGCCTCTGATTCCCCAGCTCTGATTCCCCACCTCTGATTCCCCGCGTCTGATTCCCTGCCTCTGATTCCCCACCTCTGATTCCCTGCCTCTGATTCCCCATCTCTGATTCACAACCTCTGATTCCCCACCTCTGATTCCCCATATCTGATTCCCCGCCTCTGTTTCCCCGACTCTGATTCCCCGCCTCTGATTCGCCAGCTATGAATCCCCGCCTCTGATTCCACATCTCTGATTCCCCGCCTCTGATTCGCCAGCTATGATTCCCCGCCTCTGGTTTCACGTGTCTGATTCCCTGCCTCTGATTCCCCGCCTCTGATTCCCCATCTCTGATTCACCACCTCTGATTCCCCAATTCTTATTCCCCGCCTCTGATTCCCCAGCTCTGATTCCCCGCCTCTGATTCCCTGCCTCTGATTCCCAACCACTGATTCCACATCTCTGATTCCCCATATCTGATTCCCCGCCTCTGTTTCCCCATATCTGATTCCCCGCCTCTGATTCCCCAACTCTGATTCCCCGCCTCTGATTCCCCAGCTCTGACTCCCCGTGTTTGATTCCCTGCCTCTGATTACCCGCCTCTGATACCCCATCTCTGATTCACCGCCTCTGATTCCCCATCTCTGATTCACCGCCTTTGATTCGCCAACTCTGATTCACCATATCTGATTCCCCGCCTCTGTTTCCCCGCCTCTGATTCCCCGCCTCTGATTCCCCATATCTCATTCCCCGCCTCTGATTCCCCATCTCTGATTCCCGGTCTCTGATTCCCCACCTCTGATTCCCGGACTCTGATTCCCTGCCACTGATTCCCCGCCCCTTATTCTCCACCTCTGATTCCCCATATCTGATTCCCCGCCTCTGTTTCCCTGCCTCTGATTCGCCGCCTCTGATACCCCGCCTCTGATTCCCCATCTCTAATTCATCACATCTGATTCCCCACCTCTGCTTCCCCATCACTGATTCACTGCCTCTGATTCGCCACCTCTGATTCCCCATATCTGATTCCCTGCCTCTGTTTCCCTGCCTCTTATTCCCGGACTCTGAATCCCCACCACTGATTCCCGGCCTCTGATTCCCGGCCTCTGATTCCCGGCCTCTGATTCCCGGCCTCTGATTCCCCGCTTCTGATTCTGATTCCCTGCCTCTGATTCCCCATCTCTGATTCCCCACATCTGATTCCCTGCCTCTGATTCCCTGCCTCTGATTCCCCGCCTCTGATTCCCCGCATCTGATTCCCAACCTCTGATTCCCCACCTCTGATTCCCCATATCTGATTCCCCGACTTTGTTTCCCCGCCTCTGATTCCCCGCCTCTGTTTCCCCATATCTGATTCCCGGACTCTGATTCCACACCTCTGATTCCCCATCTCTAATTCCGCACATCCGATTCCCTGCCTCTGATTCCCCGCCTCTGATTCCCCGCGTCTGATTCCCTACCTCTGAGTCCCAACCTATGATTCCCCACCTCTGATTCCCTATATCTGATTCTCCTCCTCTGTTTCCCAGCCTCTGATTCTCCGACTCTGTTTCCCCATATCTGATTCCCCGCCTCTGATTCCCCAACTCTGATTCCCCGCCTCTAATTCCCCAGCTCTGATTCCCCGCCGCTGATACCCCGCGTCTGATTCCCTGCCTCTGATGCCCTGCCTCTGATTCCTCATCTCTGATTCCCTGCCTCTGATTCCCCGCCTCTAATTCCCCGCCTCTGATTCCCCATATCTGATTCCCCGCCTCTGATTCCCCAACTCTGATTTCCCGCCTCTTATTCCCCAGCTCTGATTCCCCGCCTCTGATACCCCGCGTCTGATTCCCTGCCTCTGATTCCCCGCCTCTGATTCCCAGCTCTGATTCCCCACCTCTGATTCCCCGCGTCTGATTCCCTGCCTCTGATTCCACGCCTCTGATTCCCCATCTCTGAATCACCACCTCTGATTCCCCACCTCTGATTCCCCATATCTGATTCCCCGCCTCTGATTCCCCATCTCTGATTCCGCACATCCGATTCCCTGCCTCTGATTCCCCGCCTCTGATTCCCCGCGTCTGATTCCCTGCCTCTGAATCCCCATCTCTGATTCACCACCTCTGATTCCCTGCGTCTGATTCCCCGCCTATGATTCCCCATCTCTGATTCCCGGCCTCTGATTCCCGGCCTCTGATTCCCGGCCTCTGATTCCCGGCCTCTGATTCCCGGCCTCTGATTCCCGGCCTCTGATTCCCGGCCTCTGATTCCCCGCTTCTGATTCTGATTCCCTGCCTCTGATTCCCCATCTCTGATTCCCCACATCTGATTCCCTGCCTCTGATTCCCTGCCTCTGATCCCCACATTTGATTCCCCGTCTCTGATTCCCAACCTCTGATTCCCCACCTCTGATTCCCCATATCTGATGCCCCGCCTCTGTTTCCCCGCCTCTGATTCCCCGCCACTGTTTCCCCATATCTGATTCCCGGATTCTGATTCCCCACCTCTGATTCCCCATCTTTGATTCCGCACATCCGATTCCCTGCCTCTGATTCCCCGCCTCTGATTCCCCGCGTCTGATTCCTTACCTCTGATTCCCAATCTATGATTCCCCACCTCTGATTCACTATATCTGATTCTCCGCCTCTGTTTCCCAGCCTCTGATTCTCTGACTCTGTTTCCCCATATCTGATTCCCCGCCTCTGATTCCCCAACCCTGATACCCCGCCTCTGATTCCCCAGCTCTGATTCCCCACCTCTGAAACCCCGCATCTGATTCCCTGCCTCTGATTCCCCGCCTCTGATTCCCCAGCTCTGATTCCCCACCTCTGATTCCCCGCGTCTGATTCCCTGCCTCTGATTCCCCGCCTCTGATTCCCCATGTCTGATTCATCACCTGTGATTCCCCACCTCTGATTCCCCATATCTGATTCCCCGCCTCTGTTTCCCCGACTCTGATTCCCCGCCTCTGATTCCCCAGCTCTGATTCCCTGCCTCTGATTCCCCAGCTCTGATTGCCTGCCTCTGATTCCCCGCCTGTGATTCCCCATCTCTTATTCACAACCTCTGCTTCCCCACCTCTGATTCCCCATATCTGATTCCCTGCCGCTGATTCCCCACCTCTGATTCCCCATCTCTGATTCCGCACATCCGATTCCCTGCCTCTGATTCCCCACCTCTGATTCCCTGCCTCTGATTCCCCATCTCTGATTCACAACCTCTGATTCCCCACCTCTGATTCCCCATATCTGATTCCCCGCCTCTGTTTCCCCGACTCTGATTCCCCGCCTCTGATTCGCCAGCTATGATTCCCCGCCTCTGATTCCCCATCTCTGATTCCCCGCCTCTGATTCGCCAGCTATGATTCCCCGCCTCTGATTCCCCAATTCTGATTCCCCGCCTCTGATTCCCCAGCTCTATTTCCCCGCCTCTGATTCCCTGCCTCTGATTCCCAACCACTGATTCCACATCTCTGATTCCCCATATCTGATTCCCCGCCTCTGTTTCCCTGCCTCTGATTCCCCGCCTCTGTTTCCCCATATCTGATTCCCCGCCTCTGATTCCCCAACTCTGATTCCCCGCCTCTGATTCCCCAGCTCTGACTCCCCGTGTTTGATTCCCTGCCTCTGATTACCCGCCTCTGATACCCCATCTCTGATTCACCGCCTCTGATTCCCCATCTCTGATTCACCGCCTTTGATTCGCCAACTCTGATTCACCATATCTGATTCCCCACCTCTGTTTCCCCGCCTCTGATTCCCCGCCTCTGATTCCCCATATCTCATTCCCCGCCTCTGATTCCCCATCTCTGATTCCCGGACTCTGATTCCCCACCTCTGATTCCCAGTCCTCTTATTCCCGACATCTGATTCCCGGCCTCTGATTCCCGGACTCTGATTCCCTGCCACTGATTCCCCGCCCCTGATTCTCCACCTCTGATTCCCCATATCCAATTCCCCGCCTCTGTTTCCCCATATCTGATTCCCGGACTCTGATTCCCCACCTCTGATTCCCCACCTCTGATTCCCCAGCTCTGATTCCCCGCCTCTGATACCCCGCGTCTGATACCCTGCCTCTGATTCCCCGCCTCCGATTCCCCATCTCTGATTCCCCACCTCTGATTCCCCACCTCTGATTCCACATATCTGATTCCCCGCCACAGTTTCCCCGCCTCTGATACCCCGCCTCTGATTCCCCATATCTGATTCCCCGCTTCTGATTCCCCAACTCTGATTCCCCGCCTCTGATTCGCCAGCTATGATTCCCCGCCTCTGATTCCCCGCGTCTGATTCCCTGCATCTGATTCCACGCCTCTGAATCCCCATCTCTGATTCACCACCTCTGATTCCCTGCGTCTGATTCCCCGCCTCTGATTCCCCATCTCTGATTCCCCATCTCTGATTCCCCAATTCTGATTCCCCGCCTCTGATTCCCCAGCTCTGATACCCCGCCTCTGATTCCCTGCCTCTGATTCTCAACCTCTGATTCCCCACCTCTGATTCCCCATATCTGATTCCCCACGTCTGTTTCCCCACCTCTGATTCCCGGCATCTGATTCCAGGCCTCTGATTCCCGGACTCTGATTCCCGGCCTCTGATTCCCCGCTTCTGATTCTGATTCCCTGCCTCTGATACCCTGCCTCTGATTCCCCGCCTCTGATTCCCCGCCTCTGATTCCCCACCTCTGATTCCCCATATCTGATTCCCCGCCTCTGTTTCCCCGCCTCTGATTCCCCGCCTCTGTTTCCCCATATCTGATTCCCGGACTCTGATTCCCCAGCTCAGATTACCCATCTCCGATTCCGCACATCCGATTCCCTGCCTCTGATTCCCCGCCTCTGATTCGCTGCGTCTGATTCCCTACCTCTGATTCCCAACCTATGATTCCCCACCTCTGATTCCCTATATCTGATTCTCCGCCTCTGTTTCCCAGCCTCTGATTCCCCGCCTCTGTTTCCCCATATCTGATTCCCCGCCTCTGATTCCCCAACTCTGATTCCCCGCCCCTGATTCCCCCGCTCTGATTCCCCAGTTCTGATTCCCAGCCTCTGATTCCCCGCGTCTGTTTCCCAGCCTCTGATTCTCTGACTCTGTTTCCCCATATCTGATTCCCCGCCTCTGATTCCCAAACTCTGATTCCCCGCCTCTGATTCCCCAGCTCTGATTCCCCGCCTCTGATACCCCGCGTCTGATTCCCTGCCTCTGATTCCCTGCCTCTGATTCCCCAGCTCTGATTCCCCACCTCTGATTCCCCGCGTCTGATTCCCTGCCTCTGATTCCCCACCTCTGATTCCCTGCCTCTGATTCCCCATCTCTGATTCACAACCTCTGATTCCCCACCTCTGATTCCCCATATCTGATTCCCCGCCTCTGTTTCCCCGACTCTGATTCCCCGCCTCTGATTCGCCAGCTATGAATCCCCGCCTCTGATTCCACATCTCTGATTCCCCGCCTCTGATTCGCCAGCTATGATTCCCCGCCTCTGGTTTCACGTGTCTGATTCCCTGCCTCTGATTCCCCGCCTCTGATTCCCCATCTCTGATTCACCACCTCTGATTCCCCAATTCTTATTCCCCGCCTCTGATTCCCCTGCTCTGATTCCCCGCCTCTGATTCCCTGCCTCTGATTCCCAACCACTGATTCCACATCTCTGATTCCCCATATCTGATTCCCCGCCTCTGTTTCCCCATATCTGATTCCCCGCCTCTGATTCCCCAACTCTGATTCCCCGCCTCTGATTCCCCAGCTCTGACTCCCCGTGTTTGATTCCCTGCCTCTGATTACCCGCCTCTGATACCCCATCTCTGATTCACCGCCTCTGATTCCCCATCTCTGATTCACCGCCTTTGATTCGCCAACTCTGATTCACCATATCTGATTCCCCGCCTCTGTTTCCCCGCCTCTGATTCCCCGCCTCTGATTCCCCATATCTCATTCCCCGCCTCTGATTCCCCATCTCTGATTCCCGGTCTCTGATTCCCCACCTCTGATTCCCGGACTCTGATTCCCTGCCACTGATTCCCCGCCCCTTATTCTCCACCTCTGATTCCCCATATCTGATTCCCCGCCTCTGTTTCCCTGCCTCTGATTCGCCGCCTCTGATACCCCGCCTCTGATTCCCCATCTCTAATTCATCACATCTGATTCCCCACCTCTGCTTCCCCATCACTGATTCACTGCCTCTGATTCGCCACCTCTGATTCCCCATATCTGATTCCCTGCCTCTGTTTCCCTGCCTCTTATTCCCGGACTCTGAATCCCCACCACTGATTCCCGGCCTCTGATTCCCGGCCTCTGATTCCCGGCCTCTGATTCCCGGCCTCTGATTCCCCGCTTCTGATTCTGATTCCCTGCCTCTGATTCCCCATCTCTGATTCCCCACATCTGATTCCCTGCCTCTGATTCCCTGCCTCTGATTCCCCGCCTCTGATTCCCCGCATCTGATTCCCAACCTCTGATTCCCCACCTCTGATTCCCCATATCTGATTCCCCGACTTTGTTTCCCCGCCTCTGATTCCCCGCCTCTGTTTCCCCATATCTGATTCCCGGACTCTGATTCCCCACCTCTGATTCCCCATCTCTAATTCCGCACATCCGATTCCCTGCATCTGATTCCCCGCCTCTGATTCCCCGCGTCTGATTCCCTACCTCTGAGTCCCAACCTATGATTCCCCACCTCTGATTCCCTATATCTGATTCTCCTCCTCTGTTTCCCAGCCTCTGATTCTCCGACTCTGTTTCCCCATATCTGATTCCCCGCCTCTGATTCCCCAACTCTGATTCCCCGCCTCTGATTCCCCAGCTCTGATTCCCCGCCGCTGATACCCCGCGTCTGATTCCCTGCCTCTGATGCCCTGCCTCTGATTCCTCATCTCTGATTCCCTGCCTCTGATTCCCCGCCTCTAATTCCCCGCCTCTGATTCCCCATATCTGATTCCCCGCCTCTGATTCCCCAACTCTGATTTCCCGCCTCTTATTCCCCAGCTCTGATTCCCCGCCTCTGATACCCCGCGTCTGATTCCCTGCCTCTGATTCCCCGCCTCTGATTCCCAGCTCTGATTCCCCACCTCTGATTCCCCGCGTCTGATTCCCTGCCTCTGATTCCACGCCTCTGATTCCCCATCTCTGAATCACCACCTCTGATTCCCCACCTCTGATTCCCCATATCTGATTCCCCGCCTCTGATTCCCCATCTCTGATTCCGCACATCCGATTCCCTGCCTCTGATTCCCCGCCTCTGATTCCCCGCGTCTGATTCCCTACCTCTGATTCACAACCCTTGATTCCCCACCTCTGATTCCCTATATCTGATTCTCCGCCTCTGTTTCCCAGCCTCTGATTCTCCGACTCTGTTTCCCCATATCTGATTCCGCGCCTCTGATTCCCCAACTCTGATTCCCCGCCTCTGATTCCCCAGCTCTGATTCCCCGCCTCTGATACCCCGCGTCTGATACCCTGCCTCTGATTCCCCACCTCTGATTCCCCACCTCTGATTCCCCATATCTGATTCCCCGCCACAGTTTCCCCGCCTCTGATACCCCGCCTCTGATTCCCCATATCTGATTCCCCGCTTCTGATTCCCCAACTCTGATTCCCCGACTCTGATTCGCCAGCTATGATTCCCCGCCTCTGATTCCCCGCGTCTGATTCCCTGCATCTGATTCCACGCCTCTGAATCCCCATCTCTGATTCACCACCTCTGATTCCCTGCGTCTGATTCCCCGCCTCTGATTCCCCATCTCTGATTCCCCATCTCTGATTCCCCAATTCTGATTCCCCGCCTCTGATTCCCCAGCTCTGATACCCCGCCTCTGATTCCCTGCCTCTGATTCTCAACCTCTGATTCCCCACCTCTGATTCCCCATATCTGATTCCCCACGTCTGTTTCCCCACCTCTGATTCCCGGCATCTGATTCCAGGCCTCTGATTCCCGGCCTCTGATTCCCGGCCTCTGATTCCCCGCTTCTGATTCTGATTCCCTGCCTCTGATTTCCCATCTCTGATTCCCCACATCTGATTCCCTGCCTCTGATACCCTGCCTCTGATTCCCCGCCTCTGATTCCCCGCCTCTGATTCCCCACCTCTGATTCCCCATATCTGATTCCCCGCCTCTGTTTCCCCGCCTCTGATTCCCCGCCTCTGTTTCCCCATATCTGATTCCCGGACTCTGATTCCCCAGCTCAGATTACCCATCTCTGATTCCGCACATCCGATTCCCTGCCTCTGATTCCCCGCCTCTGATTCCCTGCGTCTGATTCCCTACCTCTGATTCCCAACCTATGATTCCCCACCTCTGATTCCCTATATCTGATTCTCCGCCTCTGTTTCCCAGCCTCTGATTCACCGCCTCTGTTTCCCCATATCTGATTCCCCGCCTCTGATTCCCCAACTCTGATTCCCCGCCCCTGATTCCCCCGCTCTGATTCCCCTCCTCTGATACCCCGCGTCTGATTCCCTGCCTCTGATGCCCTGCCTCTGATTCCTAATCTCTGATTCTCTGCCTCTGATTCCCCGCCTCTGATTCCCCGCCTCTGATTCCCCAGTTCTGATTCCCAGCCTCTGATTCCCCGCGTCTGTTTCCCAGCCTCTGATTCTCTGACTCTGTTTCCCCATATCTGATTCCCCGCCTCTGATTCCCAAACTCTGATTCCCCGCCTCTGATTCCCCAGCTCTGATTCCCCGCCTCTGATACCCCGCGTCTGATTCCCTGCCTCTGATTCCCCGCCTCTGATTCCCCAGCTCTGATTCCCCACCTCTGATTCCCCGCGTCTGATTCCCTGCCTCTGATTCCCCGCCTCTGATTCCCCATCTCTGATTCATCACCTCTGATTCCCCACCTCTGATTCCCCATATCTGATTCCCCGCCTCTGTTTCCTCGACTCTGATTCCCCGCCTCTGTTTCCACATATCTAAATCCCCGCCTCTGATACCCCAACTCTGATTCCCCGCCTCTGATCCCCCAGCTCTGATTCCCCGCCTCTGATTCCCTGCGTCTGATTCCCTGCCTCTGATTCCCCGCCTCTGATTCCCCATCTCTGATTCACCACCTCTGATTCCCTACCTATGATTCCCCATATCTGATTCCCCGCCTCTGATTCCCCATATCTGATACCCCGCCTCTGATTCCCCGCGTCTGATACCCCGCCTCTGATTCCCCAGCTCTGATTCCCCGCCTCTGATACCCTGCGTCTCTGATTCCCAGCCTCTGGTTCCCCGCATCTGATACCCCGCCTCTGATTCCCCAGCTCTGATTCCCCGCCTCTGATACCCTGCGTCTCTGATTCCCCGCCTCTGATTCCCCATCTCTGATTCCCCATCTCTGATTCCCCAAATCTGATTCCCTGCCTCTGATTCCCAACCTCTGATTCCCCACCTCTGAATCCCCATATCTGATTCCCCGCCTCTGTTTCCCCGCCTCTGATTCCCCGCCTCAGTTTCCCCAACTCTGATTCCCCGCCTCTGATTCCCCAACTCTGATTCCCCGCCTCTGATTCCCCAGCTCTGATTCCCCGCCTCTGATTCCCCAGCTCTGATTCCCTGCCTCTGATTCCCCGCCTGTGATTCCCCATCTCTTATTCACAACCTCTGCTTCCCCACCTCTGATTCCCCATATCTGATTCCCTGCCGCTGATTCCCCACCTCTGATTCCCCATCTCTGATTCCGCACATCCGATTCCCTGCCTCTGATTCCCCACCTCTGATTCCCTGCCTCTGATTCCCCATCTCTGATTCACAACCTCTGATTCCCCACCTCTGATTCCCCATATCTGATTCCCCGCCTCTGTTTCACCGACTCTGATTCCCCGCCTCTGATTCGCCAGCTATGATTCCCTGCCTCTGATTCCCCACCTCTGATTCCCCGCCTCTGATTCGCCAGCTATGATTCCCCGCCTCTGGTTTCACGTGTCTGATTCCCTGCCTCTGATTCCCCGCCTCTGATTCCCCATCTCTGATTCACCACCTCTGATTCCCCAATTCTGATTCCCCGCCTCTGATTCCCCAGCTCTGATTCCCCGCCTCTGATTCCCTGCCTCTGATTCCCAACCACTGATTCCACACCTCTGATTCCCCATATCTGATTCCCCGCCTCTGATTCCCTGCCTCTGATTCCCAACCACTGATTCCACACCTCTGATTCCCCATATCTGATTTCCCGCCTCTGATTCCCCAGCTCTGACTCCCCGTGTTTGATTCCCTGCCTCTGATTACCCGCCTCTGATACCCCATCTCTGATTCACCGCCTCTGATTCCCCATCTCTGATTCACCGCCTTTGATTCGCCAACTCTGATTCACCATATCTGATTCCCCGCCTCTGTTTCCCCGCCTCTGATTCCCCGCCTCTGATTCCCCATATCTCATTCCCCGCCTCTGATTCCCCATCTCTGATTCCCGGACTCTGATTCCCCACCTCTGATTCCCAGTCCTCTTATTCCCGGCATCTGATTCCCGGCCTCTGATTCCCGGACTCTGATTCCCTGCCACTGATTCCCCGCCCCTGATTCTCCACCTCTGATTCCCCATATCTGATTCCCCGCCTCTGTTTCCCTGCCTCAGATTTGCCGCCTCTGATACCCCGCCTCTGATTCCCCATCTCTAATTCATCAAATCTGATTCCCCACCTCTGCTTCCCCATCACTGATTCACTGCCTCTGATTCGCCACCTCTGATTCCCCATATCTGATTCCCTGCCTCTGTTTCCCTGCCTCTTATTCCCGGACTCTGAATCCCCACCACTGATTCCCAGCCTCTGATTCCCGGCCTCTGATTCCCGGCCTCTGATTCCCGGCCTCTGATTCCCCGCTTCTGATTCTGATTCCCTGCCTCTGATTCCCCATCTCTGATTCCCCTCATCTGATTCCCTGCCTCTGATTCCCTGCCACTGATTCCCCGCCTCTGATTCCCCGCATCAGATTCCCAACCTCTGAGTCCCCACCTCTGATTCCCCATATCTGATTCCCCGCCTCTGTTTCCCCGCCTCTGATACCCCGCCTCTGTTTCCCCATATCTGATTCCCGGACTCTGATTCCCCACCTCTGATTCCCCATGTCTAATTCCGCACATCCGATTCCCTGCCTCTGATTCCCCGCCTCTGATTCCCCGCGTCTGATTCCCTACCTCTGATTCCCAACCTATGATTCCCCACCTCTGATTCCCTATATCTGATTCTCCGCCTCTGTTTCCCAGCCTCTGATTCTCCGACTCTGTTTCCCCATATCTGATTCCCCGCCTCTGATTCCCCAACTCTGATTCCCCGCCTCTGATTCCCCAGCTCTGATTCCCCGCCGCTGATACCCCGCGTCTGATTCCCTGCCTCTGATGCCCTGCCTCTGATTCCTCATCTCTGATTCCCTGCCTCTGATTCCCCGCCTCTAATTCCCCGCCTCTGATTCCCTATATCTGATTCCCCGCCTCTGATTCCCCAACTCTGATTTCCCGCCTCTGATTCCCCAGCTCTGATTCCCCGCCTCTGATACCCAGCGTCTGATTCCCTGCCTCTGATTCCCCGCCTCTGATTCCCCAGCTCTGATTCCCCACCTCTGATTCCCCGCGTCTGATTCCCTGCCTCTGATTCCCCGCCTCCGATTCCCCATCTCTGAATCACCACCTCTGATTCCCCACCTGTGATTCCCCATATCTGATTCCCCGCCTCTGTTTCCCCATATCTGATTCCCGGACTCTGATTCCCCACCTCTGATTCCCCATCTCTGATTCCGCACATCCGATTCCCTGCCTCTGATTCCCCGCCTCTGATTCCCCGCCTCTGATTCCCCGCGTCTGATTCCCTACCTCTGATTCACAACCCTTGATTCCCCACCTCTGATTCCCTATATCTGATTCTCCGCCTCTGTTTCCCAGCCTCTGATTCTCCGACTATGTTTCCCCATATCTGATTCCCCGCCTCTGATTCCCCAACTCTGATTCCCCGCCTCTGATTCCCCAGCTCTGATTCCCCGCCTCTGATACCCCGCGTCTCATACCCTGCCTCTGATTCCCCGCCTCTGATTCCCCAGCTCTGATTCCCCACCTCTGATTCCCCGCTTCTGATTCCCTGCCTCTGATTCCCCGCCTCTGATTCCCCATCTCTGATTCATCACCTCTGATTCCCCACCTCTGATTCCCCATATCTGATTCCCCGCCACAGTTTCCCCGCCTCTGATACCCCGCCTCTGATTCCCCATACCTGATTCCCCGCTTCTGATTCCCCAACTCTGATTCCCCGCCTCTGATTCGCCAGCTATGATTCCCCGCCTCTGATTCCCCGCGTCTGATTCCCTGCCTCTGATTCCACGCCTCTGAATCCCCATCTCTGATTCAACACCTCTGATTCCCTGCGTCTGATTCCCCGCCTCTGATTCCCCATCTCTGATTCCCCATCTCTGATTCCCCAATTCTGATTCCCCGCTTCTGATTCCCCAGCTCTGATACCCCGCCTCTGATTCCCTGCCTCTGATTCTGAACCTCTGATTCCCCACCTCTGATTCCCCATATCTGATTCCCCACGTCTGTTTCCCCACCTCTGATTCCCGGCATCTGATTCCAGGCCTCTGATTCCCGGCCTCTGATTCCCGGCCTCTGATTCCCCGCTTCTGATTCTGATTCCCTGCCTCTGATTCCCCATCTCTGATTCCCCACATCTGATTCCCTGCCTCTGATACCCTGCCTCTGATTCCCGGACTCTGATTCCCCACCTCTGATTCCCCATCTCTGATTCCGCACATCCGATTCCCTGCCTCTGATTCCCCGCCTCTGATTCCCCGCGTCTGATTCCCTACCTCTGATTCACAACCCTTGATTCCCCACCTCTGATTCCCTATATCTGATTCTCCGCCTCTGTTTCCCAGCCTCTGATTCTCCGACTCTGTTTCCCCATATCTGATTCCCCGCCTCTGATTCCCCAACTCTGATTCCCCGCCTCTGATTCCCCAGCTCTGATTCCCCGCCTCTGATACCCCGCGTCTCATTCCCTGCCTCTGATTCCCCGCCTCTGATTCCCCAGCTCTGATTCCCCACCTCTGATTCCCCGCTTCTGATTCCCTGCCTCTGATTCCCCGCCTCTGATTCCCCATCTCTGATTCATCACCTCTGATTCCCCACCTCTGATTCCCCATATCTGATTCCCCGCCACAGTTTCCCCGCCTCTGATACCCCGCCTCTGATTCCCCATACCTGATTCCCCGCTTCTGATTCCCCAACTCTGATTCCCCGCCTCTGATTCGCCAGCTATGATTCCCCGCCTCTGATTCCCCGCGTCTGATTCCCCGCCTCTGATTCCCCACCTCTGATTCCCCATATCTGATTCCCCGCCTCTGTTTCCCCGCCTCTGATTCCCCGCCTCTGTTTCCCCATATCTGATTCCCGGACTCTGATTCCCCAGCTCAGATTACCCATCTCCGATTCCGCACATCCGATTCCCTGCCTCTGATTCCCCGCCTCTGATTCGCTGCGTCTGATTCCCTACCTCTGATTTCCAACCTATGATTCCCCACCTCTGATTCCCTATATCTGATTCTCCGCCTCTGTTTCCCAGCCTCTGATTCCCCGCCTCTGTTTCCCCATATCTGATTCCCCGCCTCTGATTCCCCAACTCTGATTCCCCGCCCCTGATTCCCCCGCTCTGATTCCCCAGTTCTGATTCCCAGCCTCTGATTCCCCGCGTCTGTTTCCCAGCCTCTGATTCTCTGACTCTGTTTCCCCATATCTGATTCCCCGCCTCTGATTCCCAAACTCTGATTCCCCGCCTCTGATTCCCCAGCTCTGATTCCCCGCCTCTGATACCCCGCGTCTGATTCCCTGCCTCTGATTCCCTGCCTCTGATTCCCCAGCTCTGATTCCCCACCTCTGATTCCCCGCGTCTGATTCCCTGCCTCTGATTCCCCACCTCTGATTCCCTGCCTCTGATTCCCCATCTCTGATTCACAACCTCTGATTCCCCACCTCTGATTCCCCATATCTGATTCCCCGCCTCTGTTTCCCCGACTCTGATTCCCCGCCTCTGATTCGCCAGCTATGAATCCCCGCCTCTGATTCCACATCTCTGATTCCCCGCCTCTGATTCGCCAGCTATGATTCCCCGCCTCTGGTTTCACGTGTCTGATTCCCTGCCTCTGATTCCCCGCCTCTGATTCCCCATCTCTGATTCACCACCTCTGATTCCCCAATTCTTATTCCCCGCCTCTGATTCCCCAGCTCTGATTCCCCGCCTCTGATTCCCTGCCTCTGATTCCCAACCACTGATTCCACATCTCTGATTCCCCATATCTGATTCCCCGCCTCTGTTTCCCCATATCTGATTCCCCGCCTCTGATTCCCCAACTCTGATTCCCCGCCTCTGATTCCCCAGCTCTGACTCCCCGTGTTTGATTCCCTGCCTCTGATTACCCGCCTCTGATACCCCATCTCTGATTCACCGCCTCTGATTCCCCATCTCTGATTCACCGCCTTTGATTCGCCAACTCTGATTCACCATATCTGATTCCCCACCTCTGTTTCCCCGCCTCTGATTCCCCGCCTCTGATTCCCCATATCTCATTCCCCGCCTCTGATTCCCCATCTCTGATTCCCGGTCTCTGATTCCCCACCTCTGATTCCCAGTCCTCTTATTCCCGGCATCTGATTCCCGGCCTCTGATTCCCGGACTCTGATTCCCTGCCACTGATTCCCCGCCCCTTATTCTCCACCTCTGATTCCCCATATCTGATTCCCCGCCTCTGTTTCCCTGCCTCTGATTCGCCGCCTCTGATACCCCGCCTCTGATTCCCCATCTCTAATTCATCACATCTGATTCCCCACCTCTGCTTCCCCATCACTGATTCACTGCCTCTGATTCGCCACCTCTGATTCCCCATATCTGATTCCCTGCCTCTGTTTCCCTGCCTCTTATTCCCGGACTCTGAATCCCCACCACTGATTCCCGGCCTCTGATTCCCGGCCTCTGATTCCCGGCCTCTGATTCCCGGCCTCTGATTCCCCGCTTCTGATTCTGATTCCCTGCCTCTGATTCCCCATCTCTGATTCCCCACATCTGATTCCCTGCCTCTGATTCCCTGCCTCTGATTCCCCGCCTCTGATTCCCCGCATCTGATTCCCAACCTCTGATTCCCCACCTCTGATTCCCCATATCTGATTCCCCGACTTTGTTTCCCCGCCTCTGATTCCCCGCCTCTGTTTCCCCATATCTGATTCCCGGACTCTGATTCCCCACCTCTGATTCCCCATCTCTAATTCCGCACATCCGATTCCCTGCCTCTGATTCCCCGCCTCTGATTCCCCGCGTCTGATTCCCTACCTCTGATTCCCAACCTATGATTCCCCACCTCTGATTCCCTATATCTGATTCTCCTCCTCTGTTTCCCAGCCTCTGATTCTCCGACTCTGTTTCCCCATATCTGATTCCCCGCCTCTGATTCCCCAACTCTGATTCCCCGCCTCTGATTCCCCAGCTCTGATTCCCCGCCGCTGATACCCCGCGTCTGATTCCCTGCCTCTGATGCCCTGCCTCTGATTCCTCATCTCTGATTCCCTGCCTCTGATTCCCCGCCTCTAATTCCCCGCCTCTGATTCCCCATATCTGATTCCCCGCCTCTGATTCCCCAACTCTGATTTCCCGCCTCTTATTCCCCAGCTCTGATTCCCCGCCTCTGATACCCCGCATCTGATTCCCTGCCTCTGATTCCCCGCCTCTGATTCCCAGCTCTGATTCCCCACCTCTGATTCCCC
Organism: Narcine bancroftii; assembly: GCF_036971445.1. Taxonomy (NCBI): domain Eukaryota; kingdom Metazoa; phylum Chordata; class Chondrichthyes; order Torpediniformes; family Narcinidae; genus Narcine; species Narcine bancroftii. The sequence goes on from NC_091470.1 coordinate 258,687,981, forward strand.
GCGTCTGATTCCCTGCCTCTGATTCCACGCCTCTGATTCCCCATCTCTGAATCACCACCTCTGATTCCCCACCTCTGATTCCCCATATCTGATTCCCCGCCTCTGTTTCCCCATATCTGATTCCCGGACTCTGATTCCCCACCTCTGATTCCCCATCTCTGATTCCGCACATCCGATTCCCTGCCTCTGATTCCCCGCCTCTGATTCCCCGCGTCTGATTCCCTACCTCTGATTCACAACCTTTGATTCCCCACCTCTGATTCCCTATATCTGATTCTCCGCCTCTGTTTCCCAGCCTCTGATTCTCCGACTCTGTTTCCCCATATCTGATTCCGCGCCTCTGATTCCCCAACTCTGATTCCCCGCCTCTGATTCCCCAGCTCTGATTCCCCGCCTCTGATACCCCGCGTCTGATACCCTGCCTCTGATTCCCCACCTCTGATTCCCCACCTCTGATTCCCCATATCTGATTCCCCGCTTCTGATTCCCCAACTCTGATTCCCCGACTCTGATTCGCCAGCTATGATTCCCCGCCTCTGATTCCCCGCGTCTGATTCCCTGCATCTGATTCCACGCCTCTGAATCCCCATCTCTGATTCACCACCTCTGATTCCCTGCGTCTGATTCCCCGCCTCTGATTCCCCATCTCTGATTCCCCATCTCTGATTCCCCAATTCTGATTCCCCGCCTCTGATTCCCCAGCTCTGATACCCCGCCTCTGATTCCCTGCCTCTGATTCTCAACCTCTGATTCCCCACCTCTGATTCCCCATATCTGATTCCCCACGTCTGTTTCCCCACCTCTGATTCCCGGCATCTGATTCCAGGCCTCTGATTCCCGGCCTCTGATTCCCGGCCTCTGATTCCCCGCTTCTGATTCTGATTCCCTGCCTCTGATTTCCCATCTCTGATTCCCCACATCTGATTCCCTGCCTCTGATACCCTGCCTCTGATTCCCCGCCTCTGATTCCCCGCCTCTGATTCCCCACCTCTGATTCCCCATATCTGATTCCCCGCCTCTGTTTCCCCGCCTCTGATTCCCCGCCTCTGTTTCCCCATATCTGATTCCAGGACTCTGATTCCCCAGCTCAGATTACCCATCTCTGATTCCGCACATCCGATTCCCTGCCTCTGATTCCCCGCCTCTGATTCCCTGCGTCTGATTCCCTACCTCTGATTCCCAACCTATGATTCCCCACCTCTGATTCCCTATATCTGAATCTCCGCCTCTGTTTCCCAGCCTCTGATTCACCGCCTCTGTTTCCCCATATCTGATTCCCCGCCTCTGATTCCCCAACTCTGATTCCCCGCCCCTGATTCCCCCGCTCTGATTCCCCTCCTCTGATACCCCGCGTCTGATTCCCTGCCTCTGATGCCCTGCCTCTGATTCCTAATCTCTGATTCTCTGCCTCTGATTCCCCGCCTCTGATTCCCCGCCTCTGATTCCCCAGTTCTGATTCCCAGCCTCTGATTCCCCGCGTCTGTTTCCCAGCCTCTGATTCTCTGACTCTGTTTCCCCATATCTGATTCCCCGCCTCTGATTCCCAAACTCTGATTCCCCGCCTCTGATTCCCCAGCTCTGATTCCCCGCCTCTGATACCCCGCGTCTGATTCCCTGCCTCTGATTCCCCGCCTCTGATTCCACAGCTCTGATTCCCCACATCTGATTCCCCGCGTCTGATTCCCTGCCTCTGATTCCCCGCCTCTGATTCCCCATCTCTGATTCATCACCTCTGATTCCCCACCTCTGATTCCCCATATCTGATTCCCCGCCTCTGTTTCCTCGACTCTGATTCCCCGCCTCTGTTTCCACATATCTAAATCCCCGCCTCTGATACCCCAACTCTGATTCCCCGCCTCTGATCCCCCAGCTCTGATTCCCCGCCTCTGATTCCCTGCGTCTGATTCCCTGCCTCTGATTCCCCGCCTCTGATTCCCCATCTCTGATTCACCACCTCTGATTCCCTACCTATGATTCCCCATATCTGATTCCCCTCCTCTGTTTCCCCGCCTCTGATTCCAAGCCTCTGATTCCCCATATCTGATACCCCGCCTCTGATTCCCCGCGTCTGATACCCCGCCTCTGATTCCCCAGCTCTGATTCCCCGCCTCTGATACCCTGCGTCTCTGATTCCCCGCCTCTGGTTCCCCGCATCTGATACCCCGCCTCTGATTCCCCAGCTCTGATTCCCCGCCTCTGATACCCTGCGTCTCTGATTCCCCGCCTCTGATTCCCCATCTCTGATTCCCCATCTCTGATTCCCCAAATCTGATTCCCTGCCTCTGATTCCCAACCTCTGATTCCCCACCTCTGAATCCCCATATCTGATTCCCCGCCTCTGTTTCCCCGCCTCTGATTCCCCGCCTCAGTTTCCCCAACTCTGATTCCCCGCCTCTGATTCCCCAACTCTGATTCCCCGCCTCTGATTCCCCAGCTCTGATTCCCCGCCTCTGATTCCCCAGCTCTGATTCCCTGCCTCTGATTCCCCGCCTGTGATTCCCCATCTCTTATTCACAACCTCTGCTTCCCCACCTCTGATTCCCCATATCTGATTCCCTGCCGCTGATTCCCCACCTCTGATTCCCCATCTCTGATTCCGCACATCCGATTCCCTGCCTCTGATTCCCCACCTCTGATTCCCTGCCTCTGATTCCCCATCTCTGATTCACAACCTCTGATTCCCCACCTCTGATTCCCCATATCTGATTCCCCGCCTCTGTTTCCCCGACTCTGATTCCCCGCCTCTGATTCGCCAGCTATGATTCCCTGCCTCTGATTCCCCACCTCTGATTCCCCGCCTCTGATTCGCCAGCTATGATTCCCCGCCTCTGGTTTCACGTGTCTGATTCCCTGCCTCTGATTCCCCGCCTCTGATTCCCCATCTCTGATTCACCACCTCTGATTCCCCAATTCTGATTCCCCGCCTCTGATTCCCCGCCTCTGATTCCCCGCGTCTGATTCCCTACCTCTGATTCACAACCCTTGATTCCCCACCTCTGATTCCCTATATCTGATTCTCCGCCTCTGTTTCCCAGCCTCTGATTCTCCGACTATGTTTCCCCATATCTGATTCCCCGCCTCTGATTCCCCAACTCTGATTCCCCGCCTCTGATTCCCCAGCTCTGATTCCCCGCCTCTGATACCCCGCGTCTCATACCCTGCCTCTGATTCCCCGCCTCTGATTCCCCAGCTCTGATTCCCCACCTCTGATTCCCCGCTTCTGATTCCCTGCCTCTGATTCCCCGCCTCTGATTCCCCATCTCTGATTCATCACCTCTGATTCCCCACCTCTGATTCCCCATATCTGATTCCCCGCCACAGTTTCCCCGCCTCTGATACCCCGCCTCTGATTCCCCATACCTGATTCCCCGCTTCTGATTCCCCAACTCTGATTCCCCGCCTCTGATTCGCTAGCTATGATTCCCCGCCTCTGATTCCCCGCGTCTGATTCCCTGCCTCTGATTCCACGCCTCTGAATCCCCATCTCTAATTCAACACCTCTGATTCCCTGCGTCTGATTCCCCGCCTCTGATTCCCCATCTCTGATTCCCCATCTCTGATTCCCCAATTCTGATTCCCCGCTTCTGATTCCCCAGCTCTGATACCCCGCCTCTGATTCCCTGCCTCTGATTCTGAACCTCTGATTCCCCACCTCTGATTCCCCATATCTGATTCCCCACGTCTGTTTCCCCACCTCTGATTCCCGGCATCTGATTCCAGGCCTCTGATTCCCGGCCTCTGATTCCCGGCCTCTGATTCCCCGCTTCTGATTCTGATTCCCTGCCTCTGATTCCCCATCTCTGATTCCCCACATCTGATTCCCTGCCTCTGATACCCTGCCTCTGATTCCCGGACTCTGATTCCCCACCTCTGATTCCCCATCTCTGATTCCGCACATCCGATTCCCTGCCTCTGATTCCCCGCCTCTGATTCCCCGCGTCTGATTCCCTACCTCTGATTCACAACCCTTGATTCCCCACCTCTGATTCCCTATATCTGATTCTCCGCCTCTGTTTCCCAGCCTCTGATTCTCCGACTCTGTTTCCCCATATCTGATTCCCCGCCTCTGATTCCCCAACTCTGATTCCCCGCCTCTGATTCCCCAGCTCTGATTCCCCGCCTCTGATACCCCGCGTCTCATACCCTGCCTCTGATTCCCCGCCTCTGATTCCCCAGCTCTGATTCCCCACCTCTGATTCCCCGCTTCTGATTCCCTGCCTCTGATTCCCCGCCTCTGATTCCCCATCTCTGATTCATCACCTCTGATTCCCCACCTCTGATTCCCCATATCTGATTCCCCGCCACAGTTTCCCCGCCTCTGATACCCCGCCTCTGATTCCCCATACCTGATTCCCCGCTTCTGATTCCCCAACTCTGATTCCCCGCCTCTGATTCGCCAGCTATGATTCCCCGCCTCTGATTCCCCGCGTCTGATTCCCCGCCTCTGATTCCCCACCTCTGATTCCCCATATCTGATTCCCCGCCTCTGTTTCCCCGCCTCTGATTCCCCGCCTCTGTTTCCCCATATCTGATTCCCGGACTCTGATTCCCCAGCTCAGATTACCCATCTCCGATTCCGCACATCCGATTCCCTGCCTCTGATTCCCCGCCTCTGATTCGCTGCGTCTGATTCCCTACCTCTGATTCCCAACCTATGATTCCCCACCTCTGATTCCCTATATCTGATTCTCCGCCTCTGTTTCCCAGCCTCTGATTCCCCGCCTCTGTTTCCCCATATCTGATTCCCCGCCTCTGATTCCCCAACTCTGATTCCCCGCCCCTGATTCCCCCGCTCCGATTCCCCAGTTCTGATTCCCAGCCTCTGATTCCCCGCGTCTGTTTCCCAGCCTCTGATTCTCTGACTCTGTTTCCCCATATCTGATTCCCCGCCTCTGATTCCCAAACTCTGATTCCCCGCCTCTGATTCCCCAGCTCTGATTCCCCGCCTCTGATACCCCGCGTCTGATTCCCTGCCTCTGATTCCCTGCCTCTGATTCCCCAGCTCTGATTCCCCACCTCTGATTCCCCGCGTCTGATTCCCTGCCTCTGATTCCCCACCTCTGATTCCCTGCCTCTGATTCCCCATCTCTGATTCACAACCTCTGATTCCCCACCTCTGATTCCCCATATCTGATTCCCCGCCTCTGTTTCCCCGACTCTGATTCCCCGCCTCTGATTCGCCAGCTATGAATCCCCGCCTCTGATTCCACATCTCTGATTCCCCGCCTCTGATTCGCCAGCTATGATTCCCCGCCTCTGGTTTCACGTGTCTGATTCCCTGCCTCTGATTCCCCGCCTCTGATTCCCCATCTCTGATTCACCACCTCTGATTCCCCAATTCTTATTCCCCGCCTCTGATTCCCCAGCTCTGATTCCCCGCCTCTGATTCCCTGCCTCTGATTCCCAACCACTGATTCCACATCTCTGATTCCCCATATCTGATTCCCCGCCTCTGTTTCCCCATATCTGATTCCCCGCCTCTGATTCCCCAACTCTGATTCCCCGCCTCTGATTCCCCAGCTCTGACTCCCCGTGTTTGATTCCCTGCCTCTGATTACCCGCCTCTGATACCCCATCTCTGATTCACCGCCTCTGATTCCCCATCTCTGATTCACCGCCTTTGATTCGCCAACTCTGATTCACCATATCTGATTCCCCGCCTCTGTTTCCCCGCCTCTGATTCCCCGCCTCTGATTCCCCATATCACATTCCCCGCCTCTGATTCCCCATCTCTGATTCCCGGTCTCTGATTCCCCACCTCTGATTCCCAGTCCTCTTATTCCCGGCATCTGATTCCCGGCCTCTGATTCCCGGACTCTGATTCCCTGCCACTGATTCCCCGCCCCTTATTCTCCACCTCTGATTCCCCATATCTGATTCCCCGCCTCTGTTTCCCTGCCTCTGATTCGCCGCCTCTGATACCCCGCCTCTGATTCCCCATCTCTAATTCATCACATCTGATTCCCCACCTCTGCTTCCCCATCACTGATTCACTGCCTCTGATTCGCCACCTCTGATTCCCCATATCTGATTCCCTGCCTCTGTTTCCCTGCCTCTTATTCCCGGACTCTGAATCCCCACCACTGATTCCCGGCCTCTGATTCCCGGCCTCTGATTCCCGGTGTCTGATTCCCGGCCTCTGATTCCCCGCTTCTGATTCTGATTCCCTGCCTCTGATTCCCCATCTCTGATTCCCCACATCTGATTCCCTGCCTCTGATTCCCTGCCTCTGATTCCCCGCCTCTGATTCCCCGCATCTGATTCCCAACCTCTGATTCCCCACCTCTGATTCCCCATATCTGATTCCCCGACTTTGTTTCCCCGCCTCTGATTCCCCGCCTCTGTTTCCCCATATCTGATTCCCGGACTCTGATTCCCCACCTCTGATTCCCCATCTCTAATTCCGCACATCCGATTCCCTGCCTCTGATTCCCCGCCTCTGATTCCCCGCGTCTGATTCCCTACCTCTGATTCCCAACCTATGATTCCCCACCTCTGATTCCCTATATCTGATTCTCCTCCTCTGTTTCCCAGCCTCTGATTCTCCGACTCTGTTTCCCCATATCTGATTCCCCGCCTCTGATTCCCCAACTCTGATTCCCCGCCTCTGATTCCCCAGCTCTGATTCCCCGCCGCTGATACCCCGCGTCTGATTCCCTGCCTCTGATGCCCTGCCTCTGATTCCTCATCTCTGATTCCCTGCCTCTGATTCCCCGCCTCTAATTCCCCGCCTCTGATTCCCCATATCTGAATCCCCGCCTCTGATTCCCCAACTCTGATTTCCCGCCTCTTATTCCCCAGCTCTGATTCCCCGCCTCTGATACCCCGCGTCTGATTCCCTGCCTCTGATTCCCCGCCTCTGATTCCCAGCTCTGATTCCCCACCTCTGATTCCCCGCGTCTGATTCCCTGCCTCTGATTCCACGCCTCTGATTCCCCATCTCTGAATCACCACCTCTGATTCCCCACCTCTGATTCCCCATATCTGATTCCCCGCCTCTGTTTCCCCATATCTGATTCCCGGACTCTGATTCCCCACCTCTGATTCCCCATCTCTGATTCCGCACATCCGATTCCCTGCCTCTGATTCCCCGCCTCTGATTCCCCGCGTCTGATTCCCTACCTCTGATTCACAACCCTTGATTCCCCACCTCTGATTCCCTATATCTGATTCTCCGCCTCTGTTTCCCAGCCTCTGATTCTCCGACTCTGTTTCCCCATATCTGATTCCGCGCCTCTGATTCCCCAACTCTGATTCCCCGCCTCTGATTCCCCAGCTCTGATTCCCCGCCTCTGATACCCCGCGTCTGATACCCTGCCTCTGATTCCCCACCTCTGATTCCCCACCTCTGATTCCCCATATCTGATTCCCCGCCACAGTTTCCCCGCCTCTGATACCCCGCCTCTGATTCCCCATATCTGATTCCCCGCTTCTGATTCCCCAACTCTGATTCCCCGACTCTGATTCGCCAGCTATGATTCCCCGCCTCTGATTCCCCGCGTCTGATTCCCTGCATCTGATTCCACGCCTCTGAATCCCCATCTCTGATTCACCACCTCTGATTCCCTGCGTCTGATTCCCCGCCTCTGATTCCCCATCTCTGATTCCCCATCTCTGATTCCCCAATTCTGATTCCCCGCCTCTGATTCCCCAGCTCTGATACCCCGCCTCTGATTCCCTGCCTCTGATTCTCAACCTCTGATTCCCCACCTCTGATTCCCCATATCTGATTCCCCACGTCTGTTTCCCCACCTCTGATTCCCGGCATCTGATTCCAGGCCTCTGATTCCCGGCCTCTGATTCCCGGCCTCTGATTCCCCGCTTCTGATTCTGATTCCCTGCCTCTGATTTCCCATCTCTGATTCCCCACATCTGATTCCCTGCCTCTGATACCCTGCCTCTGATTCCCCGCCTCTGATTCCCCGCCTCTGATTCCCCACCTCTGATTCCCCATATCTGATTCCCCGCCTCTGCTTCCCCGCCTCTGATTTCCCGCCTCTGTTTCCCCATATCTGATTCCCGGACTCTGATTCCCCAGCTCAGATTACCCATCTCTGATTCCGCACATCCGATTCCCTGCCTCTGATTCCCCGCCTCTGATTCCCTGCGTCTGATTCCCTACCTCTGATTCCCAACCTATGATTCCCCACCTCTGATTCCCTATATCTGATTCTCCGCCTCTGTTTCCCAGCCTCTGATTCACCGCCTCTGTTTCCCCATATCTGATTCCCCGCCTCTGATTCCCCAACTCTGATTCCCCGCCCCTGATTCCCCCGCTCTGATTCCCCTCCTCTGATACCCCGCGTCTGATTCCCTGCCTCTGATGCCCTGCCTCTGATTCCTAATCTCTGATTCTCTGCCTCTGATTCCCCGCCTCTGATTCCCCGCCTCTGATTCCCCAGTTCTGATTCCCAGCCTCTGATTCCCCGCGTCTGTTTCCCAGCCTCTGATTCTCTGACTCTGTTTCCCCATATCTGATTCCCCGCCTCTGATTCCCAAACTCTGATTCCCCGCCTCTGATTCCCCAGCTCTGATTCCCCGCCTCTGATACCCCGCGTCTGATTCCCTGCCTCTGATTCCCCGCCTCTGATTCCCCAGCTCTGATTCCCCACCTCTGATTCCCCGCGTCTGATTCCCTGCCTCTGATTCCCCGCCTCTGATTCCCCATCTCTGATTCATCACCTCTGATTCCCCACCTCTGATTCCCCATATCTGATTCCCCGCCTCTGTTTCCTCGACTCTGATTCCCCGCCTCTGTTTCCACATATCTAAATCCCCGCCTCTGATACCCCAACTCTGATTCCCCGCCTCTGATCCCCCAGCTCTGATTCCCCGCCTCTGATTCCCTGCGTCTGATTCCCTGCCTCTGATTCCCCGCCTCTGATTCCCCATCTCTGATTCACCACCTCTGATTCCCTACCTATGATTCCCCATATCTGATTCCCCTCCTCTGTTTCCCCGCCTCTGATTCCCCGCCTCTGATTCCCCATATCTGATACCCCGCCTCTGATTCCCCGCGTCTGATACCCCGCCTCTGATTCCCCAGCTCTGACTCCCCGCCTCTGATACCCTGCGTCTCTGATTCCCCGCCTCTGGTTCCCCGCATCTGATACCCCGCCTCTGATTCCCCAGCTCTGATTCCCCGCCTCTGATACCCTGCGTCTCTGATTCCCCGCCTCTGATTCCCCATCTCTGATTCCCCATCTCTGATTCCCCAAATCTGATTCCCTGCCTCTGATTCCCAACCTCTGATTCCCCACCTCTGAATCCCCATATCTGATTCCCCGCCTCTGTTTCCCCGCCTCTGATTCCCCGCCTCAGTTTCCCCAACTCTGATTCCCCGCCTCTGATTCCCCAACTCTGATTCCCCGCCTCTGATTCCCCAGCTCTGATTCCCCGCCTCTGATTCCCCAGCTCTGATTCCCTGCCTCTGATTCCCCGCCTGTGATTCCCCATCTCTTATTCACAACCTCTGCTTCCCCACCTCTGATTCCCCATATCTGATTCCCTGCCGCTGATTCCCCACCTCTGATTCCCCATCTCTGATTCCGCACATCCGATTCCCTGCCTCTGATTCCCCACCTCTGATTCCCTGCCTCTGATTCCCCATCTCTGATTCACAACCTCTGATTCCCCACCTCTGATTCCCCATATCTGATTCCCCGCCTCTGTTTCCCCGACTCTGATTCCCCGCCTCTGATTCGCCAGCTATGATTCCCCACCTCTGATTCCCCACCTCTGATTCCCCGCCTCTGATTCGCCAGCTATGATTCCCCGCCTCTGGTTTCACGTGTCTGATTCCCCATCTCTGATTCCCCAATTCTGATTCCCCGCCTCTGATTCGCCAGCTATGATTCCCTGCCTCTGATTCCCCATCTCTGATTCACCACCTCTGATTCCCTGCGTCTGATTCCCCGCCTCTGATTCCCCATCTCTGATTCCCCATCTCTGATTCCCCAATTCTGATTCCCCGCCTCTGATTCCCCAGCTCTGATACCCCGCCTCTGATTCCCTGCCTCTGATTCTCAACCTCTGATTCCCCACCTCTGATTCCCCATATCTGATTCCCCACGTCTGTTTCCCCACCTCTGATTCCCGGCATCTGATTCCAGGCCTCTGATTCCCGGCCTCTGATTCCCGGCCTCTGATTCCCCGCTTCTGATTCTGATTCCCTGCCTCTGATTTCCCATCTCTGATTCCCCACATCTGATTCCCTGCCTCTGATACCCTGCCTCTGATTCCCCGCCTCTGATTCCCCGCCTCTGATTCCCCACCTCTGATTCCCCATATCTGATTCCCCGCCTCTGCTTCCCCGCCTCTGATTTCCCGCCTCTGTTTCCCCATATCTGATTCCCGGACTCTGATTCCCCAGCTCAGATTACCCATCTCTGATTCCGCACATCCGATTCCCTGCCTCTGATTCCCCGCCTCTGATTCCCTGCGTCTGATTCCCTACCTCTGATTCCCAACCTATGATTCCCCACCTCTGATTCCCTATATCTGATTCTCCGCCTCTGTTTCCCAGCCTCTGATTCACCGCCTCTGTTTCCCCATATCTGATTCCCCGCCTCTGATTCCCCAACTCTGATTCCCCGCCCCTGATTCCCCCGCTCTGATTCCCCTCCTCTGATACCCCGCGTCTGATTCCCTGCCTCTGATGCCCTGCCTCTGATTCCTAATCTCTGATTCTCTGCCTCTGATTCCCCGCCTCTGATTCCCCGCCTCTGATTCCCCAGTTCTGATTCCCAGCCTCTGATTCCCCGCGTCTGTTTCCCAGCCTCTGATTCTCTGACACTGTTTCCCCATATCTGATTCCCCGCCTCTGATTCCCAAACTCTGATTCCCCGCCTCTGATTCCCCAGCTCTGATTCCCCGCCTCTGATACCCCGCGTCTGATTCCCTGCCTCTGATTCCCCGCCTCTGATTCCCCAGCTCTGATTCCCCACCTCTGATTCCCCGCGTCTGATTCCCTGCCTCTGATTCCCCGCCTCTGATTCCCCATCTCTGATTCATCACCTCTGATTCCCCACCTCTGATTCCCCATATCTGATTCCCCGCCTCTGTTTCCTCGACTCTGATTCCCCGCCTCTGTTTCCACATATCTAAATCCCCGCCTCTGATACCCCAACTCTGATTCCCCGCCTCTGATCCCCCAGCTCTGATTCCCCGCCTCTGATTCCCTGCGTCTGATTCCCTGCCTCTGATTCCCCGCCTCTGATTCCCCATCTCTGATTCACCACCTCTGATTCCCTACCTATGATTCCCCATATCTGATTCCCCTCCTCTGTTTCCCCGCCTCTGATTCCCCGCCTCTGATTCCCCATATCTGATACCCCGCCTCTGATTCCCCGCGTCTGATACCCCGCCTCTGATTCCCCAGCTCTGATTCCCCGCCTCTGATACCCTGCATCTCTGATTCCCCGCCTCTGGTTCCCCGCATCTGATACCCCGCCTCTGATTCCCCAGCTCTGATTCCCCGCCTCTGATACCCTGCGTCTCTGATTCCCCGCCTCTGATTCCCCATCTCTGATTCCCCATCTCTGATTCCCCAAATCTGATTCCCTGCCTCTGATTCCCAACCTCTGATTCCCCACCTCTGAATCCCCATATCTGATTCCCCGCCTCTGTTTCCCCGCCTCTGATTCCCCGCCTCAGTTTCCCCAACTCTGATTCCCCGCCTCTGATTCCCCAACTCTGATTCCCCGCCTCTGATTCCCCAGCTCTGATTCCCCGCCTCTGATTCCCCAGCTCTGATTCCCTGCCTCTGATTCCCCGCCTGTGATTCCCCATCTCTTATTCACAACCTCTGCTTCCCCACCTCTGATTCCCCATATCTGATTCCCTGCCGCTGATTCCCCACCTCTGATTCCCCATCTCTGATTCCGCACATCCGATTCCCTGCCTCTGATTCCCCACCTCTGATTCCCTGCCTCTGATTCCCCATCTCTGATTCACAACCTCTGATTCCCCACCTCTGATTCCCCATATCTGATTCCCCGCCTCTGTTTCCCCGACTCTGATTCCCCGCCTCTGATTCGCCAGCTATGATTCCCTGCCTCTGATTCCCCACCTCTGATTCCCCGCCTCTGATTCGCCAGCTATGATTCCCCGCCTCTGGTTTCACGTGTCTGATTCCCTGCCTCTGATTCCCCGCCTCTGATTCCCCATCTCTGATTCACCACCTCTGATTCCCCAATTCTGATTCCCCGCCTCTGATTCCCCAGCTCTGATTCCCCGCCTCTGATTCCCTGCCTCTGATTCCCAACCACTGATTCCACACCTCTGATTCCCCATATCTGATTCCCCGCCTCTGATTCCCTGCCTCTGATTCCCAACCACTGATTCCACACCTCTGATTCCCCATATCTGATTTCCCGCCTCTGATTCCCCAGCTCTGACTCCCCGTGTTTGATTCCCTGCCTCTGATTACCCGCCTCTGATACCCCATCTCTGATTCACCGCCTCTGATTCCCCATCTCTGATTCACCGCCTTTGATTCGCCAACTCTGATTCACCATATCTGATTCCCCGCCTCTGTTTCCCCGCCTCTGATTCCCCGCCTCTGATTCCCCATATCTCATTCCCCGCCTCTGATTCCCCATCTCTGATTCCCGGACTCTGATTCCCCACCTCTGATTCCCAGTCCTCTTATTCCCGGCATCTGATTCCCGGCCTCTGATTCCCGGACTCTGATTCCCTGCCACTGATTCCCCGCCCCTGATTCTCCACCTCTGATTCCCCATATCTGATTCCCCGCCTCTGTTTCCCTGCCTCAGATTCGCCGCCTCTGATACCCCGCCTCTGATTCCCCATCTCTAATTCATCAAATCTGATTCCCCACCTCTGCTTCCCCATCACTGATTCACTGCCTCTGATTCGCCACCTCTGATTCCCCATATCTGATTCCCTGCCTCTGTTTCCCTGCCTCTTATTCCCGGACTCTGAATCCCCACCACTGATTCCCAGCCTCTGATTCCCGGCCTCTGATTCCCGGCCTCTGATTCCCGGCCTCTGATTCCCCGCTTCTGATTCTGATTCCCTGCCTCTGATTCCCCATCTCTGATTCCCCTCATCTGATTCCCTGCCTCTGATTCCCTGCCTCTGATTCCCCGCCTCTGATTCCCCGCATCAGATTCCCAACCTCTGAGTCCCCACCTCTGATTCCCCATATCTGATTCCCCGCCTCTGTTTCCCCGCCTCTGATACCCCGCCTCTGTTTCCCCATATCTGATTCCCGGACTCTGATTCCCCACCTCTGATTCCCCATGTCTAATTCCGCACATCCGATTCCCTGCCTCTGATTCCCCGCCTCTGATTCCCCGCGTCTGATTCCCTACCTCTGATTCCCAACCTATGATTCCCCACCTCTGATTCCCTATATCTGATTCTCCGCCTCTGTTTCCCAGCCTCTGATTCTCCGACTCTGTTTCCCCATATCTGATTCCCCGCCTCTGATTCCCCAACTCTGATTCCCCGCCTCTGATTCCCCAGCTCTGATTCCCCGCCGCTGATACCCCGCGTCTGATTCCCTGCCTCTGATGCCCTGCCTCTGATTCCTCATCTCTGATTCCCTGCCTCTGATTCCCCGCCTCTAATTCCCCGCCTCTGATTCCCCATATCTGATTCCCCGCCTCTGATTCCCCAACTCTGATTTCCCGCCTCTGATTCCCCAGCTCTGATTCCCCGCCTCTGATACCCAGCGTCTGATTCCCTGCCTCTGATTCCCCGCCTCTGATTCCCCAGCTCTGATTCCCCACCTCTGATTCCCCGCGTCTGATTCCCTGCCTCTGATTCCCCGCCTCCGATTCCCCATCTCTGAATCACCACCTCTGATTCCCCACCTGTGATTCCCCATATCTGATTCCCCGCCTCTGTTTCCCCATATCTGATTCCCGGACTCTGATTCCCCACCTCTGATTCCCCATCTCTGATTCCGCACATCCGATTCCCTGCCTCTGATTCCCCGCCTCTGATTCCCCGCCTCTGATTCCCCGCGTCTGATTCCCTACCTCTGATTCACAACCCTTGATTCCCCACCTCTGATTCCCTATATCTGATTCTCCGCCTCTGTTTCCCAGCCTCTGATTCTCCGACTATGTTTCCCCATATCTGATTCCCCGCCTCTGATTCCCCAACTCTGATTCCCCGCCTCTGATTCCCCAGCTCTGATTCCCCGCCTCTGATACCCCGCGTCTCATACCCTGCCTCTGATTCCCCGCCTCTGATTCCCCAGCTCTGATTCCCCACCTCTGATTCCCCGCTTCTGATTCCCTGCCTCTGATTCCCCGCCTCTGATTCCCCATCTCTGATTCATCACCTCTGATTCCCCACCTCTGATTCCCCATATCTGATTCCCCGCCACAGTTTCCCCGCCTCTGATACCCCGCCTCTGATTCCCCATACCTGATTCCCCGCTTCTGATTCCCCAACTCTGATTCCCCGCCTCTGATTCGCCAGCTATGATTCCCCGCCTCTGATTCCCCGCGTCTGATTCCCTGCCTCTGATTCCACGCCTCTGAATCCCCATCTCTGATTCAACACCTCTGATTCCCTGCGTCTGATTCCCCGCCTCTGATTCCCCATCTCTGATTCCCCATCTCTGATTCCCCAATTCTGATTCCCCGCTTCTGATTCCCCAGCTCTGATACCCCGCCTCTGATTCCCTGCCTCTGATTCTGAACCTCTGATTCCCCACCTCTGATTCCCCATATCTGATTCCCCACGTCTGTTTCCCCTCCTCTGATTCCCGGCATCTGATTCCAGGCCTCTGATTCCCGGCCTCTGATTCCCGGCCTCTGATTCCCCGCTTCTGATTCTGATTCCCTGCCTCTGATTCCCCATCTCTGATTCCCCACATCTGATTCCCTGCCTCTGATACCCTGCCTCTGATTCCCGGACTCTGATTCCCCACCTCTGATTCCCCATCTCTGATTCCGCACATCCGATTCCCTGCCTCTGATTCCCCGCCTCTGATTCCCCGCGTCTGATTCCCTACCTCTGATTCACAACCCTTGATTCCCCACCTCTGATTCCCTATATCTGATTCTCCGCCTCTGTTTCCCAGCCTCTGATTCTCCGACTCTGTTTCCCCATATCTGATTCCCCGCCTCTGATTCCCCAACTCTGATTCCCCACCTCTGATTCCCCAGCTCTGATTCCCCGCCTCTGATACCCCGCGTCTCATACCCTGCCTCTGATTCCCCGCCTCTGATTCCCCAGCTCTGATTCCCCACCTCTGATTCCCCGCTTCTGATTCCCTGCCTCTGATTCCCCGCCTCTGATTCCCCATCTCTGATTCATCACCTCTGATTCCCCACCTCTGATTCCCCATATCTGATTCCCCGCCACAGTTTCCCCGCCTCTGATACCCCGCCTCTGATTCCCCATACCTGATTCCCCGCTTCTGATTCCCCAACTCTGATTCCCCGCCTCTGATTCGCCAGCTATGATTCCCCGCCTCTGATTCCCCGCATCTGATTCCCTGCCTCTGATTCCACGCCTCTGAATCCCCATCTCTGATTCAACACCTCTGATTCCCTGCGTCTGATTCCCCGCCTCTGATTCCCCATCTCTGATTCCCCATCTCTGATTCCCCAATTCTGATTCCCCGCTTCTGATTCCCCAGCTCTGATACCCCGCCTCTGATTCCCTGCCTCTGATTCTGAACCTCTGATTCCCCACCTCTGATTCCCCATATCTGATTCCCCACGTCTGTTTCCCCACCTCTGATTCCCGGCATCTGATTCCAGGCCTCTGATTCCCGGCCTCTGATTCCCGGCCTCTGATTCCCCGCTTCTGATTCTGATTCCCTGCCTCTGATTCCCCATCTCTGATTCCCCACATCTGATTCCCTGCCTCTGATACCCTGCCTCTGATTCCCCACCTCTGATTCCCCGCCTCTGATTCCCCACCTCTGATTCCCCATATCTGATTCCCCGCCTCTGTTTCCCCGCCTCTGATTCCCCGCCTCTGTTTCCCCATATCTGATTCCTGGACTCTGATTCCCCAGCTCAGATTACCCATCTCTGATTCCGCACATCCGATTCCCTGCCTCTGATTCCCCGCCTCTGATTCCCTGCGTCTGATTCCCTACCTCTGATTCCCAACCTATGATTCCCCACCTCTGATTCCCTATATCTGATTCTCTGCCTCTGTTTCCCAGCCTCTGATTCCCCGCCTCTGTTTCCCCATATCTGATTCCCAGCCTCTGATTCCCCAACTCTGATTCCCCGCCCCTGATTCCCCCGCTCTGATTCCCCTCCTCTGATACCCCACGTCTGATTCCCTGCCTCTGATGCCCTGCCTCTGATTCCTAATCTCTGATTCTCTGCCTCTGATTCCCCGCCTCTGATTCCCCGCCTCTGATTCCCCAGTTCTGATTCCCAGCCTCTGATTCCCCGCGTCTGATTCCCTGCCTCTGATTCCCCCCCTCTGATTCCCCATCTCTGATTCACCACCTCTGATTCCCCACCTCTGATTCCCCATATTTGATTCCCCGCCTCTGTTTCCCCGCCTCAGATTCCCCACCTCTGATTCCCGGCCTCTGATTCCCGGCCTCTGATTCCCTGCCTCTGAATCCCCAACTCTGATTCCCCGCCTCTGATACCCCGCGTCTGATTCCCTGCCTCTGATTCCCCGCCTCTGATTCCCCAGCTCTGATTCCCCACCTCTGATTCCCCGCCTCTGATTCCCCATCTCTGAATCACCACCTCTGATTCCCCACCTCTGATTCCCCAAATCTGATTCCCCGCCTCTGTTTCACCATATCTGATTCCCGGACTCTGATTCCCCACCACTGATTCCCCATCTCTGATTCCGCACATCCGATTCCCTGCCTCTGATTCCCCGCCTCTGATTCCCCGCGTCTGATTCCCTATCTCTGATTCACAACCCTTGATTCCCCACCTCTGATTCCCTATATCTGATTTTCCGCCTCTGTTTCCCAGCCTCTGATTCTCTGACTCTGTTTCCCCATATCTGATTCCCCGCCTCTGATTCCCCAACTCTGATTCCCCGCCTCTGATTCCCCAGCTCTGATTCCCCGCCTCTGATACCCTGCGTCTGATTCCCTGCCTCTGATTCCCCGCCCCTGATTCCCCAGCTCTGATTCCCCACCTCTGATTCCCCGCGTCTGATTCCCTGCCTCTGACTCCCCGCCTCTGATTCCCCATCTCTGATTCATCACCTCTGATTCCCCACCTCTGATTCCCCATATCTGATTCCCCATCTCTGATTCCCCAATTCTGATTCCCCGCCTCTGATTCCCCAGCACTGATACCCCGCCTCTGATTCCCTGCCTCTGATTCTCAACCTCTGATTCCCCACCTCTGATTCCCCATATCTGATTCCCCGCGTCTGTTTCCCCACCTCTGATTCCCGGCCTCTGATTCCAGGCCTCTGATTCCCGGCCTCTGATTTCCGGCCTCAGATTCCCCGCTTCTGATTCTGATTCCCTGCCTCTGATTCCCCATCTCTGATTCCCCACATCTGATTCCCTGCCTCTGATACCCTGCCTCTGATTCCCCGCCTCTGATTCCCCGCCTCTGATTCCCCACCTCTGATTCCCCATATCTGATTATCCGCCTCTGTTTCCCCGCCTCTGATTCCCCATCTCTGATTCCGCACATCCGATTCCCTGCCTCTGATTCCCTGCGTCTGATTCCCTACCTCTCATTCCCAACCTATGATTCCCCACCTCTGTTTCCCCATATCTGATTCCTCGCCTTTGATTCCCCAACTCTGATTCCCTGCCCCTGATTCCCCAGGTCTAATTCCCCACCTCTGATACCACGCGTCTGATTCCCTGCCTCTGATGCCCTGCCTCTGATTCCTAATCTCTGATTCCCTGCCTCTGATTCCCCGCCTCTGATTCCCCGCCTCTGATTCCCCATATCTGATTCCCCGCCTCTGATTCCCCAACTCTGATTCCCCGCCTCTGATTCCCCAGCTCTGATTCCCCGCCTCTGGTTTCACGTGTCTGATTCCCTGCCTCTGATTCCCCGCCTCTGATTCCCCATCTCTGATTCACCACCTCTGATTCCCCAATTCTGATTCCCCGCCTCTGATTCCCCAGCTCTGATTCCCCGCCTCTGATTCCCTGCCTCTGATTCCCAACCACTGATTCCACACCTCTGATTCCCCATATCTGATTCCTCGCCTCTGTTTCCCTGCCTCTGATTCCCCGCCTCTGATTCCCCATATCTGATTCCCCGCCTCTGTTTCCCCGCCTCAGATTCCCCGCCTCTGATTCCCGGACTCTGAGTCCCCACCTCTGATTCCCGGCCTCTGATTCCCGGCCTCTGATTACCGGCCTCTGATTCCCGGCCTCTGATTCCCGGCCTCTGATTCCCCGCTTCTGATTCTGATTCCCTGCCTCTGATTCCCCATCTCTGATTCCCCACATCTGATTCCCTGTCTCTGATTCCCTGCCTCTGATCCCCACATTTGATTCCCCGCCTCTGATTCCCAACCTCTGATTCCCCACATCTGATTCCCCATATCTGATGCCCCGCCTCTGTTTCCCCGCCTCTGATTCCCCGCCTCTGTTTCCCCATATCTGATTCCCGGATTCTGATTCCCCACCTCTTATTCCCCATCTTTGATTCCGCACATCCGATTCCCTGCCTCTGATTCCCCGCCTCTGATTCCCCGCGTCTGATTCCTTACCTCTGATTCCCAATCTATGATTCCCCACCTCTGATTCCCTATATCTGATTCTCCGCCTCTGTTTCCCAGCCTCTGATTCTCTGACTCTGTTTCCCCATATCTGATTCCCCGCCTCTGATTCCCCAACCATGATACCCCGCCTCTGATTCCCCAGCTCTGATTCCCCACCTCTGATACCCCGCATCTGATTCCCTGCCTCTGATTCCCCGCCTCTGATTCCCCAGCTCTGATTCCCCACCTCTGATTCCCCGCGTCTGATTCCCTGCCTCTGATTCCCCGCCTCTGATTCCCCATCTCTGATTCATCACCTCTGATTCCCCACCTCTGATTCCCCATATCTGATTCCCCGCCTCTGTTTCCCCGACTCTGATTCCCCGCCTCTGATTCCCCATATCTGATTCTCCACTTCAGATTCCCCAACTCTGATTCCCCGCCTCTGATTCGCCAGCTATGATTCCCCGCCTCTGATTCCCAGCTTCTGATTCCCTGCCTCTAATTCCCCGCCTCTGAATCCCCATCTCAAATTCACCACCTCTGATTCCCTGCGTCTGATTCCCCGCCTCTGATTCCCCATCTCTGATTCCCCATCTCTGATTCCCCAATTCTGATTCCCCGCCTCTGATTTCCCATCTCTGATTCCCCATATCTGATTCCCCGCCACAGTTTCCCCGCCTCTGATACCCCGCCTCTTATTCCCCATATCTGATTCCCCGCTTCTGATTCCCCAACTCTGATTCCCCGCCTCTGATACGCCAGCTATGATTCCCCGCCTCTGATTCCCCGCGTCCGATTCCCTGCCTCTGATTCCCCGCCTCTGAATCCCCATCTCTGATTCACCACCTCTGATTCCCTGCGTCTGATTCCCCGCCTCTGATTCCCCATCTCTGTTTCCCCATCTCTGATTCCCCAATTCTGATTCCCCGCCTCTGATTCCCCAGCTCTGATACCCCGCCTCTGATTCCCTGCCTCTGATTCTCAACCTCTGATTCCCCACCTCTGATTCCCCATATCTGATTCCCCACGTCTGTTTCCCCACCTCTGATTCCCGGCATCTGATTCCAGGCCTCTGATTCCCGGCCTCTGATTCCCGGTCTCTGATTCCCCGCTTCTGATTCTGATTCCCTGCCTCTGATTCCCCATCTCTGATTCCCCACATCTGATTCCCTGCCTCTGATACCCTGCCTCTGATTCCCCGCCTCTGATTCCCCGCCTCTGATTCCCCACCTCTGATTCCCTGCCTCTGATTCCCCATCTCTGATTCACAACCTCTGATTCCCCACCTCTGATTCCTCATATCTGATTCCCCGCCTCTGTTTCCCCGACTCTGATTCCCCGCCTCTGATTCGCCAGCTATGATTCCCCGCCTCTGGTTTCACGTGTCTGATTCCCTGCCTCTGATTCCCCGCCTCTGATTCCCCATCTCTGATTCACCACCTCTGATTCCCCAATTCTGATTCCCCGCCTCTGATTCCCCAGCTCTTATTCCCCGCCTCTGATTCCCTGCCTCTGATTCCCAACCACTGATTCCACACCTCTGATTCCCCATATCTGATTCCTCGCCTCTGTTTCCCTGCCTCTGATTCCCCGCCTCTGTTTCCCCATATCTGATTCCCCGCCTCTGATTCCCCAACTCTGATTCCCCGCCTCTGATTCCCCAGCTCTGACTCCCCGTGTTTGATTCCCTGCCTCTAATTACCCGCCTCTGATACCCCATCTCTGATTCACCGCCTCTGATTCCCCATCTCTGATTCACCGCCTTTGATTCGCCAACTCTGATTCACCATATCTGATTCCCCGCCTCTGTTTCCCCGCCTCTGATTCGCCGCCTCTGATTCCCCATATCTCATTCCCCGCCTCTGATTCCCCATCTCTGATTCCCGGACTCTGATTCCCCACCTCTGATTCCCAGTCCTCTTATTCAGGGCATCTGATTCCCGGCCTCTGATTCCCGGACTCTGATTCCCTGCCACTGATTCCCCGCCCCTGATTCCCCGCCTCTGTTTCCCTGCCTCTGATTCGCCGCCTCTGATACCCCGCCTCTGATTCCCCATCTCTAATTCATCACATCTGATTCCCCACCTCTGCTTCCCCATCACTGATTCACTGCCTCTGATTCGCCACCTCTGATTCCCCATATCTGATTCCCTGCCTCTGATACCCCGCCTCTGATTCCCCATCTCTAATTCATCACATCTGATTCCCCACCTCTGCTTCCCCATCACTGATTCACTGCCTCTGATTCGCCACCTCTGATTCCCCATATCTGATTCCCCGCCTCTGTTTCCCCATATCTGATTCCCGGATTCTGATTCCCCACCTCTTATTCCCCATCTTTGATTCCGCACATCCGATTCCCTGCCTCTGATTCCCCGCCTCTGATTCCCCGCGTCTGATTCCTTACCTCTGATTCCCAATCTATGATTCCCCACCTCTGATTCCCTATATCTGATTCTCCGCCTCTGTTTCCCAGCCTCTGATTCTCTGACTCTGTTTCCCCATATCTGATTCCCCGCCTCTGATTCCCCAACCATGATACCCCGCCTCTGATTCCCCAGCTCTGATTCCCCACCTCTGATACCCCGCATCTGATTCCCTGCCTCTGATTCCCCGCCTCTGATTCCCCAGCTCTGATTCCCCACCTCTGATTCCCCGCGTCTGATTCCCTGCCTCTGATTCCCCGCCTCTGATTCCCCATCTCTGATTCATCACCTCTGATTCCCCACCTCTGATTCCCCATATCTGATTCCCCGCCTCTGTTTCCCCGACTCTGATTCCCCGCCTCTGATTCCCCATATCTGATTCTCCACTTCAGATTCCCCAACTCTGATTCCCCGCCTCTGATTCGCCAGCTATGATTCCCCGCCTCTGATTCCCAGCTTCTGATTCCCTGCCTCTAATTCCCCGCCTCTGAATCCCCATCTCAAATTCACCACCTCTGATTCCCTGCGTCTGATTCCCCGCCTCTGATTCCCCATCTCTGATTCCCCATCTCTGATTCCCCAATTCTGATTCCCCGCCTCTGATTTCCCATCTCTGATTCCCCATATCTGATTCCCCGCCACAGTTTCCCCGCCTCTGATACCCCGCCTCTTATTCCCCATATCTGATTCCCCGCTTCTGATTCCCCAACTCTGATTCCCCGCCTCTGATACGCCAGCTATGATTCCCCGCCTCTGATTCCCCGCGTCCGATTCCCTGCCTCTGATTCCCCGCCTCTGAATCCCCATCTCTGATTCACCACCTCTGATTCCCTGCGTCTGATTCCCCGCCTCTGATTCCCCATCTCTGTTTCCCCATCTCTGATTCCCCAATTCTGATTCCCCGCCTCTGATTCCCCAGCTCTGATACCCCGCCTCTGATTCCCTGCCTCTGATTCTCAACCTCTGATTCCCCACCTCTGATTCCCCATATCTGATTCCCCACGTCTGTTTCCCCACCTCTGATTCCCGGCATCTGATTCCAGGCCTCTGATTCCCGGCCTCTGATTCCCGGTCTCTGATTCCCCGCTTCTGATTCTGATTCCCTGCCTCTGATTCCCCATCTCTGATTCCCCACATCTGATTCCCTGCCTCTGATACCCTGCCTCTGATTCCCCGCCTCTGATTCCCCGCCTCTGATTCCCCACCTCTGATTCCCTGCCTCTGATTCCCCATCTCTGATTCACAACCTCTGATTCCCCACCTCTGATTCCTCATATCTGATTCCCCGCCTCTGTTTCCCCGACTCTGATTCCCCGCCTCTGATTCGCCAGCTATGATTCGCCAGCTATGATTTCCCGCCTCTGATTCCCCGCCTCTGATTCGCCAGCTATGATTCCCCGCCTCTGGTTTCACGTGTCTGATTCCCTGCCTCTGATTCCCCGCCTCTGATTCCCCATCTCTGATTCACCACCTCTGATTCCCCAATTCTGATTCCCCGCCTCTGATTCCCCAGCTCTTATTCCCCGCCTCTGATTCCCTGCCTCTGATTCCCAACCACTGATTCCACACCTCTGATTCCCCATATCTGATTCCTCGCCTCTGTTTCCCTGCCTCTGATTCCCCGCCTCTGTTTCCCCATATCTGATTCCCCGCCTCTGATTCCCCAACTCTGATTCCCCGCCTCTGATTCCCCAGCTCTGACTCCCCGTGTTTGATTCCCTGCCTCTAATTACCCGCCTCTGATACCCCATCTCTGATTCACCGCCTCTGATTCCCCATCTCTGATTCACCGCCTTTGATTCGCCAACTCTGATTCACCATATCTGATTCCCCGCCTCTGTTTCCCCGCCTCTGATTCGCCGCCTCTGATTCCCCATATCTCATTCCCCGCCTCTGATTCCCCATCTCTGATTCCCGGACTCTGATTCCCCACCTCTGATTCCCAGTCCTCTTATTCAGGGCATCTGATTCCCGGCCTCTGATTCCCGGACTCTGATTCCCTGCCACTGATTCCCCGCCCCTGATTCCCCGCCTCTGTTTCCCTGCCTCTGATTCGCCGCCTCTGATACCCCGCCTCTGATTCCCCATCTCTAATTCATCACATCTGATTCCCCACCTCTGCTTCCCCATCACTGATTCACTGCCTCTGATTCGCCACCTCTGATTCCCCATATCTGATTCCCTGCCTCTGTTTCCCTGCCTCTTATTCCCGGACTCTGAATCCCCACCACTGATTCCCGGCCTCTGATTCCCGGCGTCTGATTCCCGGCCTCTGATTCCCGGCCTCTGATTCCCCGCTTCTGATTCTGATTCCCTGCCTCTGATTCCCCATCTCTGATTCCCTGCCTCTGATTCCCCGCCTCTGATTCCCCGCATCTGATTCCCAACCTCTGATTCCCCACCTCTGATTCCCCATATCTGATTCCCCGACTTTGTTTCCCCGCCTCTGATTCCCCGCCTCTGTATCCCCATATCTGATTCCCGGACTCTGATTCCCCACCTCTGATTCCCCATCTCTCATTCCGCACATCCGATTCCCTGCCTCTGATTCCCCGCCTCTGATTCCCCGCGTCTGATTCCCTATCTCTGATTCACAACCCTTGATTCCCCACCTCTGATTCCCTATATCTGATTTTCCGCCTCTGTTTCCCAGCCTCTGATTCTCTGACTCTGTTTCCCCATATCTGATTCCCCGCCTCTGATTCCCCAACTCTGATTCCCCGCCTCTGATTCCCCAGCTCTGATTCCCCGCCTCTGATACCCCGCGTCTGATTCCCTGCCTCTGATTCCCCGCCCCTGATTCCCCAGCTCTGATTCCCCACCTCTGATTCCCCGCGTCTGATTCCCTGCCTCTGACTCCCCGCCTCTGATTCCCCATCTCTGATTCATCACCTCTGATTCCCCACCTCTGATTCCCCATATCTGATTCCCCATCTCTGATTCCCCAATTCTGATTCCCCGCCTCTGATTCCCCAGCACTGATACCCCGCCTCTGATTCCCTGCCTCTGATTCTCAACCTCTGATTCCCCACCTCTGATTCCCCATATCTGATTCCCCGCGTCTGTTTCCCCACCTCTGATTCCCGGCCTCTGATTCCAGGCCTCTGATTCCCGGCCTCTGATTCCCGGCCTCAGATTCCCCGCTTCTGATTCTGATTCCCTGCCTCTGATTCCCCATCTCTGATTCCCCACATCTGATTCCCTGCCTCTGATACCCTGCCTCTGATTCCCCGCCTCTGATTCCCCGCCTCTGATTCCCCACCTCTGATTCCCCATATCTGATTATCCGCCTCTGTTTCCCCGCCTCTGATTCCCCATCTCTGATTCCGCACATCCGATTCCCTGCCTCTGATTCCCTGCGTCTGATTCCCTACCTCTCATTCCCAACCTATGATTCCCCACCTCTGTTTCCCCATATCTGATTCCTCGCCTTTGATTCCCCAACTCTGATTCCCTGCCCCTGATTCCCCAGGTCTAATTCCCCACCTCTGATACCACGCGTCTGATTCCCTGCCTCTGATTCCCCGCCTCTGATTCCCCAGCTCTGATTCCCCACCTCTGATTCCCCGCGTCTGATTCCCTGCCTCTGATTCCCCGCCTCTGATTCCCCATCTCTGATTCATCACCTCTGATTCCCCACCTCTGATTCCCCATATCTGATTCCCCGCCTCTGTTTCCTCGACTCTGATTCCCCGCCTCTGTTTCCACATATCTAAATCCCCGCCTCTGATACCCCAACTCTGATTCCCCGCCTCTGATCCCCCAGCTCTGATTCCCCGCCTCTGATTCCCTGCGTCTGATTCCCTGCCTCTGATTCCCCGCCTCTGATTCCCCATCTCTGATTCACCACCTCTGATTCCCTACCTATGATTCCCCATATCTGATTCCCCTCCTCTGTTTCCCCGCCTCTGATTCCCCGCCTCTGATTCCCCAACTCTGATTCCCCACCTCTGATTCCCCATATCTGATTCCCCGCCTCTGTTTCCCCGCCTCAGATTCCCCGCCTCTGATTCCCGGACTCTGAGTCCCCACCTCTGATTCCCGGCCTCTGATTCCCGGCCTCTGATTACCGGCCTCTGATTCCCGGCCTCTGATTCCCGGCCTCTGATTCCCCGCTTCTGATTCTGATTCCCTGCCTCTGATTCCCCATCTCTGATTCCCCACATCTGATTCCCTGTCTCTGATTCCCTGCCTCTGATCCCCACATTTGATTCCCCGCCTCTGATTCCCAACCTCTGATTCCCCACATCTGATTCCCCATATCTGATGCCCCGCCTCTGTTTCCCCGCCTCTGATTCCCCGCCTCTGTTTCCCCATATCTGATTCCCGGATTCTGATTCCCCACCTCTTATTCCCCATCTTTGATTCCGCACATCCGATTCCCTGCCTCTGATTCCCCGCCTCTGATTCCCCGCGTCTGATTCCTTACCTCTGATTCCCAATCTATGATTCCCCACCTCTGATTCCCTATATCTGATTCTCCGCCTCTGTTTCCCAGCCTCTGATTCTCTGACTCTGTTTCCCCATATCTGATTCCCCGCCTCTGATTCCCCAACCATGATACCCCGCCTCTGATTCCCCAGCTCTGATTCCCCACCTCTGATACCCCGCATCTGATTCCCTGCCTCTGATTCCCCGCCTCTGATTCCCCAGCTCTGATTCCCCACCTCTGATTCCCCGCGTCTGATTCCCTGCCTCTGATTCCCCGCCTCTGATTCCCCATCTCTGATTCATCACCTCTGATTCCCCACCTCTGATTCCCCATATCTGATTCCCCGCCTCTGTTTCCCCGACTCTGATTCCCCGCCTCTGATTCCCCATATCTGATTCTCCACTTCAGATTCCCCAACTCTGATTCCCCGCCTCTGATTCGCCAGCTATGATTCCCCGCCTCTGATTCCCAGCTTCTGATTCCCTGCCTCTAATTCCCCGCCTCTGAATCCCCATCTCAAATTCACCACCTCTGATTCCCTGCGTCTGATTCCCCGCCTCTGATTCCCCATCTCTGATTCCCCATCTCTGATTCCCCAATTCTGATTCCCCGCCTCTGATTTCCCATCTCTGATTCCCCATATCTGATTCCCCGCCACAGTTTCCCCGCCTCTGATACCCCGCCTCTTATTCCCCATATCTGATTCCCCGCTTCTGATTCCCCAACTCTGATTCCCCGCCTCTGATACGCCAGCTATGATTCCCCGCCTCTGATTCCCCGCGTCCGATTCCCTGCCTCTGATTCCCCGCCTCTGAATCCCCATCTCTGATTCACCACCTCTGATTCCCTGCGTCTGATTCCCCGCCTCTGATTCCCCATCTCTGTTTCCCCATCTCTGATTCCCCAATTCTGATTCCCCGCCTCTGATTCCCCAGCTCTGATACCCCGCCTCTGATTCCCTGCCTCTGATTCTCAACCTCTGATTCCCCACCTCTGATTCCCCATATCTGATTCCCCACGTCTGTTTCCCCACCTCTGATTCCCGGCATCTGATTCCAGGCCTCTGATTCCCGGCCTCTGATTCCCGGTCTCTGATTCCCCGCTTCTGATTCTGATTCCCTGCCTCTGATTCCCCATCTCTGATTCCCCACATCTGATTCCCTGCCTCTGATACCCTGCCTCTGATTCCCCGCCTCTGATTCCCCGCCTCTGATTCCCCACCTCTGATTCCCTGCCTCTGATTCCCCATCTCTGATTCACAACCTCTGATTCCCCACCTCTGATTCCTCATATCTGATTCCCCGCCTCTGTTTCCCCGACTCTGATTCCCCGCCTCTGATTCGCCAGCTATGATTTCCCGCCTCTGATTCCCCACCTCTGATTCCCCGCCTCTGATTCGCCAGCTATGATTCCCCGCCTCTGGTTTCACGTGTCTGATTCCCTGCCTCTGATTCCCCGCCTCTGATTCCCCATCTCTGATTCACCACCTCTGATTCCCCAATTCTGATTCCCCGCCTCTGATTCCCCAGCTCTTATTCCCCGCCTCTGATTCCCTGCCTCTGATTCCCAACCACTGATTCCACACCTCTGATTCCCCATATCTGATTCCTCGCCTCTGTTTCCCTGCCTCTGATTCCCCGCCTCTGTTTCCCCATATCTGATTCCCCGCCTCTGATTCCCCAACTCTGATTCCCCGCCTCTGATTCCCCAGCTCTGACTCCCCGTGTTTGATTCCCTGCCTCTAATTACCCGCCTCTGATACCCCATCTCTGATTCACCGCCTCTGATTCCCCATCTCTGATTCACCGCCTTTGATTCGCCAACTCTGATTCACCATATCTGATTCCCCGCCTCTGTTTCCCCGCCTCTGATTCGCCGCCTCTGATTCCCCATATCTCATTCCCCGCCTCTGATTCCCCATCTCTGATTCCCGGACTCTGATTCCCCACCTCTGATTCCCAGTCCTCTTATTCAGGGCATCTGATTCCCGGCCTCTGATTCCCGGACTCTGATTCCCTGCCACTGATTCCCCGCCCCTGATTCCCCGCCTCTGTTTCCCTGCCTCTGATTCGCCGCCTCTGATACCCCGCCTCTGATTCCCCATCTCTAATTCATCACATCTGATTCCCCACCTCTGCTTCCCCATCACTGATTCACTGCCTCTGATTCGCCACCTCTGATTCCCCATATCTGATTCCCTGCCTCTGTTTCCCTGCCTCTTATTCCCGGACTCTGAATCCCCACCACTGATTCCCGGCCTCTGATTCCCGGCGTCTGATTCCCGGCCTCTGATTCCCGGCCTCTGATTCCCCGCTTCTGATTCTGATTCCCTGCCTCTGATTCCCCATCTCTGATTCCCTGCCTCTGATTCCCCGCCTCTGATTCCCCGCATCTGATTCCCAACCTCTGATTCCCCACCTCTGATTCCCCATATCTGATTCCCCGACTTTGTTTCCCCGCCTCTGATTCCCCGCCTCTGTTTCCCCATATCTGATTCCCGGACTCTGATTCCCCACCTCTGATTCCCCATCTCTCATTCCGCACATCCGATTCCCTGCCTGTCATTCCCCGCCTCTGATTCCCCGCGTCTGATTCCCTACCTTTGATTCCCAACCTATGATTCCCCACCTCTGATTCCCTATATCTGATTCTCCTCCTCTGTTTCCCAGCCTCTGATTCTCCGACTCTGTTTCCCCATATCTGATTCCCCGCCTCTGATTCCCCAACTCTGATTCCCCGCCTCTGATTCCCCAGCTCTGATTCCCCGCCGCTGATACCCCGCGTCTGATTCCCTGCCTCTGATGCCCTGCCTCTGATTCCTCATCTCTGATTCCCTGCCTCTGATTCCCCGCCTCTAATTCCCCGCCTCTGATTCCCCATATCTGATTCCCCGCCTCTGATTCCCCAACTCTGATTTCCCGCCTCTGATTCCCCAGCTCTGATTCCCCGCCTCTGATACCCCGCGTCTGATTCCCTGCCTCTGATTCCCCGCCTCTGATTCCCCAGCTCTGATTCCCCACCTCTGATTCCCCGCGTCTGATTCCCTGCCTCTGATTCCCCGCCTCTGATTCCCCATCTCTGAATCACCACCTCTGATTCCCCACCTCTGATTCCCCATATCTGATTCCCCGCCTCTGTTTCCCCATATCTGATTCCCCGCCTCTGATTCCCCATCTCTGATTCCCCATCTCTGATTCCCCAATTCTGATTCCCCGCCTCTGATTCCCTGCCTCTGATTCTGAACCTCTGATTCCCCACCTCTGATTCCCCATATCTGATTCCCCACGTCTGTTTCCCCACCTCTGATTCCCGGCATCTGATTCCAGGCCTCTGATTCCCGGCCTCTGATTCCCGGCCTCTGATTCCCCGCTTCTGATTCTGATTCCCTGCCTCTGATTCCCCATCTCTGATTCCCCACATCTGATTCCCTGCCTCTGATACCCTGCCTCTGATTCCCCGCCTCTGATTCCCCGCCTCTGATTCCCCACCTCTGATTCCCCATATCTGATTCCCCGCCTCTGTTTCCCCGCCTCTGATTCCCCGCCTCTGTTTCCCCATATCTGATTCCCGGACTCTGATTCCCCAGCTCAGATTACCCATCTCTGATTCCGCACATCCGATTCCCTGCCTCTGATTCCCCGCCTCTGATTCCCTGCGTCTGATTCCCTACCTCTGATTCCCAACCTATGATTCCCCACCTCTGATTCCCCATATCTGATTCCCCGCCTCTGATTCCCCAACTCTGATTCCCCGCCCCTGATTCCCCCGCTCTGATTCCCCGCATCTGATTCCCTGCCTCTGATTCCCCATCTCTGATTCCCCACATCTGATTCCCTGCCTCTGATACCTTGCCTCTGATTCCCCGCCTCTGATTCCCCGCCTCTGATTCCCCACCTCTGATTCCCCATATCTGATTATCCGCCTCTGTTTCCCCGCCTCTGATTTCCCACCTCTGTTTCCCCATATCTGATTCCCGGACTCTGATTCCCCAGCTCAGATTACCCATCTCTGATTCCGCACATCCGATTCCCTGCCTCTGATTCCCTGCGTCTGATTCCCTACCTCTCATTCCCAACCTATGATTCCCCACCTCTGATTCCCTATATCTGATTCTCCGCCTCTGTTTCCCAGCCTATGATTTCCCGCCTCTGTTTCCCCATATCTGATTCCTCGCCTTTGATTCCCCAACTCTGATTCCCTGCCCCTGATTCCCCAGGTCTAATTCCCCACCTCTGATACCACGCGTCTGATTCCCTGCCTCTGATGCCCTGCCTCTGATTCCTAATCTCTGATTCCCTGCCTCTGATTCCCCGCCTCTGATTCCCCGCCTCTGATTCCCCATATCTGATTCCCCGCCTCTGATTCCCCAACTCTGATTCCCCGCCTCTGATTCCCCAGCTCTGATTCCCCGCCTCTGATTCCCCGCGTCTGATTCCCCGCCTCTGTTTCCCCGCCTCAGATTCCCCGCCTCTGATTCCCGGACTCTGAGTCCCCACCTCTGATTCCCGGCCTCTGATTCCCGGCCTCTGATTCCCGGCCTCTGATTCCCGGCCTCTGATTCCCGGCCTCTGATTCCCGGCCTCTGATTCCCCGCTTCTGATTCTGATTCCCTGCCTCTGATTCCCCATCTCTGATTCCCCACATCTGATTTCCTGCCTCTGATTCCCTGCCTCTGATCCCCACATTTGATTCCCCGCCTCTGATTCCCAACCTCTGATTCCCCACCTCTGATTCCCCATATCTGATGCCCCGCCTCTGTTTCCCCACCTCTGATTCCCCGCCACTGTTTCCCCATATCTGATTCCCGGATTCTGATTCACCACCTCTGATTCCCCATCTTTGATTCCGCTCATCCGATTCCCTGCCTCTGATTCCCCGCCTCTGATTCCCCGTGTCTGATTCCTTACCTCTGATTCCCAATCTATGATTCCCCACCTCTGATTCACTATATCTGATTCTCCGCCTCTGTTTCCCAGCCTCTGATTCTCTGACTCTGTTTCCCCATATCTGATTCCCCGCCTCTGATTCCCCAACCCTGATACCCCGCCTCTGATTCCCCAGCTCTGATTCCCCACCTCTGATACCCCGCATCTGATTCCCTGCCTCTGATTCCCCGCCTCTGATTCCCCAGCTCTGATTCCCCACCTCTGATTCCCCGCGTCTGATTCCCTGCCTCTGATTCCCCGCCTCTGATTCCCCATCTCTGATTCATCACCTCTGATTCCCCACCTCTGATTCCCCATATCTGATTCCCCGCCTCTGTTTCCCCGACTCTGATTCCCCGCCTCTGATTCCCCATATCTGATTCTCCACTTCAGATTCCCCAACTCTGATTCCCCGCCTCTGATTCGCCAGCTATGATTCCCCGCCTCTGATTCCCAGCTTCTGATTCCCTGCCTCTAATTCCCCGCCTCTGAATCCCCATCTCTGATTCACCACCTCTGATTCCCTGCGTCTGATTCCCCGCCTCTGATTCCCCATCTCTGATTCCCCATCTCTGATTCCCCAATTCTGATTCCCCGCCTGTGATTCCCCATCTCTGATTCCCCATATCTGATTCCCCGCCACAGTTTCCCCGCTTCTGATACCCCGCCTCTGATTCCCCATATCTGATTCCCCGCTTCTGATTCCCCAACTCTGATTCCCCGCCTCTGATACGCCAGCTATGATTCCCCGCCTCTGATTCCCCGCGTCCGATTCCCTGCCTCTGATTCCACGCCTCTGAATCCCCATCTCTAATTCACCACCTCTGATTCCCTGCGTCTGATTCCCCGCCTCTGATTCCCCATCTCTGATTCCCCATCTCTGATTCCCCAATTCTGATTCCCCGCCTCTGATTCCCCAGCTCTGATACCCCGCCTCTGATTCCCTGCCTCTGATTCTCAACCTCTGATTCCCCACCTCTGATTCCCCATATCTGATTCCCCACGTCTGTTTCCCCACCTCTGATTCCCGGCATCTGATTCCAGGACTCTGATTCCCGGCCTCTGATTCCCGGTCTCTGATTCCCCGCTTCTGATTCTGATTCCCTGCCTCTGATTCCCCATCTCTGATTCCCCACATCTGATTCCCTGCCTCTGATTCCCTGCCTCTGATTCCCCGCCTCTGATTCCCCGCGTCTGATTCCCTATCTCTGATTCACAACCCTTGATTCCCCACCTCTGATTCCCTATATCTGATTTTCCGCCTCTGTTTCGCAGCCTCTGATTCTCTGACTCTGTTTCCCCATATCTGATTCCCCGCCTCTGATTCCCCAACTCTGATTCCCCGCCTCTGATTCCCCAGCTCTGATTCCCCGCCTCTGATACCCCGCGTCTGATTCCCTGCCTCTGATTCCCCGCCCCTGATTCCCCAGCTCTGATTCCCCACCTCTGATTCCCTGCCTCTGATTCCCCATCTCTGATTCACAACCTCTGATTCCCCACCTCTGATTCCTCATATCTGATTCCCCGCCTCTGTTTCCCCGACTCTGATTCCCCGCCTCTGATTCGCCAGCTATGATTCGCCAGCTATGATTTCCCGCCTCTGATTCCCCACCTCTGATTCGCCAGCTATGATTCCCCGCCTCTGGTTTCACGTGTCTGATTCCCTGCCTCTGATTCCCCGCCTCTGATTCCCCATCTCTGATTCACCACCTCTGATTCCCCAATTCTGATTCCCCGCCTCTGATTCCCCAGCTCTTATTCCCCGCCTCTGATTCCCTGCCTCTGATTCCCAACCACTGATTCCACACCTCTGATTCCCCATATCTGATTCCTCGCCTCTGTTTCCCTGCCTCTGATTCCCCGCCTCTGTTTCCCCATATCTGATTCCCCGCCTCTGATTCCCCAACTCTGATTCCCCGCCTCTGATTCCCCAGCTCTGACTCCCCGTGTTTGATTCCCTGCCTCTAATTACCCGCCTCTGATACCCCATCTCTGATTCACCGCCTCTGATTCCCCATCTCTGATTCACCGCCTTTGATTCGCCAACTCTGATTCACCATATCTGATTCCCCGCCTCTGTTTCCCCGCCTCTGATTCGCCGCCTCTGATTCCCCATATCTCATTCCCCGCCTCTGATTCCCCATCTCTGATTCCCGGACTCTGATTCCCCACCTCTGATTCCCAGTCCTCTTATTCAGGGCATCTGATTCCCGGCCTCTGATTCCCGGACTCTGATTCCCTGCCACTGATTCCCCGCCCCTGATTCCCCGCCTCTGTTTCCCTGCCTCTGATTCGCCGCCTCTGATACCCCGCCTCTGATTCCCCATCTCTAATTCATCACATCTGATTCCCCACCTCTGCTTCCCCATCACTGATTCACTGCCTCTGATTCGCCACCTCTGATTCCCCATATCTGATTCCCTGCCTCTGTTTCCCTGCCTCTTATTCCCGGACTCTGAATCCCCACCACTGATTCCCGGCCTCTGATTCCCGGCGTCTGATTCCCGGCCTCTGATTCCCGGCCTCTGATTCCCCGCTTCTGATTCTGATTCCCTGCCTCTGATTCCCCATCTCTGATTCCCTGCCTCTGATTCCCCGCCTCTGATTCCCCGCATCTGATTCCCAACCTCTGATTCCCCACCTCTGATTCCCCATATCTGATTCCCCGACTTTGTTTCCCCGCCTCTGATTCCCCGCCTCTGTATCCCCATATCTGATTCCCGGACTCTGATTCCCCACCTCTGATTCCCCATCTCTCATTCCGCACATCCGATTCCCTGCCTCTGATTCCCCGCCTCTGATTCCCCGCGTCTGATTCCCTATCTCTGATTCACAACCCTTGATTCCCCACCTCTGATTCCCTATATCTGATTTTCCGCCTCTGTTTCCCAGCCTCTGATTCTCTGACTCTGTTTCCCCATATCTGATTCCCCGCCTCTGATTCCCCAACTCTGATTCCCCGCCTCTGATTCCCCAGCTCTGATTCCCCGCCTCTGATACCCCGCGTCTGATTCCCTGCCTCTGATTCCCCGCCCCTGATTCCCCAGCTCTGATTCCCCACCTCTGATTCCCCGCGTCTGATTCCCTGCCTCTGACTCCCCGCCTCTGATTCCCCATCTCTGATTCATCACCTCTGATTCCCCACCTCTGATTCCCCATATCTGATTCCCCATCTCTGATTCCCCAATTCTGATTCCCCGCCTCTGATTCCCCAGCACTGATACCCCGCCTCTGATTCCCTGCCTCTGATTCTCAACCTCTGATTCCCCACCTCTGATTCCCCATATCTGATTCCCCGCGTCTGTTTCCCCACCTCTGATTCCCGGCCTCTGATTCCAGGCCTCTGATTCCCGGCCTCTGATTCCCGGCCTCAGATTCCCCGCTTCTGATTCTGATTCCCTGCCTCTGATTCCCCATCTCTGATTCCCCACATCTGATTCCCTGCCTCTGATACCCTGCCTCTGATTCCCCGCCTCTGATTCCCCGCCTCTGATTCCCCACCTCTGATTCCCCATATCTGATTATCCGCCTCTGTTTCCCCGCCTCTGATTCCCCATCTCTGATTCCGCACATCCGATTCCCTGCCTCTGATTCCCTGCGTCTGATTCCCTACCTCTCATTCCCAACCTATGATTCCCCACCTCTGTTTCCCCATATCTGATTCCTCGCCTTTGATTCCCCAACTCTGATTCCCTGCCCCTGATTCCCCAGGTCTAATTCCCCACCTCTGATACCACGCGTCTGATTCCCTGCCTCTGATTCCCCGCCTCTGATTCCCCAGCTCTGATTCCCCACCTCTGATTCCCCGCGTCTGATTCCCTGCCTCTGATTCCCCGCCTCTGATTCCCCATCTCTGATTCATCACCTCTGATTCCCCACCTCTGATTCCCCATATCTGATTCCCCGCCTCTGTTTCCTCGACTCTGATTCCCCGCCTCTGTTTCCACATATCTAAATCCCCGCCTCTGATACCCCAACTCTGATTCCCCGCCTCTGATCCCCCAGCTCTGATTCCCCGCCTCTGATTCCCTGCGTCTGATTCCCTGCCTCTGATTCCCCGCCTCTGATTCCCCATCTCTGATTCACCACCTCTGATTCCCTACCTATGATTCCCCATATCTGATTCCCCTCCTCTGTTTCCCCGCCTCTGATTCCCCGCTTCTGATTCCCCAACTCTGATTCCCCACCTCTGATTCCCCATATCTGATTCCCCGCCTCTGTTTCCCCGCCTCAGATTCCCCGCCTCTGATTCCCGGACTCTGAGTCCCCACCTCTGATTCCCGGCCTCTGATTCCCGGCCTCTGATTACCGGCCTCTGATTCCCGGCCTCTGATTCCCGGCCTCTGATTCCCCGCTTCTGATTCTGATTCCCTGCCTCTGATTCCCCATCTCTGATTCCCCACATCTGATTCCCTGTCTCTGATTCCCTGCCTCTGATCCCCACATTTGATTCCCCGCCTCTGATTCCCAACCTCTGATTCCCCACATCTGATTCCCCATATCTGATGCCCCGCCTCTGTTTCCCCGCCTCTGATTCCCCGCCTCTGTTTCCCCATATCTGATTCCCGGATTCTGATTCCCCACCTCTTATTCCCCATCTTTGATTCCGCACATCCGATTCCCTGCCTCTGATTCCCCGCCTCTGATTCCCCGCGTCTGATTCCTTACCTCTGATTCCCAATCTATGATTCCCCACCTCTGATTCCCTATATCTGATTCTCCGCCTCTGTTTCCCAGCCTCTGATTCTCTGACTCTGTTTCCCCATATCTGATTCCCCGCCTCTGATTCCCCAACCATGATACCCCGCCTCTGATTCCCCAGCTCTGATTCCCCACCTCTGATACCCCGCATCTGATTCCCTGCCTCTGATTCCCCGCCTCTGATTCCCCAGCTCTGATTCCCCACCTCTGATTCCCCGCGTCTGATTCCCTGCCTCTGATTCCCCGCCTCTGATTCCCCATCTCTGATTCATCA
This sequence comes from Narcine bancroftii, assembly GCF_036971445.1. Taxonomy (NCBI): domain Eukaryota; kingdom Metazoa; phylum Chordata; class Chondrichthyes; order Torpediniformes; family Narcinidae; genus Narcine; species Narcine bancroftii. The sequence continues at coordinate 258,723,399 of NC_091470.1, forward strand.
CCTCTGATTCCCCACCTCTGATTCCCCATATCTGATTCCCCGCCTCTGTTTCCCCGACTCTGATTCCCCGCCTCTGATTCCCCATATCTGATTCTCCACTTCAGATTCCCCAACTCTGATTCCCCGCCTCTGATTCGCCAGCTATGATTCCCCGCCTCTGATTCCCAGCTTCTGATTCCCTGCCTCTAATTCCCCGCCTCTGAATCCCCATCTCAAATTCACCACCTCTGATTCCCTGCGTCTGATTCCCCGCCTCTGATTCCCCATCTCTGATTCCCCATCTCTGATTCCCCAATTCTGATTCCCCGCCTCTGATTTCCCATCTCTGATTCCCCATATCTGATTCCCCGCCACAGTTTCCCCGCCTCTGATACCCCGCCTCTTATTCCCCATATCTGATTCCCCGCTTCTGATTCCCCAACTCTGATTCCCCGCCTCTGATACGCCAGCTATGATTCCCCGCCTCTGATTCCCCGCGTCCGATTCCCTGCCTCTGATTCCCCGCCTCTGAATCCCCATCTCTGATTCACCACCTCTGATTCCCTGCGTCTGATTCCCCGCCTCTGATTCCCCATCTCTGTTTCCCCATCTCTGATTCCCCAATTCTGATTCCCCGCCTCTGATTCCCCAGCTCTGATACCCCGCCTCTGATTCCCTGCCTCTGATTCTCAACCTCTGATTCCCCACCTCTGATTCCCCATATCTGATTCCCCACGTCTGTTTCCCCACCTCTGATTCCCGGCATCTGATTCCAGGCCTCTGATTCCCGGCCTCTGATTCCCGGTCTCTGATTCCCCGCTTCTGATTCTGATTCCCTGCCTCTGATTCCCCATCTCTGATTCCCCACATCTGATTCCCTGCCTCTGATACCCTGCCTCTGATTCCCCGCCTCTGATTCCCCGCCTCTGATTCCCCACCTCTGATTCCCTGCCTCTGATTCCCCATCTCTGATTCACAACCTCTGATTCCCCACCTCTGATTCCTCATATCTGATTCCCCGCCTCTGTTTCCCCGACTCTGATTCCCCGCCTCTGATTCGCCAGCTATGATTTCCCGCCTCTGATTCCCCACCTCTGATTCCCCGCCTCTGATTCGCCAGCTATGATTCCCCGCCTCTGGTTTCACGTGTCTGATTCCCTGCCTCTGATTCCCCGCCTCTGATTCCCCATCTCTGATTCACCACCTCTGATTCCCCAATTCTGATTCCCCGCCTCTGATTCCCCAGCTCTTATTCCCCGCCTCTGATTCCCTGCCTCTGATTCCCAACCACTGATTCCACACCTCTGATTCCCCATATCTGATTCCTCGCCTCTGTTTCCCTGCCTCTGATTCCCCGCCTCTGTTTCCCCATATCTGATTCCCCGCCTCTGATTCCCCAACTCTGATTCCCCGCCTCTGATTCCCCAGCTCTGACTCCCCGTGTTTGATTCCCTGCCTCTAATTACCCGCCTCTGATACCCCATCTCTGATTCACCGCCTCTGATTCCCCATCTCTGATTCACCGCCTTTGATTCGCCAACTCTGATTCACCATATCTGATTCCCCGCCTCTGTTTCCCCGCCTCTGATTCGCCGCCTCTGATTCCCCATATCTCATTCCCCGCCTCTGATTCCCCATCTCTGATTCCCGGACTCTGATTCCCCACCTCTGATTCCCAGTCCTCTTATTCAGGGCATCTGATTCCCGGCCTCTGATTCCCGGACTCTGATTCCCTGCCACTGATTCCCCGCCCCTGATTCCCCGCCTCTGTTTCCCTGCCTCTGATTCGCCGCCTCTGATACCCCGCCTCTGATTCCCCATCTCTAATTCATCACATCTGATTCCCCACCTCTGCTTCCCCATCACTGATTCACTGCCTCTGATTCGCCACCTCTGATTCCCCATATCTGATTCCCTGCCTCTGTTTCCCTGCCTCTTATTCCCGGACTCTGAATCCCCACCACTGATTCCCGGCCTCTGATTCCCGGCGTCTGATTCCCGGCCTCTGATTCCCGGCCTCTGATTCCCCGCTTCTGATTCTGATTCCCTGCCTCTGATTCCCCATCTCTGATTCCCTGCCTCTGATTCCCCGCCTCTGATTCCCCGCATCTGATTCCCAACCTCTGATTCCCCACCTCTGATTCCCCATATCTGATTCCCCGACTTTGTTTCCCCGCCTCTGATTCCCCGCCTCTGTTTCCCAATATCTGATTCCCGGACTCTGATTCCCCACCTCTGATTCCCCATCTCTCATTCCGCACATCCGATTCCCTGCCTGTCATTCCCCGCCTCTGATTCCCCGCGTCTGATTCCCTACCTTTGATTCCCAACCTATGATTCCCCACCTCTGATTCCCTATATCTGATTCTCCTCCTCTGTTTCCCAGCCTCTGATTCTCCGACTCTGTTTCCCCATATCTGATTCCCCGCCTCTGATTCCCCAACTCTGATTCCCCGCCTCTGATTCCCCAGCTCTGATTCCCCGCCGCTGATACCCCGCGTCTGATTCCCTGCCTCTGATGCCCTGCCTCTGATTCCTCATCTCTGATTCCCTGCCTCTGATTCCCCGCCTCTAATTCCCCGCCTCTGATTCCCCATATCTGATTCCCCGCCTCTGATTCCCCAACTCTGATTTCCCGCCTCTGATTCCCCAGCTCTGATTCCCCGCCTCTGATACCCCGCGTCTGATTCCCTGCCTCTGATTCCCCGCCTCTGATTCCCCAGCTCTGATTCCCCAGCTCTGATTCCCCGCGTCTGATTCCCTGCCTCTGATTCCCCGCCTCTGATTCCCCATCTCTGAATCACCACCTCTGATTCCCCACCTCTGATTCCCCATATCTGATTCCCCGCCTCTGTTTCCCCATATCTGATTCCCCGCCTCTGATTCCCCATCTCTGATTCCCCATCTCTGATTCCCCAATTCTGATTCCCCGCCTCTGATTCCCTGCCTCTGATTCTGAACCTCTGATTCCCCACCTCTGATTCCCCATATCTGATTCCCCACGTCTGTTTCCCCACCTCTGATTCCCGGCATCTGATTCCAGGCCTCTGATTCCCGGCCTCTGATTCCCGGCCTCTGATTCCCCGCTTCTGATTCTGATTCCCTGCCTCTGATTCCCCATCTCTGATTCCCCACATCTGATTCCCTGCCTCTGATACCCTGCCTCTGATTCCCCGCCTCTGATTCCCCGCCTCTGATTCCCCACCTCTGATTCCCCATATCTGATTCCCCGCCTCTGTTTCCCCGCCTCTGATTCCCCGCCTCTGTTTCCCCATATCTGATTCCCGGACTCTGATTCCCCAGCTCAGATTACCCATCTCTGATTCCGCACATCCGATTCCCTGCCTCTGATTCCCCGCCTCTGATTCCCTGCGTCTGATTCCCTACCTCTGATTCCCAACCTATGATTCCCCACCTCTGATTCCCCATATCTGATTCCCCGCCTCTGATTCCCCAACTCTGATTCCCCGCCCCTGATTCCCCCGCTCTGATTCCCCGCATCTGATTCCCTGCCTCTGATTCCCCATCTCTGATTCCCCACATCTGATTCCCTGCCTCTGATACCTTGCCTCTGATTCCCCGCCTCTGATTCCCCGCCTCTGATTCCCCACCTCTGATTCCCCATATCTGATTATCCGCCTCTGTTTCCCCGCCTCTGATTTCCCACCTCTGTTTCCCCATATCTGATTCCCGGACTCTGATTCCCCAGCTCAGATTACCCATCTCTGATTCCGCACATCCGATTCCCTGCCTCTGATTCCCTGCGTCTGATTCCCTACCTCTCATTCCCAACCTATGATTCCCCACCTCTGATTCCCTATATCTGATTCTCCGCCTCTGTTTCCCAGCCTATGATTTCCCGCCTCTGTTTCCCCATATCTGATTCCTCGCCTTTGATTCCCCAACTCTGATTCCCTGCCCCTGATTCCCCAGGTCTAATTCCCCACCTCTGATACCACGCGTCTGATTCCCTGCCTCTGATGCCCTGCCTCTGATTCCTAATCTCTGATTCCCTGCCTCTGATTCCCCGCCTCTGATTCCCCGCCTCTGATTCCCCATATCTGATTCCCCGCCTCTGATTCCCCAACTCTGATTCCCCGCCTCTGATTCCCCAGCTCTGATTCCCCGCCTCTGATTCCCCGCGTCTGATTCCCCGCCTCTGTTTCCCCGCCTCAGATTCCCCGCCTCTGATTCCCGGACTCTGAGTCCCCACCTCTGATTCCCGGCCTCTGATTCCCGGCCTCTGATTCCCGGCCTCTGATTCCCGGCCTCTGATTCCCGGCCTCTGATTCCCGGCCTCTGATTCCCCGCTTCTGATTCTGATTCCCTGCCTCTGATTCCCCATCTCTGATTCCCCACATCTGATTTCCTGCCTCTGATTCCCTGCCTCTGATCCCCACATTTGATTCCCCGCCTCTGATTCCCAACCTCTGATTCCCCACCTCTGATTCCCCATATCTGATGCCCCGCCTCTGTTTCCCCACCTCTGATTCCCCGCCACTGTTTCCCCATATCTGATTCCCGGATTCTGATTCACCACCTCTGATTCCCCATCTTTGATTCCGCTCATCCGATTCCCTGCCTCTGATTCCCCGCCTCTGATTCCCCGTGTCTGATTCCTTACCTCTGATTCCCAATCTATGATTCCCCACCTCTGATTCACTATATCTGATTCTCCGCCTCTGTTTCCCAGCCTCTGATTCTCTGACTCTGTTTCCCCATATCTGATTCCCCGCCTCTGATTCCCCAACCCTGATACCCCGCCTCTGATTCCCCAGCTCTGATTCCCCACCTCTGATACCCCGCATCTGATTCCCTGCCTCTGATTCCCCGCCTCTGATTCCCCAGCTCTGATTCCCCACCTCTGATTCCCCGCGTCTGATTCCCTGCCTCTGATTCCCCGCCTCTGATTCCCCATCTCTGATTCATCACCTCTGATTCCCCACCTCTGATTCCCCATATCTGATTCCCCGCCTCTGTTTCCCCGACTCTGATTCCCCGCCTCTGATTCCCCATATCTGATTCTCCACTTCAGATTCCCCAACTCTGATTCCCCGCCTCTGATTCGCCAGCTATGATTCCCCGCCTCTGATTCCCAGCTTCTGATTCCCTGCCTCTAATTCCCCGCCTCTGAATCCCCATCTCTGATTCACCACCTCTGATTCCCTGCGTCTGATTCCCCGCCTCTGATTCCCCATCTCTGATTCCCCATCTCTGATTCCCCAATTCTGATTCCCCGCCTGTGATTCCCCATCTCTGATTCCCCATATCTGATTCCCCGCCACAGTTTCCCCGCCTCTGATACCCCGCCTCTGATTCCCCATATCTGATTCCCCGCTTCTGATTCCCCAACTCTGATTCCCCGCCTCTGATACGCCAGCTATGATTCCCCGCCTCTGATTCCCCGCGTCCGATTCCCTGCCTCTGATTCCACGCCTCTGAATCCCCATCTCTAATTCACCACCTCTGATTCCCTGCGTCTGATTCCCCGCCTCTGATTCCCCATCTCTGATTCCCCATCTCTGATTCCCCAATTCTGATTCCCCGCCTCTGATTCCCCAGCTCTGATACCCCGCCTCTGATTCCCTGCCTCTGATTCTCAACCTCTGATTCCCCACCTCTGATTCCCCATATCTGATTCCCCACGTCTGTTTCCCCACCTCTGATTCCCGGCATCTGATTCCAGGACTCTGATTCCCGGCCTCTGATTCCCGGTCTCTGATTCCCCGCTTCTGATTCTGATTCCCTGCCTCTGATTCCCCATCTCTGATTCCCCACATCTGATTCCCTGCCTCTGATTCCCTGCCTCTGATTCCCCGCCTCTGATTCCCCGCGTCTGATTCCCTATCTCTGATTCACAACCCTTGATTCCCCACCTCTGATTCCCTATATCTGATTTTCCGCCTCTGTTTCGCAGCCTCTGATTCTCTGACTCTGTTTCCCCATATCTGATTCCCCGCCTCTGATTCCCCAACTCTGATTCCCCGCCTCTGATTCCCCAGCTCTGATTCCCCGCCTCTGATACCCCGCGTCTGATTCCCTGCCTCTGATTCCCCGCCCCTGATTCCCCAGCTCTGATTCCCCACCTCTGATTCCCCGCGTCTGATTCCCTGCCTCTGACTCCCCGCCTCTGATTCCCCATCTCTGATTCATCACCTCTGATTCCCCACCTCTGATTCCCCATATCTGATTCCCCATCTCTGATTCCCCAATTCTGATTCCCCGCCTCTGATTCCCCAGCACTGATACCACGCCTCTGATTCCCTGCCTCTGATTCTCAACCTCTGATTCCCCACCTCTGATTCCCCATATCTGATTCCCTGCGTCTGTTTCCCCACCTCTGATTCCCGGCCTCTGATTCCAGGCCTCTGATTCCCGGCCTCTGATTCCCGGCCTCAGATTCCCCGCTTCTGATTCTGATTCCCTGCCTCTGATTCCCCATCTCTGATTCCCCACATCTGATTCCCTGCCTCTGATACCCTGCCTCTGATTCCCCGCCTCTGATTCCCCGCCTCTGATTCCCCACCTCTGATTCCCCATATCTGATTATCCGCCTCTGTTTCCCCGCCTCTGATTCCCCATCTCTGATTCCGCACATCCGATTCCCTGCCTCTGATTCCCTGCGTCTGATTCCCTACCTCTCATTCCCAACCTATGATTCCCCACCTCTGTTTCCCCATATCTGATTCCTCGCCTTTGATTCCCCAACTCTGATTCCCTGCCCCTGATTCCCCAGGTCTAATTCCCCACCTCTGATACCACGCGTCTGATTCCCTGCCTCTGATGCCCTGCCTCTGATTCCTAATCTCTGATTCCCTGCCTCTGATTCCCCGCCTCTGATTCCCCGCCTCTGATTCCCCATATCTGATTCCCCGCCTCTGATTCCCCAACTCTGATTCCCCGCCTCTGATTCCCCAGCTCTGATTCCCCGCCTCTGGTTTCACGTGTCTGATTCCCTGCCTCTGATTCCCCGCCTCTGATTCCTCATCTCTGATTCACCACCTCTGATTCCCCAATTCTGATTCCCCGCCTCTGATTCCCCAGCTCTGATTCCCCGCCTCTGATTCCCTGCCTCTGATTCCCAACCACTGATTCCACACCTCTGATTCCCCATATCTGATTCCTCGCCTCTGTTTCCCTGCCTCTGATTCCCCACCTCTGTTTCCCCATATCTGATTCCCCGCCTCTGATTCCCCAACTCTGATTCCCCACCTCTGATTCCCCATATCTGATTCCCCGCCTCTGTTTCCCCGCCTCAGATTCCCCGCCTCTGATTCCCGGACTCTGAGTCCCCACCTCTGATTCCCGGCCTCTGATTCCCGGCCTCTGATTACCGGCCTCTGATTCCCGGCCTCTGATTCCCGGCCTCTGATTCCCCGCTTCTGATTCTGATTCCCTGCCTCTGATTCCCCATCTCTGATTCCCCACATCTGATTCCCTGTCTCTGATTCCCTGCCTCTGATCCCCACATTTGATTCCCCGCCTCTGATTCCCAACCTCTGATTCCCCACATCTGATTCCCCATATCTGATGCCCCGCCTCTGTTTCCCCGCCTCTGATTCCCCGCCTCTGTTTCCCCATATCTGATTCCCGGATTCTGATTCCCCACCTCTTATTCCCCATCTTTGATTCCGCACATCCGATTCCCTGCCTCTGATTCCCCGCCTCTGATTCCCCGCGTCTGATTCCTTACCTCTGATTCCCAATCTATGATTCCCCACCTCTGATTCCCTATATCTGATTCTCCGCCTCTGTTTCCCAGCCTCTGATTCTCTGACTCTGTTTCCCCATATCTGATTCCCCGCCTCTGATTCCCCAACCATGATACCCCGCCTCTGATTCCCCAGCTCTGATTCCCCACCTCTGATACCCCGCATCTGATTCCCTGCCTCTGATTCCCCGCCTCTGATTCCCCAGCTCTGATTCCCCACCTCTGATTCCCCGCGTCTGATTCCCTGCCTCTGATTCCCCGCCTCTGATTCCCCATCTCTGATTCATCACCTCTGATTCCCCACCTCTGATTCCCCATATCTGATTCCCCGCCTCTGTTTCCCCGACTCTGATTCCCCGCCTCTGATTCCCCATATCTGATTCTCCACTTCAGATTCCCCAACTCTGATTCCCCGCCTCTGATTCGCCAGCTATGATTCCCCGCCTCTGATTCCCAGCTTCTGATTCCCTGCCTCTAATTCCCCGCCTCTGAATCCCCATCTCAAATTCACCACCTCTGATTCCCTGCGTCTGATTCCCCGCCTCTGATTCCCCATCTCTGATTCCCCATCTCTGATTCCCCAATTCTGATTCCCCGCCTCTGATTTCCCATCTCTGATTCCCCATATCTGATTCCCCGCCACAGTTTCCCCGCCTCTGATACCCCGCCTCTTATTCCCCATATCTGATTCCCCGCTTCTGATTCCCCAACTCTGATTCCCCGCCTCTGATATGCCAGCTATGATTCCCCGCCTCTGATTCCCCGCGTCCGATTCCCTGCCTCTGATTCCCCGCCTCTGAATCCCCATCTCTGATTCACCACCTCTGATTCCCTGCGTCTGATTCCCCGCCTCTGATTCCCCATCTCTGTTTCCCCATCTCTGATTCCCCAATTCTGATTCCCCGCCTCTGATTCCCCAGCTCTGATACCCCGCCTCTGATTCCCTGCCTCTGATTCTCAACCTCTGATTCCCCACCTCTGATTCCCCATATCTGATTCCCCACGTCTGTTTCCCCACCTCTGATTCCCGGCATCTGATTCCAGGCCTCTGATTCCCGGCCTCTGATTCCCGGTCTCTGATTCCCCGCTTCTGATTCTGATTCCCTGCCTCTGATTCCCCATCTCTGATTCCCCACATCTGATTCCCTGCCTCTGATACCCTGCCTCTGATTCCCCGCCTCTGATTCCCCGCCTCTGATTCCCCACCTCTGATTCCCTGCCTCTGATTCCCCATCTCTGATTCACAACCTCTGATTCCCCACCTCTGATTCCTCATATCTGATTCCCCGCCTCTGTTTCCCCGACTCTGATTCCCCGCCTCTGATTCGCCAGCTATGATTTCCCGCCTCTGATTCCCCACCTCTGATTCCCCGCCTCTGATTCGCCAGCTATGATTCCCCGCCTCTGGTTTCACGTGTCTGATTCCCTGCCTCTGATTCCCCGCCTCTGATTCCCCATCTCTGATTCACCACCTCTGATTCCCCAATTCTGATTCCCCGCCTCTGATTCCCCAGCTCTTATTCCCCGCCTCTGATTCCCTGCCTCTGATTCCCAACCACTGATTCCACACCTCTGATTCCCCATATCTGATTCCTCGCCTCTGTTTCCCTGCCTCTGATTCCCCGCCTCTGTTTCCCCATATCTGATTCCCCGCCTCTGATTCCCCAACTCTGATTCCCCGCCTCTGATTCCCCAGCTCTGACTCCCCGTGTTTGATTCCCTGCCTCTAATTACCCGCCTCTGATACCCCATCTCTGATTCACCGCCTCTGATTCCCCATCTCTGATTCACCGCCTTTGATTCGCCAACTCTGATTCACCATATCTGATTCCCCGCCTCTGTTTCCCCGCCTCTGATTCGCCGCCTCTGATTCCCCATATCTCATTCCCCGCCTCTGATTCCCCATCTCTGATTCCCGGACTCTGATTCCCCACCTCTGATTCCCAGTCCTCTTATTCAGGGCATCTGATTCCCGGCCTCTGATTCGCGGACTCTGATTCCCTGCCACTGATTCCCCGCCCCTGATTCCCCGCCTCTGTTTCCCTGCCTCTGATTCGCCGCCTCTGATACCCCGCCTCTGATTCCCCATCTCTAATTCATCACATCTGATTCCCCACCTCTGCTTCCCCATCACTGATTCACTGCCTCTGATTCGCCACCTCTGATTCCCCATATCTGATTCCCTGCCTCTGTTTCCCTGCCTCTTATTCCCGGACTCTGAATCCCCACCACTGATTCCCGGCCTCTGATTCCCGGCGTCTGATTCCCGGCCTCTGATTCCCGGCCTCTGATTCCCCGCTTCTGATTCTGATTCCCTGCCTCTGATTCCCCATCTCTGATTCCCTGCCTCTGATTCCCCGCCTCTGATTCCCCGCATCTGATTCCCAACCTCTGATTCCCCACCTCTGATTCCCCATATCTGATTCCCCGACTTTGTTTCCCCGCCTCTGATTCCCCGCCTCTGTTTCCCCATATCTGATTCCCGGACTCTGATTCCCCACCTCTGATTCCCCATCTCTCATTCCGCACATCCGATTCCCTGCCTGTCATTCCCCGCCTCTGATTCCCCGCGTCTGATTCCCTACCTCTGATTCCCAACCTATGATTCCCCACCTCTGATTCCCTATATCTGATTCTCCTCCTCTGTTTCCCAGCCTCTGATTCTCCGACTCTGTTTCCCCATATCTGATTCCCCGCCTCTGATTCCCCAACTCTGATTCCCCGCCTCTGATTCCCCAGCTCTGATTCCCCGCCGCTGATACCCCGCGTCTGATTCCCTGCCTCTGATGCCCTGCCTCTGATTCCTCATCTCTGATTCCCTGCCTCTGATTCCCCGCCTCTAATTCCCCGCCTCTGATTCCCCATATCTGATTCCCCGCCTCTGATTCCCCAACTCTGATTTCCCGCCTCTGATTCCCCAGCTCTGATTCCCCGCCTCTGATACCCCGCGTCTGATTCCCTGCCTCTGATTCCCCGCCTCTGATTCCCCAGCTCTGATTCCCCACCTCTGATTCCCCGCGTCTGATTCCCTGCCTCTGATTCCCCGCCTCTGATTCCCCATCTCTGAATCACCACCTCTGATTCCCCGCGTCTGATTCCCTGCCTCTGATTCCCCGCCTCTGATTCCCCATCTCTGAATCACCACCTCTGATTCCCCACCTCTGATTCCCCATATCTGATTCCCCGCCTCTGTTTCCCCATATCTGATTCCCCGCCTCTGATTCCCCATCTCTGATTCCCCATCTCTGAGTCCCCAATTCTGATTCCCCGCCTCTGATTCCCCGCCTCTGATTCCCCGCCTCTGATTCCCCACCTCTGATTCCCCATATCTGATTCCCCGCCTCTGTTTCCCCGCCTCTGATTCCCCGCCTCTGTTTCCCCATATCTGATTCCCGGACTCTGATTCCCCAGCTCAGATTACCCATCTCTGATTCCGCACATCCGATTCCCTGCCTCTGATTCCCCGCCTCTGATTCCCTGCGTCTGATTCCCTACCTCTGATTCCCAACCTATGATTCCCCACCTCTGATTCCCTATATCTGATTCTCCGCCTCTGTTTCCCAGCCTCTGATTCCCCGCCCCTGATTCCCCCGCTCTGATTCCCCGCATCTGATTCCCTGCCTCTGATTCCCCATCTCTGATTCCCCACATCTGATTCCCTGCCTCTGATACCTTGCCTCTGATTCCCCGCCTCTGATTCCCCGCCTCTGATTCCCCACCTCTGATTCCCCATATCTGATTATCCGCATCTGTTTCCCCGCCTCTGATTTCCCACCTCTGTTTCCCCATATCTGATTCCCGGACTCTGATTCCCCAGCTCAGATTACCCATCTCTGATTCCGCACATCCGATTCCCTGCCTCTGATTCCCTGCGTCTGATTCCCTACCTCTCATTCCCAACCTTTGATTCCCCACCTCTGATTCCCTATATCTGATTCTCCGCCTCTGTTTCCCAGCCTATGATTTCCCGCCTCTGTTTCCCCATATCTGATTCCTCGCCTTTGATTCCCCAACTCTGATTCCCTGCCCCTGATTCCCCAGGTCTAATTCCCCACCTCTGATACCACGCGTCTGATTCCCTGCCTCTGATGCCCTGCCTCTGATTCCTAATCTCTGATTCCCTGCCTCTGATTCCCCGCCTCTGATTCCCCGCCTCTGATTCCCCATATCTGATTCCCCGCCTCTGATTCCCCAACTCTGATTCCCCGCCTCTGATTCCCCAGCTCTGATTCCCCGCCTCTGATTCCCCGCGTCTGATTCCCCGCCTCTGTTTCCCCGCCTCAGATTCCCCGCCTCTGATTCCCGGACTCTGAGTCCCCACCTCTGATTCCCGGCCTCTGATTCCCGGCCTCTGATTCCCGGCCTCTGAATCCCCACCACTGATTCCCGGCCTCTGATTCCCGGCGTCTGATTCCCGGCCTCTGATTCCCGGCCTCTGATTCCCCGCTTCTGATTCTGATTCCCTGCCTCTGATTCCCCATCTCTGATTCCCTGCCTCTGATTCCCCGCCTCTGATTCCCCGCATCTGATTCCCAACCTCTGATTCCCCACCTCTGATTCCCCATATCTGATTCCCCGACTTTGTTTCCCCGCCTCTGATTCCCCGCCTCTGTTTCCCCATATCTGATTCCCGGACTCTGATTCCCCACCTCTGATTCCCCATCTCTCATTCCGCACATCCGATTCCCTGCCTCTGATTCCCCGCCTCTGATTCCCCGCGTCTGATTCCCTATCTCTGATTCACAACCCTTGATTCCCCACCTCTGATTCCCTATATCTGATTTTCCGCCTCTGTTTCCCAGCCTCTGATTCTCTGACTCTGTTTCCCCATATCTGATTCCCCGCCTCTGATTCCCCAACTCTGATTCCCCGCCTCTGATTCCCCAGCTCTGATTCCCCGCCTCTGATACCCCGCGTCTGATTCCCTGCCTCTGATTCCCCGCCCCTGATTCCCCAGCTCTGATTCCCCACCTCTGATTCCCCGCGTCTGATTCCCTGCCTCTGACTCCCCGCCTCTGATTCCCCATCTCTGATTCATCACCTCTGATTCCCCACCTCTGATTCCCCATATCTGATTCCCCATCTCTGATTCCCCAATTCTGATTCCCCGCCTCTGATTCCCCAGCACTGATACCCCGCCTCTGATTCCCTGCCTCTGATTCTCAACCTCTGATTCCCCACCTCTGATTCCCCATATCTGATTCCCCGCGTCTGTTTCCCCACCTCTGATTCCCGGCCTCTGATTCCAGGCCTCTGATTCCCGGCCTCTGATTCCCGGCCTCAGATTCCCCGCTTCTGATTCTGATTCCCTGCCTCTGATTCCCCATCTCTGATTCCCCACATCTGATTCCCTGCCTCTGATACCCTGCCTCTGATTCCCCGCCTCTGATTCCCCGCCTCTGATTCCCCACCTCTGATTCCCCATATCTGATTATCCGCCTCTGTTTCCCCGCCTCTGATTCCCCATCTCTGATTCCGCACATCCGATTCCCTGCCTCTGATTCCCTGCGTCTGATTCCCTACCTCTCATTCCCAACCTATGATTCCCCACCTCTGTTTCCCCATATCTGATTCCTCGCCTTTGATTCCCCAACTCTGATTCCCTGCCCCTGATTCCCCAGGTCTAATTCCCCACCTCTGATACCACGCGTCTGATTCCCTGCCTCTGATGCCCTGCCTCTGATTCCTAATCTCTGATTCCCTGCCTCTGATTCCCCGCCTCTGATTCCCCGCCTCTGATTCCCCATATCTGATTCCCCGCCTCTGATTCCCCAACTCTGATTCCCCGCCTCTGATTCCCCAGCTCTGATTCCCCGCCTCTGGTTTCACGTGTCTGATTCCCTGCCTCTGATTCCCCGCCTCTGATTCCCCATCTCTGATTCACCACCTCTGATTCCCCAATTCTGATTCCCCGCCTCTGATTCCCCAGCTCTGATTCCCCGCCTCTGATTCCCTGCCTCTGATTCCCAACCACTGATTCCACACCTCTGATTCCCCATATCTGATTCCTCGCCTCTGTTTCCCTGCCTCTGATTCCCCGCCTCTGTTTCCCCATATCTGATTCCCCGCCTCTGATTCCCCAACTCTGATTCCCCACCTCTGATTCCCCATATCTGATTCCCCGCCTCTGTTTCCCCGCCTCAGATTCCCCGCCTCTGATTCCCGGACTCTGAGTCCCCACCTCTGATTCCCGGCCTCTGATTCCCGGCCTCTGATTACCGGCCTCTGATTCCCGGCCTCTGATTCCCGGCCTCTGATTCCCCGCTTCTGATTCTGATTCCCTGCCTCTGATTCCCCATCTCTGATTCCCCACATCTGATTCCCTGTCTCTGATTCCCTGCCTCTGATCCCCACATTTGATTCCCCGCCTCTGATTCCCAACCTCTGATTCCCCACATCTGATTCCCCATATCTGATGCCCCGCCTCTGTTTCCCCGCCTCTGATTCCCCGCCTCTGTTTCCCCATATCTGATTCCCGGATTCTGATTCCCCACCTCTTATTCCCCATCTTTGATTCCGCACATCCGATTCCCTGCCTCTGATTCCCCGCCTCTGATTCCCCGCGTCTGATTCCTTACCTCTGATTCCCAATCTATGATTCCCCACCTCTGATTCCCTATATCTGATTCTCCGCCTCTGTTTCCCAGCCTCTGATTCTCTGACTCTGTTTCCCCATATCTGATTCCCCGCCTCTGATTCCCCAACCATGATACCCCGCCTCTGATTCCCCAGCTCTGATTCCCCACCTCTGATACCCCGCATCTGATTCCCTGCCTCTGATTCCCCGCCTCTGATTCCCCAGCTCTGATTCCCCACCTCTGATTCCCCGCGTCTGATTCCCTGCCTCTGATTCCCCGCCTCTGATTCACCATCTCTGATTCATCACCTCTGATTCCCCACCTCTGATTCCCCATATCTGATTCCCCGCCTCTGTTTCCCCGACTCTGATTCCCCGCCTCTGATTCCCCATATCTGATTCTCCACTTCAGATTCCCCAACTCTGATTCCCCGCCTCTGATTCGCCAGCTATGATTCCCCGCCTCTGATTCCCAGCTTCTGATTCCCTGCCTCTAATTCCCCGCCTCTGAATCCCCATCTCAAATTCACCACCTCTGATTCCCTGCGTCTGATTCCCCGCCTCTGATTCCCCATCTCTGATTCCCCATCTCTGATTCCCCAATTCTGATTCCCCGCCTCTGATTTCCCATCTCTGATTCCCCATATCTGATTCCCCGCCACAGTTTCCCCGCCTCTGATACCCCGCCTCTTATTCCCCATATCTGATTCCCCGCTTCTGATTCCCCAACTCTGATTCCCCGCCTCTGATACGCCAGCTATGATTCCCCGCCTCTGATTCCCCGCGTCCGATTCCCTGCCTCTGATTCCCCGCCTCTGAATCCCCATCTCTGATTCACCACCTCTGATTCCCTGCGTCTGATTCCCCGCCTCTGATTCCCCATCTCTGTTTCCCCATCTCTGATTCCCCAATTCTGATTCCCCGCCTCTGATTCCCCAGCTCTGATACCCCGCCTCTGATTCCCTGCCTCTGATTCCCAACCTCTGATTCCCCACCTCTGATTCCCCATATCTGATTCCCCACGTCTGTTTCCCCACCTCTGATTCCCGGCATCTGATTCCAGGCCTCTGATTCCCGGCCTCTGATTCCCGGTCTCTGATTCCTCGCTTCTGATTCTGATTCCCTGCCTCTGATTCCCCATCTCTGATTCCCCACATCTGATTCCCTGCCTCTGATACCCTGCCTCTGATTCCCCGCCTCTGATTCCCCGCCTCTGATTCCCCACCTCTGATTCCCTGCCTCTGATTCCCCATCTCTGATTCACAACCTCTGATTCCCCACCTCTGATTCCTCATATCTGATTCCCCGCCTCTGTTTCCCCGACTCTGATTCCCCGCCTCTGATTCGCCAGCTATGATTTCCCGCCTCTGATTCCCCACCTCTGATTCCCCGCCTCTGATTCGCCAGCTATGATTCCCCGCCTCTGGTTTCACGTGTCTGATTCCCTGCCTCTGATTCCCCGCCTCTGATTCCCCATCTCTGATTCACCACCTCTGATTCCCCAATTCTGATTCCCCGCCTCTGATTCCCCAGCTCTTATTCCCCGCCTCTGATTCCCTGCCTCTGATTCCCAACCACTGATTCCACACCTCTGATTCCCCATATCTGATTCCTCGCCTCTGTTTCCCTGCCTCTGATTCCCCGCCTCTGTTTCCCCATATCTGATTCCCCGCCTCTGATTCCCCAACTCTGATTCCCCGCCTCTGATTCCCCAGCTCTGACTCCCCGTGTTTGATTCCCTGCCTCTAATTACCCGCCTCTGATACCCCATCTCTGATTCACCGCCTCTGATTCCCCATCTCTGATTCACCGCCTTTGATTCGCCAACTCTGATTCACCATATCTGATTCCCCGCCTCTGTTTCCCCGCCTCTGATTCGCCGCCTCTGATTCCCCATATCTCATTCCCCGCCTCTGATTCCCCATCTCTGATTCCCGGACTCTGATTCCCCACCTCTGATTCCCAGTCCTCTTATTCAGGGCATCTGATTCCCGGCCTCTGATTCCCGGACTCTGATTCCCTGCCACTGATTCCCCGCCCCTGATTCCCCGCCTCTGTTTCCCTGCCTCTGATTCGCCGCCTCTGATACCCCGCCTCTGATTCCCCATCTCTAATTCATCACATCTGATTCCCCACCTCTGCTTCCCCATCACTGATTCACTGCCTCTGATTCGCCACCTCTGATTCCCCATATCTGATTCCCTGCCTCTGTTTCCCTGCCTCTTATTCCCGGACTCTGAATCCCCACCACTGATTCCCGGCCTCTGATTCCCGGCGTCTGATTCCCGGCCTCTGATTCCCGGCCTCTGATTCCCCGCTTCTGATTCTGATTCCCTGCCTCTGATTCCCCATCTCTGATTCCCTGCCTCTGATTCCCCGCCTCTGATTCCCCGCATCTGATTCCCAACCTCTGATTCCCCACCTCTGATTCCCCATATCTGATTCCCCGACTTTGTTTCCCCGCCTCTGATTCCCCGCCTCTGTTTCCCCATATCTGATTCCCGGACTCTGATTCCCCACCTCTGATTCCCCATCTCTCATTCCGCACATCCGATTCCCTGCCTGTCATTCCCCGCCTCTGATTCCCCGCGTCTGATTCCCTACCTCTGATTCCCAACCTATGATTCCCCACCTCTGATTCCCTATATCTGATTCTCCTCCTCTGTTTCCCAGCCTCTGATTCTCCGACTCTGTTTCCCCATATCTGATTCCCCGCCTCTGATTCCCCAACTCTGATTCCCCGCCTCTGATTCCCCAGCTCTGATTCCCCGCCGCTGATACCCCGCGTCTGATTCCCTGCCTCTGATGCCCTGCCTCTGATTCCTCATCTCTGATTCCCTGCCTCTGATTCCCCGCCTCTAATTCCCCGCCTCTGATTCCCCATATCTGATTCCCCGCCTCTGATTCCCCAACTCTGATTTCCCGCCTCTGATTCCCCAGCTCTGATTCCCCGCCTCTGATACCCCGCGTCTGATTCCCTGCCTCTGATTCCCCGCCTCTGATTCCCCAGCTCTGATTCCCCAGCTCTGATTCCCCGCGTCTGATTCCCTGCCTCTGATTCCCCGCCTCTGATTCCCCATCTCTGAATCACCACCTCTGATTCCCCACCTCTGATTCCCCATATCTGATTCCCCGCCTCTGTTTCCCCATATCTGATTCCCCGCCTCTGATTCCCCATCTCTGATTCCCCATCTCTGATTCCCCAATTCTGATTCCCCGCCTCTGATTCCCTGCCTCTGATTCTGAACCTCTGATTCCCCACCTCTGATTCCCCATATCTGATTCCCCACGTCTGTTTCCCCACCTCTGATTCCCGGCATCTGATTCCAGGCCTCTGATTCCCGGCCTCTGATTCCCGGCCTCTGATTCCCCGCTTCTGATTCTGATTCCCTGCCTCTGATTCCCCATCTCTGATTCCCCACATCTGATTCCCTGCCTCTGATACCCTGCCTCTGATTCCCCGCCTCTGATTCCCCGCCTCTGATTCCCCACCTCTGATTCCCCATATCTGATTCCCCGCCTCTGTTTCCCCGCCTCTGATTCCCCGCCTCTGTTTCCCCATATCTGATTCCCGGACTCTGATTCCCCAGCTCAGATTACCCATCTCTGATTCCGCACATCCGATTCCCTGCCTCTGATTCCCCGCCTCTGATTCCCTGCGTCTGATTCCCTACCTCTGATTCCCAACCTATGATTCCCCACCTCTGATTCCCCATATCTGATTCCCCGCCTCTGATTCCCCAACTCTGATTCCCCGCCCCTGATTCCCCCGCTCTGATTCCCCGCATCTGATTCCCTGCCTCTGATTCCCCATCTCTGATTCCCCACATCTGATTCCCTGCCTCTGATACCTTGCCTCTGATTCCCCGCCTCTGATTCCCCGCCTCTGATTCCCCACCTCTGATTCCCCATATCTGATTATCCGCCTCTGTTTCCCCGCCTCTGATTTCCCACCTCTGTTTCCCCATATCTGATTCCCGGACTCTGATTCCCCAGCTCAGATTACCCATCTCTGATTCCGCACATCCGATTCCCTGCCTCTGATTCCCTGCGTCTGATTCCCTACCTCTCATTCCCAACCTATGATTCCCCACCTCTGATTCCCTATATCTGATTCTCCGCCTCTGTTTCCCAGCCTATGATTTCCCGCCTCTGTTTCCCCATATCTGATTCCTCGCCTTTGATTCCCCAACTCTGATTCCCTGCCCCTGATTCCCCAGGTCTAATTCCCCACCTCTGATACCACGCGTCTGATTCCCTGCCTCTGATGCCCTGCCTCTGATTCCTAATCTCTGATTCCCTGCCTCTGATTCCCCGCCTCTGATTCCCCGCCTCTGATTCCCCATATCTGATTCCCCGCCTCTGATTCCCCAACTCTGATTCCCCGCCTCTGATTCCCCAGCTCTGATTCCCCGCCTCTGATTCCCCGCGTCTGATTCCCCGCCTCTGTTTCCCCGCCTCAGATTCCCCGCCTCTGATTCCCGGACTCTGAGTCCCCACCTCTGATTCCCGGCCTCTGATTCCCGGCCTCTGATTCCCGGCCTCTGATTCCCGGCCTCTGATTCCCGGCCTCTGATTCCCGGCCTCTGATTCCCCGCTTCTGATTCTGATTCCCTGCCTCTGATTCCCCATCTCTGATTCCCCACATCTGATTTCCTGCCTCTGATTCCCTGCCTCTGATCCCCACATTTGATTCCCCGCCTCTGATTCCCAACCTCTGATTCCCCACCTCTGATTCCCCATATCTGATGCCCCGCCTCTGTTTCCCCACCTCTGATTCCCCGCCACTGTTTCCCCATATCTGATTCCCGGATTCTGATTCACCACCTCTGATTCCCCATCTTTGATTCCGCTCATCCGATTCCCTGCCTCTGATTCCCCGCCTCTGATTCCCCGTGTCTGATTCCTTTCCTCTGATTCCCAATCTATGATTCCCCACCTCTGATTCACTATATCTGATTCTCCGCCTCTGTTTCCCAGCCTCTGATTCTCTGACTCTGTTTCCCCATATCTGATTCCCCGCCTCTGATTCCCCAACCCTGATACCCCGCCTCTGATTCCCCAGCTCTGATTCCCCACCTCTGATACCCCGCATCTGATTCCCTGCCTCTGATTCCCCGCCTCTGATTCCCCAGCTCTGATTCCCCACCTCTGATTCCCCGCGTCTGATTCCCTGCCTCTGATTCCCCGCCTCTGATTCCCCATCTCTGATTCATCACCTCTGATTCCCCACCTCTGATTCCCCATATCTGATTCCCCGCCTCTGTTTCCCCGACTCTGATTCCCCGCCTCTGATTCCCCATATCTGATTCTCCACTTCAGATTCCCCAACTCTGATTCCCCGCCTCTGATTCGCCAGCTATGATTCCCCGCCTCTGATTCCCAGCTTCTGATTCCCTGCCTCTAATTCCCCGCCTCTGAATCCCCATCTCTGATTCACCACCTCTGATTCCCTGCGTCTGATTCCCCGCCTCTGATTCCCCATCTCTGATTCCCCATCTCTGATTCCCCAATTCTGATTCCCCGCCTGTGATTCCCCATCTCAGATTCCCCATATCTGATTCCCCGCCACAGTTTCCCCGCCTCTGATACCCCGCCTCTGATTCCCCATATCTGATTCCCCGCTTCTGATTCCCCAACTCTGATTCCCCGCCTCTGATACGCCAGCTATGATTCCCCGCCTCTGATTCCCCGCGTCCGATTCCCTGCCTCTGATTCCACGCCTCTGAATCCCCATCTCTAATTCACCACCTCTGATTCCCTGCGTCTGATTCCCCGCCTCTGATTCCCCATCTCTGATTCCCCATCTCTGATTCCCCAATTCTGATTCCCCGCCTCTGATTCCCCAGCTCTGATACCCCGCCTCTGATTCCCTGCCTCTGATTCTCAACCTCTGATTCCCCACCTCTGATTCCCCATATCTGATTCCCCACGTCTGTTTCCCCACCTCTGATTCCCGGCATCTGATTCCAGGACTCTGATTCCCGGCCTCTGATTCCCGGTCTCTGATTCCCCGCTTCTGATTCTGATTCCCTGCCTCTGATTCCCCATCTCTGATTCCCCACATCTGATTCCCTGCCTCTGATTCCCTGCCTCTGATTCCCCGCCTCTGATTCCCCGCGTCTGATTCCCTATCTCTGATTCACAACCCTTGATTCCCCACCTCTGATTCCCTATATCTGATTTTCCGCCTCTGTTTCGCAGCCTCTGATTCTCTGACTCTGTTTCCCCATATCTGATTCCCCGCCTCTGATTCCCCAACTCTGATTCCCCGCCTCTGATTCCCCAGCTCTGATTCCCCGCCTCTGATACCCCGCGTCTGATTCCCTGCCTCTGATTCCCCGCCCCTGATTCCCCAGCTCTGATTCCCCACCTCTGATTCCCCGCGTCTGATTCCCTGCCTCTGACTCCCCGCCTCTGATTCCCCATCTCTGATTCATCACCTCTGATTCCCCACCTCTGATTCCCCATATCTGATTCCCCATCTCTGATTCCCCAATTCTGATTCCCCGCCTCTGATTCCCCAGCACTGATACCCCGCCTCTGATTCCCTGCCTCTGATTCTCAACCTCTGATTCCCCACCTCTGATTCCCCATATCTGATTCCCTGCGTCTGTTTCCCCACCTCTGATTCCCGGCCTCTGATTCCAGGCCTCTGATTCCCGGCCTCTGATTCCCGGCCTCAGATTCCCCGCTTCTGATTCTGATTCCCTGCCTCTGATTCCCCATCTCTGATTCCCCACATCTGATTCCCTGCCTCTGATACCCTGCCTCTGATTCCCCGCCTCTGATTCCCCGCCTCTGATTCCCCACCTCTGATTCCCCATATCTGATTATCCGCCTCTGTTTCCCCGCCTCTGATTCCCCATCTCTGATTCCGCACATCCGATTCCCTGCCTCTGATTCCCTGCGTCTGATTCCCTACCTCTCATTCCCAACCTATGATTCCCCACCTCTGTTTCCCCATATCTGATTCCTCGCCTTTGATTCCCCAACTCTGATTCCCTGCCCCTGATTCCCCAGGTCTAATTCCCCACCTCTGATACCACGCGTCTGATTCCCTGCCTCTGATGCCCTGCCTCTGATTCCTAATCTCTGATTCCCTGCCTCTGATTCCCCGCCTCTGATTCCCCGCCTCTGATTCCCCATATCTGATTCCCCGCCTCTGATTCCCCAACTCTGATTCCCCGCCTCTGATTCCCCAGCTCTGATTCCCCGCCTCTGGTTTCACGTGTCTGATTCCCTGCCTCTGATTCCCCGCCTCTGATTCCCCATCTCTGATTCACCACCTCTGATTCCCCAATTCTGATTCCCCGCCTCTGATTCCCCAGCTCTGATTCCCCGCCTCTGATTCCCTGCCTCTGATTCCCAACCACTGATTCCACACCTCTGATTCCCCATATCTGATTCCTCGCCTCTGTTTCCCTGCCTCTGATTCCCCGCCTCTGTTTCCCCATATCTGATTCCCCGCCTCTGATTCCCCAACTCTGATTCCCCACCTCTGATTCCCCATATCTGATTCCCCGCCTCTGTTTCCCCGCCTCAGATTCCCCGCCTCTGATTCCCGGACTCTGAGTCCCCACCTCTGATTCCCGGCCTCTGATTCCCGGCCTCTGATTACCGGCCTCTGATTCCCGGCCTCTGATTCCCGGCCTCTGATTCCCCGCTTCTGATTCTGATTCCCTGCCTCTGATTCCCCATCTCTGATTCCCCACATCTGATTCCCTGTCTCTGATTCCCTGCCTCTGATCCCCACATTTGATTCCCCGCCTCTGATTCCCAACCTCTGATTCCCCACATCTGATTCCCCATATCTGATGCCCCGCCTCTGTTTCCCCGCCTCTGATTCCCCGCCTCTGTTTCCCCATATCTGATTCCCGGATTCTGATTCCCCACCTCTTATTCCCCATCTTTGATTCCGCACATCCGATTCCCTGCCTCTGATTCCCCGCCTCTGATTCCCCGCGTCTGATTCCTTACCTCTGATTCCCAATCTATGATTCCCCACCTCTGATTCCCTATATCTGATTCTCCGCCTCTGTTTCCCAGCCTCTGATTCTCTGACTCTGTTTCCCCATATCTGATTCCCCGCCTCTGATTCCCCAACCATGATACCCCGCCTCTGATTCCCCAGCTCTGATTCCCCACCTCTGATACCCCGCATCTGATTCCCTGCCTCTGATTCCCCGCCTCTGATTCCCCAGCTCTGATTCCCCACCTCTGATTCCCCGCGTCTGATTCCCTGCCTCTGATTCCCCGCCTCTGATTCCCCATCTCTGATTCATCACCTCTGATTCCCCACCTCTGATTCCCCATATCTGATTCCCCGCCTCTGTTTCCCCGACTCTGATTCCCCGCCTCTGATTCCCCATATCTGATTCTCCACTTCAGATTCCCCAACTCTGATTCCCCGCCTCTGATTCGCCAGCTATGATTCCCCGCCTCTGATTCCCAGCTTCTGATTCCCTGCCTCTAATTCCCCGCCTCTGAATCCCCATCTCAAATTCACCACCTCTGATTCCCTGCGTCTGATTCCCCGCCTCTGATTCCCCATCTCTGATTCCCCATCTCTGATTCCCCAATTCTGATTCCCCGCCTCTGATTTCCCATCTCTGATTCCCCATATCTGATTCCCCGCCACAGTTTCCCCGCCTCTGATACCCCGCCTCTTATTCCCCATATCTGATTCCCCGCTTCTGATTCCCCAACTCTGATTCCCCGCCTCTGATATGCCAGCTATGATTCCCCGCCTCTGATTCCCCGCGTCCGATTCCCTGCCTCTGATTCCCCGCCTCTGAATCCCCATCTCTGATTCACCACCTCTGATTCCCTGCGTCTGATTCCCCGCCTCTGATTCCCCATCTCTGTTTCCCCATCTCTGATTCCCCAATTCTGATTCCCCGCCTCTGATTCCCCAGCTCTGATACCCCGCCTCTGATTCCCTGCCTCTGATTCTCAACCTCTGATTCCCCACCTCTGATTCCCCATATCTGATTCCCCACGTCTGTTTCCCCACCTCTGATTCCCGGCATCTGATTCCAGGCCTCTGATTCCCGGCCTCTGATTCCCGGTCTCTGATTCCCCGCTTCTGATTCTGATTCCCTGCCTCTGATTCCCCATCTCTGATTCCCCACATCTGATTCCCTGCCTCTGATACCCTGCCTCTGATTCCCCGCCTCTGATTCCCCGCCTCTGATTCCCCACCTCTGATTCCCTGCCTCTGATTCCCCATCTCTGATTCACAACCTCTGATTCCCCACCTCTGATTCCTCATATCTGATTCCCCGCCTCTGTTTCCCCGACTCTGATTCCCCGCCTCTGATTCGCCAGCTATGATTTCCCGCCTCTGATTCCCCACCTCTGATTCCCCGCCTCTGATTCGCCAGCTATGATTCCCCGCCTCTGGTTTCACGTGTCTGATTCCCTGCCTCTGATTCCCCGCCTCTGATTCCCCATCTCTGATTCACCACCTCTGATTCCCCAATTCTGATTCCCCGCCTCTGATTCCCCAGCTCTTATTCCCCGCCTCTGATTCCCTGCCTCTGATTCCCAACCACTGATTCCACACCTCTGATTCCCCATATCTGATTCCTCGCCTCTGTTTCCCTGCCTCTGATTCCCCGCCTCTGTTTCCCCATATCTGATTCCCCGCCTCTGATTCCCCAACTCTGATTCCCCGCCTCTGATTCCCCAGCTCTGACTCCCCGTGTTTGATTCCCTGCCTCTAATTACCCGCCTCTGATACCCCATCTCTGATTCACCGCCTCTGATTCCCCATCTCTGATTCACCGCCTTTGATTCGCCAACTCTGATTCACCATATCTGATTCCCCGCCTCTGTTTCCCCGCCTCTGATTCCCGGACTCTGATTCCCCACCTCTGATTCCCAGTCCTCTTATTCAGGGCATCTGATTCCCGGCCTCTGATTCCCGGACTCTGATTCCCTGCCACTGATTCCCCGCCCCTGATTCCCCGCCTCTGTTTCCCTGCCTCTGATTCGCCGCCTCTGATACCCCGCCTCTGATTCCCCATCTCTAATTCATCACATCTGATTCCCCACCTCTGCTTCCCCATCACTGATTCACTGCCTCTGATTCGCCACCTCTGATTCCCCATATCTGATTCCCTGCCTCTGTTTCCCTGCCTCTTATTCCCGGACTCTGAATCCCCACCACTGATTCCCGGCCTCTGATTCCCGGCCTCTGATTCCCGGCCTCTGATTCCCGGCCTCTGATTCCCCGCTTCTGATTCTGATTCCCTGCCTCTGATTCCCCATCTCTGATTCCCTGCCTCTGATTCCCCGCCTCTGATTCCCCGCATCTGATTCCCAACCTCTGATTCCCCACCTCTGATTCCCCATATCTGATTCCCCGACTTTGTTTCCCCGCCTCTGATTCCCCGCCTCTGTTTCCCCATATCTGATTCCCGGACTCTGATTCCCCACCTCTGATTCCCCATCTCTCATTCCGCACATCCGATTCCCTGCCTGTCATTCCCCGCCTCTGATTCCCCGCGTCTGATTCCCTACCTCTGATTCCCAACCTATGATTCCCCACCTCTGATTCCCTATATCTGATTCTCCTCCTCTGTTTCCCAGCCTCTGATTCTCCGACTCTGTTTCCCCATATCTGATTCCCCGCCTCTGATTCCCCAACTCTGATTCCCCGCCTCTGATTCCCCAGCTCTGATTCCCCGCCGCTGATACCCCGCGTCTGATTCCCTGCCTCTGATGCCCTGCCTCTGATTCCTCATCTCTGATTCCCTGCCTCTGATTCCCCGCCTCTAATTCCCCGCCTCTGATTCCCCATATCTGATTCCCCGCCTCTGATTCCCCAACTCTGATTTCCCGCCTCTGATTCCCCAGCTCTGATTCCCCGCCTCTGATACCCCGCGTCTGATTCCCTGCCTCTGATTCCCCGCCTCTGATTCCCCAGCTCTGATTCCCCACCTCTGATTCCCCGCGTCTGATTCCCTGCCTCTGATTCCCCGCCTCTGATTCCCCATCTCTGAATCACCACCTCTGATTCCCCGCGTCTGATTCCCTGCCTCTGATTCCCCGCCTCTGATTCCCCATCTCTGAATCACCACTTCTGATTCCCCACCTCTGATTCCCCATATCTGATTCCCGGATTCTGATTCCCCACCTCTTATTCCCCATCTTTGATTCCGCACATCCGATTCCCTGCCTCTGATTCCCCGCCTCTGATTCCCCGCGTCTGATTCCTTACCTCTGATTCCCAATCTATGATTCCCCACCTCTGATTCCCTATATCTGATTCTCCGCCTCTGTTTCCCAGCCTCTGATTCTCTGACTCTGTTTCCCCATATCTGATTCCCCGCCTCTGATTCCCCAACCATGATACCCCGCCTCTGATTCCCCAGCTCTGATTCCCCACCTCTGATACCCCGCATCTGATTCCCTGCCTCTGATTCCCCGCCTCTGATTCCCCAGCTCTGATTCCCCACCTCCGATTCCCCGCGTCTGATTCCCTGCCTCTGATTCCCCGCCTCTGATTCCCCATCTCTGATTCATCACCTCTGATTCCCCACCTCTGATTCCCCATATCTGATTCCCCGCCTCTGTTTCCCCGACTCTGATTCCCCGCCTCTGATTCCCCATATCTGATTCTCCACTTCAGATTCCCCAACTCTGATTCCCCGCCTCTGATTCGCCAGCTATGATTCCCCGCCTCTGATTCCCAGCTTCTGATTCCCTGCCTCTAATTCCCCGCCTCTGAATCCCCATCTCAAATTCACCACCTCTGATTCCCTGCGTCTGATTCCCCGCCTCTGATTCCCCATCTCTGATTCCCCATCTCTGATTCCCCAATTCTGATTCCCCGCCTCTGATTTCCCATCTCTGATTCCCCATATCTGATTCCCCGCCACAGTTTCCCCGCCTCTGATACCCCGCCTCTTATTCCCCATATCTGATTCCCCGCTTCTGATTCCCCAACTCTGATTCCCCGCCTCTGATACGCCAGCTATGATTCCCCGCCTCTGATTCCCCGCGTCCGATTCCCTGCCTCTGATTCCCCGCCTCTGAATCCCCATCTCTGATTCACCACCTCTGATTCCCCAATTCTGATTCCCCGCCTCTGATTCCCCAGCTCTTATTCCCCGCCTCTGATTCCCTGCCTCTGATTCCCAACCACTGATTCCACACCTCTGATTCCCCATATCTGATTCCTCGCCTCTGTTTCCCTGCCTCTGATTCCCCGCCTCTGTTTCCCCATATCTGATTCCCCGCCTCTGATTCCCCAACTCTGATTCCCCGCCTCTGATTCCCCAGCTCTGACTCCCCGTGTTTGATTCCCTGCCTCTAATTACCCGCCTCTGATACCCCATCTCTGATTCACCGCCTCTGATTCCCCATCTCTGATTCACCGCCTTTGATTCGCCAACTCTGATTCACCATATCTGATTCCCCGCCTCTGTTTCCCCGCCTCTGATTCGCCGCCTCTGATTCCCCATATCTCATTCCCCGCCTCTGATTCCCCATCTCTGATTCCCGGACTCTGATTCCCCACCTCTGATTCCCAGTCCTCTTATTCAGGGCATCTGATTCCCGGCCTCTGATTCCCGGACTCTGATTCCCTGCCACTGATTCCCCGCCCCTGATTCCCCGCCTCTGTTTCCCTGCCTCTGATTCGCCGCCTCTGATACCCCGCCTCTGATTCCCCATCTCTAATTCATCACATCTGATTCCCCACCTCTGCTTCCCCATCACTGATTCACTGCCTCTGATTCGCCACCTCTGATTCCCCATATCTGATTCCCTGCCTCTGTTTCCCTGCCTCTTATTCCCGGACTCTGAATCCCCACCACTGATTCCCGGCCTCTGATTCCCGGCGTCTGATTCCCGGCCTCTGATTCCCGGCCTCTGATTCCCCGCTTCTGATTCTGATTCCCTGCCTCTGATTCCCCATCTCTGATTCCCTGCCTCTGATTCCCCGCCTCTGATTCCCCGCATCTGATTCCCAACCTCTGATTCCCCACCTCTGATTCCCCATATCTGATTCCCCGACTTTGTTTCCCCGCCTCTGATTCCCCGCCTCTGTTTCCCCATATCTGATTCCCGGACTCTGATTCCCCACCTCTGATTCCCCATCTCTCATTCCGCACATCCGATTCCCTGCCTGTCATTCCCCGCCTCTGATTCCCCGCGTCTGATTCCCTACCTCTGATTCCCAACCTATGATTCCCCACCTCTGATTCCCTATATCTGATTCTCCTCCTCTGTTTCCCAGCCTCTGATTCTCCGACTCTGTTTCCCCATATCTGATTCCCGGATTCTGATTCCCCACCTCTTATTCCCCATCTTTGATTCCGCACATCCGATTCCCTGCCTCTGATTCCCCGCCTCTGATTCCCCGCGTCTGATTCCTTACCTCTGATTCCCAATCTATGATTCCCCACCTCTGATTCCCTATATCTGATTCTCCGCCTCTGTTTCCCAGCCTCTGATTCTCTGACTCTGTTTCCCCATATCTGATTCCCCGCCTCTGATTCCCCAACCATGATACCCCGCCTCTGATTCCCCAGCTCTGATTCCCCACCTCTGATACCCCGCATCTGATTCCCTGCCTCTGATTCCCCGCCTCTGATTCCCCAGCTCTGATTCCCCACCTCTGATTCCCCGCGTCTGATTCCCTGCCTCTGATTCCCCGCCTCTGATTCCCCATCTCTGATTCATCACCTCTGATTCCCCACCTCTGATTCCCCATATCTGATTCCCCGCCTCTGTTTCCCCGACTCTGATTCCCCGCCTCTGATTCCCCATATCTGATTCTCCACTTCAGATTCCCCAACTCTGATTCCCCGCCTCTGATTCGCCAGCTATGATTCCCCGCCTCTGATTCCCAGCTTCTGATTCCCTGCCTCTAATTCCCCGCCTCTGAATCCCCATCTCAAATTCACCACCTCTGATTCCCTGCGTCTGATTCCCCGCCTCTGATTCCCCATCTCTGATTCCCCATCTCTGATTCCCCAATTCTGATTCCCCGCCTCTGATTTCCCATCTCTGATTCCCCATATCTGATTCCCCGCCACAGTTTCCCCGCCTCTGATACCCCGCCTCTTATTCCCCATATCTGATTCCCCGCTTCTGATTCCCCAACTCTGATTCCCCGCCTCTGATATGCCAGCTATGATTCCCCGCCTCTGATTCCCCGCGTCCGATTCCCTGCCTCTGATTCCCCGCCTCTGAATCCCCATCTCTGATTCACCACCTCTGATTCCCTGCGTCTGATTCCCCGCCTCTGATTCCCCATCTCTGTTTCCCCATCTCTGATTCCCCAATTCTGATTCCCCGCCTCTGATTCCCCAGCTCTGATACCCCGCCTCTGATTCCCTGCCTCTGATTCTCAACCTCTGATTCCCCACCTCTGATTCCCCATATCTGATTCCCCACGTCTGTTTCCCCACCTCTGATTCCCGGCATCTGATTCCAGGCCTCTGATTCCCGGCCTCTGATTCCCGGTCTCTGATTCCCCGCTTCTGATTCTGATTCCCTGCCTCTGATTCCCCATCTCTGATTCCCCACATCTGATTCCCTGCCTCTGATACCCTGCCTCTGATTCCCCGCCTCTGATTCCCCGCCTCTGATTCCCCACCTCTGATTCCCTGCCTCTGATTCCCCATCTCTGATTCACAACCTCTGATTCCCCACCTCTGATTCCTCATATCTGATTCCCCGCCTCTGTTTCCCCGACTCTGATTCCCCGCCTCTGATTCGCCAGCTATGATTTCCCGCCTCTGATTCCCCACCTCTGATTCCCCGCCTCTGATTCCCCATCTCTGATTCACCACCTCTGATTCCCCAATTCTGATTCCCCGCCTCTGATTCCCCAGCTCTTATTCCCCGCCTCTGATTCCCTGCCTCTGATTCCCAACCACTGATTCCACACCTCTGATTCCCCATATCTGATTCCTCGCCTCTGTTTCCCTGCCTCTGATTCCCCGCCTCTGTTTCCCCATATCTGATTCCCCGCCTCTGATTCCCCAACTCTGATTCCCCGCCTCTGATTCCCCAGCTCTGACTCCCCGTGTTTGATTCCCTGCCTCTAATTACCCGCCTCTGATACCCCATCTCTGATTCACCGCCTCTGATTCCCCATCTCTGATTCACCGCCTTTGATTCGCCAACTCTGATTCACCATATCTGATTCCCCGCCTCTGTTTCCCCGCCTCTGATTCGCCGCCTCTGATTCCCCATATCTCATTCCCCGCCTCTGATTCCCCATCTCTGATTCCCGGACTCTGATTCCCCACCTCTGATTCCCAGTCCTCTTATTCAGGGCATCTGATTCCCGGCCTCTGATTCCCGGACTCTGATTCCCTGCCACTGATTCCCCGCCCCTGATTCCCCGCCTCTGTTTCCCTGCCTCTGATTCGCCGCCTCTGATACCCCGCCTCTGATTCCCCATCTCTAATTCATCACATCTGATTCCCCACCTCTGCTTCCCCATCACTGATTCACTGCCTCTGATTCGCCACCACTGATTCCCCATATCTGATTCCCTGCCTCTGTTTCCCTGCCTCTTATTCCCGGACTCTGAATCCCCACCACTGATTCCCGGCCTCTGATTCCCGGCGTCTGATTCCCGGCCTCTGATTCCCGGCCTCTGATTCCCCGCTTCTGATTCTGATTCCCTGCCTCTGATTCCCCATCTCTGATTCCCTGCCTCTGATTCCCCGCCTCTGATTCCCCGCATCTGATTCCCAACCTCTGATTCCCCACCTCTGATTCCCCATATCTGATTCCCCGACTTTGTTTCCCCGCCTCTGATTCCCCGCCTCTGTTTCCCCATATCTGATTCCCGGACTCTGATTCCCCACCTCTGATTCCCCATCTCTCATTCCGCACATCCGATTCCCTGCCTGTCATTCCCCGCCTCTGATTCCCCGCGTCTGATTCCCTACCTCTGATTCCCAACCTATGATTCCCCACCTCTGATTCCCTATATCTGATTCTCCTCCTCTGTTTCCCAGCCTCTGATTCTCCGACTCTGTTTCCCCATATCTGATTCCCCGCCTCTGATTCCCCAACTCTGATTCCCCGCCTCTGATTCCCCAGCTCTGATTCCCCGCCGCTGATACCCCGCGTCTGATACCCTGCCTCTGATGCCCTGCCTCTGATTCCTCATCTCTGATTCCCTGCCTCTGATTCCCCGCCTCTAATTCCCCGCCTCTGATTCCCCATATCTGATTCCCCGCCTCTGATTCCCCAACTCTGATTTCCCGCCTCTGATTCCCCAGCTCTGATTCCCCGCCTCTGATACCCCGCGTCTGATTCCCTGCCTCTGATTCCCCGCCTCTGATTCCCCAGCTCTGATTCCCCACCTCTGATTCCCCGCGTCTGATTCCCTGCCTCTGATTCCCCGCCTCTGATTCCCCATCTCTGAATCACCACCTCTGATTCCCCGCGTCTGATTCCCTGCCTCTGATTCCCCGCCTCTGATTCCCCATCTCTGAATCACCACCTCTGATTCCCCACCTCTGATTCCCCATATCTGATTCCCGGATTCTGATTCCCCACCTCTTATTCCCCATCTTTGATTCCGCACATCCGATTCCCTGCCTCTGATTCCCCGCCTCTGATTCCCCGCGTCTGATTCCTTACCTCTGATTCCCAATCTATGATTCCCCACCTCTGATTCCCTATATCTGATTCTCCGCCTCTGTTTCCCAGCCTCTGATTCTCTGACTCTGTTTCCCCATATCTGATTCCCCGCCTCTGATTCCCCAACCATGATACCCCGCCTCTGATTCCCCAGCTCTGATTCCCCACCTCTGATACCCCGCATCTGATTCCCTGCCTCTGATTCCCCGCCTCTGATTCCCCAGCTCTGATTCCCCACCTCTGATTCCCCGCGTCTGATTCCCTGCCTCTGATTCCCCGCCTCTGATTCCCCATCTCTGATTCATCACCTCTGATTCCCCACCTCTGATTCCCCATATCTGATTCCCCGCCTCTGTTTCCCCGACTCTGATTCCCCGCCTCTGATTCCCCATATCTGATTCTCCACTTCAGATTCCCCAACTCTGATTCCCCGCCTCTGATTCGCCAGCTATGATTCCCCGCCTCTGATTCCCAGCTTCTGATTCCCTGCCTCTAATTCCCCGCCTCTGAATCCCCATCTCAAATTCACCACCTCTGATTCCCTGCGTCTGATTCCCCGCCTCTGATTCCCCATCTCTGATTCCCCATCTCTGATTCCCCAATTCTGATTCCCCGCCTCTGATTTCCCATCTCTGATTCCCCATATCTGATTCCCCGCCACAGTTTCCCCGCCTCTGATACCCCGCCTCTTATTCCCCATATCTGATTCCCCGCTTCTGATTCCCCAACTCTGATTCCCCGCCTCTGATACGCCAGCTATGATTCCCCGCCTCTGATTCCCCGCGTCCGATTCCCTGCCTCTGATTCCCCGCCTCTGAATCCCCATCTCTGATTCACCACCTCTGATTCCCCAATTCTGATTCCCCGCCTCTGATTCCCCAGCTCTTATTCCCCGCCTCTGATTCCCTGCCTCTGATTCCCAACCACTGATTCCACACCTCTGATTCCCCATATCTGATTCCTCGCCTCTGTTTCCCTGCCTCTGATTCCCCGCCTCTGTTTCCCCATATCTGATTCCCCGCCTCTGATTCCCCAACTCTGATTCCCCGCCTCTGATTCCCCAGCTCTGACTCCCCGTGTTTGATTCCCTGCCTCTAATTACCCGCCTCTGATACCCCATCTCTGATTCACCGCCTCTGATTCCCCATCTCTGATTCACCGCCTTTGATTCGCCAACTCTGATTCACCATATCTGATTCCCCGCCTCTGTTTCCCCGCCTCTGATTCGCCGCCTCTGATTCCCCATATCTCATTCCCCGCCTCTGATTCCCCATCTCTGATTCCCGGGCTCTGATTCCCCACCTCTGATTCCCAGTCCTCTTATTCAGGGCATCTGATTCCCGGCCTCTGATTCCCGGACTCTGATTCCCTGCCACTGATTCCCCGCCCCTGATTCCCCGCCTCTGTTTCCCTGCCTCTGATTCGCCGCCTCTGATACCCCGCCTCTGATTCCCCATCTCTAATTCATCACATCTGATTCCCCACCTCTGCTTCCCCATCACTGATTCACTGCCTCTGATTCGCCACCTCTGATTCCCCATATCTGATTCCCTGCCTCTGTTTCCCTGCCTCTTATTCCCGGACTCTGAATCCCCACCACTGATTCCCGGCCTCTGATTCCCGGCGTCTGATTCCCGGCCTCTGATTCCCGGCCTCTGATTCCCCGCTTCTGATTCTGATTCCCTGCCTCTGATTCCCCATCTCTGATTCCCTGCCTCTGATTCCCCGCCTCTGATTCCCCGCATCTGATTCCCAACCTCTGATTCCCCACCTCTGATTCCCCATATCTGATTCCCCGACTTTGTTTCCCCGCCTCTGATTCCCCGCCTCTGTTTCCCCATATCTGATTCCCGGACTCTGATTCCCCACCTCTGATTCCCCATCTCTCATTCCGCACATCCGATTCCCTGCCTGTCATTCCCCGCCTCTGATTCCCCGCGTCTGATTCCCTACCTCTGATTCCCAACCTATGATTCCCCACCTCTGATTCCCTATATCTGATTCTCCTCCTCTGTTTCCCAGCCTCTGATTCTCCGACTCTGTTTCCCCATATCTGATTCCCCGCCTCTGATTCCCCAACTCTGATTCCCCGCCTCTGATTCCCCAGCTCTGATTCCCCGCCGCTGATACCCCGCGTCTGATTCCCTGCCTCTGATGCCCTGCCTCTGATTCCTCATCTCTGATTCCCTGCCTCTGATTCCCCGCCTCTAATTCCCCGCCTCTGATTCCCCATATCTGATTCCCCGCCTCTGATTCCCCAACTCTGATTTCCCGCCTCTGATTCCCCAGCTCTGATTCCCCGCCTCTGATACCCCGCGTCTGATTCCCTGCCTCTGATTCCCCGCCTCTGATTCCCCAGCTCTGATTCCCCACCTCTGATTCCCCGCGTCTGATTCCCTGCCTCTGATTCCCCGCCTCTGATTCCCCATCTCTGAATCACCACCTCTGATTCCCCGCGTCTGATTCCCTGCCTCTGATTCCCCGCCTCTGATTCCCCATCTCTGAATCACCACCTCTGATTCCCCACCTCTGATTCCCCATATCTGATTCCCGGATTCTGATTCCCCACCTCTTATTCCCCATCTTTGATTCCGCACATCCGATTCCCTGCCTCTGATTCCCCGCCTCTGATTCCCCGCGTCTGATTCCTTACCTCTGATTCCCAATCTATGATTCCCCACCTCTGATTCCCTATATCTGATTCTCCGCCTCTGTTTCCCAGCCTCTGATTCTCTGACTCTGTTTCCCCATATCTGATTCCCCGCCTCTGATTCCCCAACCATGATACCCCGCCTCTGATTCCCCAGCTCTGATTCCCCACCTCTGATACCCCGCATCTGATTCCCTGCCTCTGATTCCCCGCCTCTGATTCCCCAGCTCTGATTCCCCACCTCTGATTCCCCGCGTCTGATTCCCTGCCTCTGATTCCCCGCCTCTGATTCCCCATCTCTGATTCATCACCTCTGATTCCCCACCTCTGATTCCCCATATCTGATTCCCCGCCTCTGTTTCCCCGACTCTGATTCCCCGCCTCTGATTCCCCATATCTGATTCTCCACTTCAGATTCCCCAACTCTGATTCCCCGCCTCTGATTCGCCAGCTATGATTCCCCGCCTCTGATTCCCAGCTTCTGATTCCCTGCCTCTAATTCCCCGCCTCTGAATCCCCATCTCAAATTCACCACCTCTGATTCCCTGCGTCTGATTCCCCGCCTCTGATTCCCCATCTCTGATTCCCCATCTCTGATTCCCCAATTCTGATTCCCCGCCTCTGATTTCCCATCTCTGATTCCCCATATCTGATTCCCCGCCACAGTTTCCCCGCCTCTGATACCCCGCCTCTTATTCCCCATATCTGATTCCCCGCTTCTGATTCCCCAACTCTGATTCCCCGCCTCTGATACGCCAGCTATGATTCCCCGCCTCTGATTCCCCGCGTCCGATTCCCTGCCTCTGATTCCCCGCCTCTGAATCCCCATCTCTGATTCACCACCTCTGATTCCCTGCGTCTGATTCCCCGCCTCTGATTCCCCATCTCTGTTTCCCCATCTCTGATTCCCCAATTCTGATTCCCCGCCTCTGATTCCCCAGCTCTGATACCCCGCCTCTGATTCCCTGCCTCTGATTCTCAACCTCTGATTCCCCACCTCTGATTCCCCATATCTGATTCCCCACGTCTGTTTCCCCACCTCTGATTCCCGGCATCTGATTCCAGGCCTCTGATTCCCGGCCTCTGATTCCCGGTCTCTGATTCCCCGCTTCTGATTCTGATTCCCTGCCTCTGATTCCCCATCTCTGATTCCCCACATCTGATTCCCTGCCTCTGATACCCTGCCTCTGATTCCCCGCCTCTGATTCCCCGCCTCTGATTCCCCACCTCTGATTCCCTGCCTCTGATTCCCCATCTCTGATTCACAACCTCTGATTCCCCACCTCTGATTCCTCATATCTGATTCCCCGCCTCTGTTTCCCCGACTCTGATTCCCCGCCTCTGATTCGCCAGCTATGATTTCCCGCCTCTGATTCCCCACCTCTGATTCCCCGCCTCTGATTCGCCAGCTATGATTCCCCGCCTCTGGTTTCACGTGTCTGATTCCCTGCCTCTGATTCCCCGCCTCTGATTCCCCATCTCTGATTCACCACCTCTGATTCCCCAATTCTGATTCCCCGCCTCTGATTCCCCAGCTCTTATTCCCCGCCTCTGATTCCCTGCCTCTGATTCCCAACCACTGATTCCACACCTCTGATTCCCCATATCTGATTCCTCGCCTCTGTTTCCCTGCCTCTGATTCCCCGCCTCTGTTTCCCCATATCTGATTCCCCGCCTCTGATTCCCCAACTCTGATTCCCCGCCTCTGATTCCCCAGCTCTGACTCCCCGTGTTTGATTCCCTGCCTCTAATTACCCGCCTCTGATACCCCATCTCTGATTCACCGCCTCTGATTCCCCATCTCTGATTCACCGCCTTTGATTCGCCAACTCTGATTCACCATATCTGATTCCCCGCCTCTGTTTCCCCGCCTCTGATTCGCCGCCTCTGATTCCCCATATCTCATTCCCCGCCTCTGATTCCCCATCTCTGATTCCCGGACTCTGATTCCCCACCTCTGATTCCCAGTCCTCTTATTCAGGGCATCTGATTCCCGGCCTCTGATTCCCGGACTCTGATTCCCTGCCACTGATTCCCTGCCACTGATTCCCCGCCCCTGATTCCCCGCCTCTGTTTCCCTGCCTCTGATTCGCCGCCTCTGATACCCCGCCTCTGATTCCCCATCTCTAATTCATCACATCTGATTCCCCACCTCTGCTTCCCCATCACTGATTCACTGCCTCTGATTCGCCACCTCTGATTCCCCATATCTGATTCCCTGCCTCTGTTTCCCTGCCTCTTATTCCCGGACTCTGAATCCCCACCAATGATTCCCGGCCTCTGATTCCCGGCGTCTGATTCCCGGCCTCTGATTCCCGGCCTCTGATTCCCCGCTTCTGATTCTGATTCCCTGCCTCTGATTCCCCATCTCTGATTCCCTGCCTCTGATTCCCCGCCTCTGATTCCCCGCATCTGATTCCCAACCTCTGATTCCCCACCTCTGATTCCCCATATCTGATTCCCCGACTTTGTTTCCCCGCCTCTGATTCCCCGCCTCTGTTTCCCCATATCTGATTCCCGGACTCTGATTCCCCACCTCTGATTCCCCATCTCTCATTCCGCACATCCGATTCCCTGCCTGTCATTCCCCGCCTCTGATTCCCCGCGTCTGATTCCCTACCTCTGATTCCCAACCTATGATTCCCCACCTCTGATTCCCTATATCTGATTCTCCTCCTCTGTTTCCCAGCCTCTGATTCTCCGACTCTGTTTCCCCATATCTGATTCCCCGCCTCTGATTCCCCAACTCTGATTCCCCGCCTCTGATTCCCCAGCTCTGATTCCCCGCCGCTGATACCCCACGTCTGATTCCCTGCCTCTGATGCCCTGCCTCTGATTCCTCATCTCTGATTCCCTGCCTCTGATTCCCCGCCTCTAATTCCCCGCCTCTGATTCCCCATATCTGATTCCCCGCCTCTGATTCCCCAACTCTGATTTCCCGCCTCTGATTCCCCAGCTCTGATTCCCCGCCTCTGATACCCCGCGTCTGATTCCCTGCCTCTGATTCCCCGCCTCTGATTCCCCAGCTCTGATTCCCCAGCTCTGATTCCCCGCGTCTGATTCCCTGCCTCTGATTCCCCGCCTCTGATTCCCCATCTCTGAATCACCACCTCTGATTCCCCACCTCTGATTCCCCATATCTGATTCCCCGCCTCTGTTTCCCCATATCTGATTCCCCGCCTCTGATTCCCCATCTCTGATTCCCCATCTCTGATTCCCCAATTCTGATTCCCCGCCTCTGATTCCCTGCCTCTGATTCTGAACCTCTGATTCCCCACCTCTGATTCCCCATATCTGATTCCCCACGTCTGTTTCCCCACCTCTGATTCCCGGCATCTGATTCCAGGCCTCTGATTCCCGGCCTCTGATTCCCGGCCTCTGATTCCCCGCTTCTGATTCTGATTCCCTGCCTCTGATTCCCCATCTCTGATTCCCCACATCTGATTCCCTGCCTCTGATACCCTGCCTCTGATTCCCCGCCTCTGATTCCCCGCCTCTGATTCCCCACCTCTGATTCCCCATATCTGATTCCCCGCCTCTGTTTCCCCGCCTCTGATTCCCAGCCTCTGTTTCCCCATATCTGATTCCCGGACTCTGATTCCCCAGCTCAGATTACCCATCTCTGATTCCGCACATCCGATTCCCTGCCTCTGATTCCCCGCCTCTGATTCCCTGCGTCTGATTCCCTACCTCTGATTCCCAACCTATGATTCCCCACCTCTGATTCCCCATATCTGATTCCCCGCCTCTGATTCCCCAACTCTGATTCCCCGCCCCTGATTCCCCCGCTCTGATTCCCCGCATCTGATTCCCTGCCTCTGATTCCCCATCTCTGATTCCCCACATCTGATTCCCTGCCTCTGATACCTTGCCTCTGATTCCCCGCCTCTGATTCCCCGCCTCTGATTCCCCACCTCTGATTCCCCATATCTGATTATCCGCCTCTGTTTCCCCGCCTCTGATTTCCCACCTCTGTTTCCCCATATCTGATTCCCGGACTCTGATTCCCCAGCTCAGATTACCCATCTCTGATTCCGCACATCCGATTCCCTGCCTCTGATTCCCTGCGTCTGATTCCCTACCTCTCATTCCCAACCTATGATTCCCCACCTCTGATTCCCTATATCTGATTCTCCGCCTCTGTTTCCCAGCCTATGATTTCCCGCCTCTGTTTCCCCATATCTGATTCCTCGCCTTTGATTCCCCAACTCTGATTCCCTGCCCCTGATTCCCCAGGTCTAATTCCCCACCTCTGATACCACGCGTCTGATTCCCTGCCTCTGATGCCCTGCCTCTGATTCCTAATCTCTGATTCCCTGCCTCTGATTCCCCGCCTCTGATTCCCCGCCTCTGATTCCCCATATCTGATTCCCCGCCTCTGATTCCCCAACTCTGATTCCCCGCCTCTGATTCCCCAGCTCTGATTCCCCGCCTCTGATTCCCCGCGTCTGATTCCCCGCCTCTGTTTCCCCGCCTCAGATTCCCCGCCTCTGATTCCCGGACTCTGAGTCCCCACCTCTGATTCCCGGCCTCTGATTCCCGGCCTCTGATTCCCGGCCTCTGATTCCCGGCCTCTGATTCCCGGCCTCTGATTCCCGGCCTCTGATTCCCCGCTTCTGATTCTGATTCCCTGCCTCTGATTCCCCATCTCTGATTCCCCACATCTGATTTCCTGCCTCTGATTCCCTGCCTCTGATCCCCACATTTGATTCCCCGCCTCTGATTCCCAACCTCTGATTCCCCACCTCTGATTCCCCATATCTGATGCCCCGCCTCTGTTTCCCCACCTCTGATTCCCCGCCACTGTTTCCCCATATCTGATTCCCGGATTCTGATTCACCACCTCTGATTCCCCATCTTTGATTCCGCTCATCCGATTCCCTGCCTCTGATTCCCCGCCTCTGATTCCCCGTGTCTGATTCCTTACCTCTGATTCCCAATCTATGATTCCCCACCTCTGATTCACTATATCTGATTCTCCGCCTCTGTTTCCCAGCCTCTGATTCTCTGACTCTGTTTCCCCATATCTGATTCCCCGCCTCTGATTCCCCAACCCTGATACCCCGCCTCTGATTCCCCAGCTCTGATTCCCCACCTCTGATACCCCGCATCTGATTCCCTGCCTCTGATTCCCCGCCTCTGATTCCCCAGCTCTGATTCCCCACCTCTGATTCCCCGCGTCTGATTCCCTGCCTCTGATTCCCCGCCTCTGATTCCCCATCTCTGATTCATCACCTCTGATTCCCCACCTCTGATTCCCCATATCTGATTCCCCGCCTCTGTTTCCCCGACTCTGATTCCCCGCCTCTGATTCCCCATATCTGATTCTCCACTTCAGATTCCCCAACTCTGATTCCCCGCCTCTGATTCGCCAGCTATGATTCCCCGCCTCTGATTCCCAGCTTCTGATTCCCTGCCTCTAATTCCCCGCCTCTGAATCCCCATCTCTGATTCACCACCTCTGATTCCCTGCGTCTGATTCCCCGCCTCTGATTCCCCATCTCTGATTCCCCATCTCTGATTCCCCAATTCTGATTCCCCGCCTGTGATTCCCCATCTCTGATTCCCCATATCTGATTCCCCGCCACAGTTTCCCCGCCTCTGATACCCCGCCTCTGATTCCCCATATCTGATTCCCCGCTTCTGATTCCCCAACTCTGATTCCCCGCCTCTGATACGCCAGCTATGATTCCCCGCCTCTGATTCCCCGCGTCCGATTCCCTGCCTCTGATTCCACGCCTCTGAATCCCCATCTCTAATTCACCACCTCTGATTCCCTGCGTCTGATTCCCCGCCTCTGATTCCCCATCTCTGATTCCCCATCTCTGATTCCCCAATTCTGATTCCCCGCCTCTGATTCCCCAGCTCTGATACCCCGCCTCTGATTCCCTGCCTCTGATTCTCAACCTCTGATTCCCCACCTCTGATTCCCCATATCTGATTCCCCACGTCTGTTTCCCCACCTCTGATTCCCGGCATCTGATTCCAGGACTCTGATTCCCGGCCTCTGATTCCCGGTCTCTGATTCCCCGCTTCTGATTCTGATTCCCTGCCTCTGATTCCCCATCTCTGATTCCCCACATCTGATTCCCTGCCTCTGATTCCCTGCCTCTGATTCCCCGCCTCTGATTCCCCGCGTCTGATTCCCTATCTCTGATTCACAACCCTTGATTCCCCACCTCTGATTCCCTATATCTGATTTTCCGCCTCTGTTTCGCAGCCTCTGATTCTCTGACTCTGTTTCCCCATATCTGATTCCCCGCCTCTGATTCCCCAACTCTGATTCCCCGCCTCTGATTCCCCAGCTCTGATTCCCCGCCTCTGATACCCCGCGTCTGATTCCCTGCCTCTGATTCCCCGCCCCTGATTCCCCAGCTCTGATTCCCCACCTCTGATTCCCCGCGTCTGATTCCCTGCCTCTGACTCCCCGCCTCTGATTCCCCATCTCTGATTCATCACCTCTGATTCCCCACCTCTGATTCCCCATATCTGATTCCCCATCTCTGATTCCCCAATTCTGATTCCCCGCCTCTGATTCCCCAGCACTGATACCCCGCCTCTGATTCCCTGCCTCTGATTCTCAACCTCTGATTCCCCACCTCTGATTCCCCATATCTGATTCCCTGCGTCTGTTTCCCCACCTCTGATTCCCGGCCTCTGATTCCAGGCCTCTGATTCCCGGCCTCTGATTCCCGGCCTCAGATTCCCCGCTTCTGATTCTGATTCCCTGCCTCTGATTCCCCATCTCTGATTCCCCACATCTGATTCCCTGCCTCTGATACCCTGCCTCTGATTCCCCGCCTCTGATTCCCCGCCTCTGATTCCCCACCTCTGATTCCCCATATCTGATTATCCGCCTCTGTTTCCCCGCCTCTGATTCCCCATCTCTGATTCCGCACATCCGATTCCCTGCCTCTGATTCCCTGCGTCTGATTCCCTACCTCTCATTCCCAACCTATGATTCCCCACCTCTGTTTCCCCATATCTGATTCCTCGCCTTTGATTCCCCAACTCTGATTCCCTGCCCCTGATTCCCCAGGTCTAATTCCCCACCTCTGATACCACGCGTCTGATTCCCTGCCTCTGATGCCCTGCCTCTGATTCCTAATCTCTGATTCCCTGCCTCTGATTCCCCGCCTCTGATTCCCCGCCTCTGATTCCCCATATCTGATTCCCCGCCTCTGATTCCCCAACTCTGATTCCCCGCCTCTGATTCCCCAGCTCTGATTCCCCGCCTCTGGTTTCACGTGTCTGATTCCCTGCCTCTGATTCCCCGCCTCTGATTCCCCATCTCTGATTCACCACCTCTGATTCCCCAATTCTGATTCCCCGCCTCTGATTCCCCAGCTCTGATTCCCCGCCTCTGATTCCCTGCCTCTGATTCCCAACCACTGATTCCACACCTCTGATTCCCCATATCTGATTCCTCGCCTCTGTTTCCCTGCCTCTGATTCCCCGCCTCTGTTTCCCCATATCTGATTCCCCGCCTCTGATTCCCCAACTCTGATTCCCCACCTCTGATTCCCCATATCTGATTCCCCGCCTCTGTTTCCCCGCCTCAGATTCCCCGCCTCTGATTCCCGGACTCTGAGTCCCCACCTCTGATTCCCGGCCTCTGATTCCCGGCCTCTGATTACCGGCCTCTGATTCCCGGCCTCTGATTCCCGGCCTCTGATTCCCCGCTTCTGATTCTGATTCCCTGCCTCTGATTCCCCATCTCTGATTCCCCACATCTGATTCCCTGTCTCTGATTCCCTGCCTCTGATCCCCACATTTGATTCCCCGCCTCTGATTCCCAACCTCTGATTCCCCACATCTGATTCCCCATATCTGATGCCCCGCCTCTGTTTCCCCGCCTCTGATTCCCCGCCTCTGTTTCCCCATATCTGATTCCCGGATTCTGATTCCCCACCTCTTATTCCCCATCTTTGATTCCGC
Source organism: Narcine bancroftii (assembly GCF_036971445.1). NCBI lineage: Eukaryota > Metazoa > Chordata > Chondrichthyes > Torpediniformes > Narcinidae > Narcine > Narcine bancroftii. The sequence continues at coordinate 258,764,877 of NC_091470.1, forward strand.
ACATCCGATTCCCTGCCTCTGATTCCCCGCCTCTGATTCCCCGCGTCTGATTCCTTACCTCTGATTCCCAATCTATGATTCCCCACCTCTGATTCCCTATATCTGATTCTCCGCCTCTGTTTCCCAGCCTCTGATTCTCTGACTCTGTTTCCCCATATCTGATTCCCCGCCTCTGATTCCCCAACCATGATACCCCGCCTCTGATTCCCCAGCTCTGATTCCCCACCTCTGATACCCCGCATCTGATTCCCTGCCTCTGATTCCCCGCCTCTGATTCCCCAGCTCTGATTCCCCACCTCTGATTCCCCGCGTCTGATTCCCTGCCTCTGATTCCCCGCCTCTGATTCCCCATCTCTGATTCATCACCTCTGATTCCCCACCTCTGATTCCCCATATCTGATTCCCCGCCTCTGTTTCCCCGACTCTGATTCCCCGCCTCTGATTCCCCATATCTGATTCTCCACTTCAGATTCCCCAACTCTGATTCCCCGCCTCTGATTCGCCAGCTATGATTCCCCGCCTCTGATTCCCAGCTTCTGATTCCCTGCCTCTAATTCCCCGCCTCTGAATCCCCATCTCAAATTCACCACCTCTGATTCCCTGCGTCTGATTCCCCGCCTCTGATTCCCCATCTCTGATTCCCCATCTCTGATTCCCCAATTCTGATTCCCCGCCTCTGATTTCCCATCTCTGATTCCCCATATCTGATTCCCCGCCACAGTTTCCCCGCCTCTGATACCCCGCCTCTTATTCCCCATATCTGATTCCCCGCTTCTGATTCCCCAACTCTGATTCCCCGCCTCTGATATGCCAGCTACGATTCCCCGCCTCTGATTCCCCGCGTCCGATTCCCTGCCTCTGATTCCCCGCCTCTGAATCCCCATCTCTGATTCACCACCTCTGATTCCCTGCGTCTGATTCCCCGCCTCTGATTCCCCATCTCTGTTTCCCCATCTCTGATTCCCCAATTCTGATTCCCCGCCTCTGATTCCCCAGCTCTGATACCCCGCCTCTGATTCCCTGCCTCTGATTCTCAACCTCTGATTCCCCACCTCTGATTCCCCATATCTGATTCCCCACGTCTGTTTCCCCACCTCTGATTCCCGTCATCTGATTCCAGGCCTCTGATTCCCGGCCTCTGATTCCCGGTCTCTGATTCCCCGCTTCTGATTCTGATTCCCTGCCTCTGATTCCCCATCTCTGATTCCCCACATCTGATTCCCTGCCTCTGATACCCTGCCTCTGATTCCCCGCCTCTGATTCCCCGCCTCTGATTCCCCACCTCTGATTCCCTGCCTCTGATTCCCCATCTCTGATTCACAACCTCTGATTCCCCACCTCTGATTCCTCATATCTGATTCCCCGCCTCTGTTTCCCCGACTCTGATTCCCCGCCTCTGATTCGCCAGCTATGATTTCCCGCCTCTGATTCCCCACCTCTGATTCCCCGCCTCTGATTCGCCAGCTATGATTCCCCGCCTCTGGTTTCACGTGTCTGATTCCCTGCCTCTGATTCCCCGCCTCTGATTCCCCATCTCTGATTCACCACCTCTGATTCCCCAATTCTGATTCCCCGCCTCTGATTCCCCAGCTCTTATTCCCCGCCTCTGATTCCCTGCCTCTGATTCCCAACCACTGATTCCACACCTCTGATTCCCCATATCTGATTCCTCGCCTCTGTTTCCCTGCCTCTGATTCCCCGCCTCTGTTTCCCCATATCTGATTCCCCGCCTCTGATTCCCCAACTCTGATTCCCCGCCTCTGATTCCCCAGCTCTGACTCCCCGTGTTTGATTCCCTGCCTCTAATTACCCGCCTCTGATACCCCATCTCTGATTCACCGCCTCTGATTCCCCATCTCTGATTCACCGCCTTTGATTCGCCAACTCTGATTCACCATATCTGATTCCCCGCCTCTGTTTCCCCGCCTCTGATTCGCCGCCTCTGATTCCCCATATCTCATTCCCCGCCTCTGATTCCCCATCTCTGATTCCCGGACTCTGATTCCCCACCTCTGATTCCCAGTCCTCTTATTCAGGGCATCTGATTCCCGGCCTCTGATTCCCGGACTCTGATTCCCTGCCACTGATTCCCCGCCCCTGATTCCCCGCCTCTGTTTCCCTGCCTCTGATTCGCCGCCTCTGATACCCCGCCTCTGATTCCCCATCTCTAATTCATCACATCTGATTCCCCACCTCTGCTTCCCCATCACTGATTCACTGCCTCTGATTCGCCACCTCTGATTCCCCATATCTGATTCCCTGCCTCTGTTTCCCTGCCTCTTATTCCCGGACTCTGAATCCCCACCACTGATTCCCGGCCTCTGATTCCCGGCGTCTGATTCCCGGCCTCTGATTCCCGGCCTCTGATTCCCCGCTTCTGATTCTGATTCCCTGCCTCTGATTCCCCATCTCTGATTCCCTGCCTCTGATTCCCCGCCTCTGATTCCCCGCATCTGATTCCCAACCTCTGATTCCCCGCCTCTGATTCCCCGCGTCTGATTCCTTACCTCTGATTCCCAATCTATGATTCCCCACCTCTGATTCCCTATATCTGATTCTCCGCCTCTGTTTCCCAGCCTCTGATTCTCTGACTCTGTTTCCCCATATCTGATTCCCCGCCTCTGATTCCCCAACCATGATACCCCGCCTCTGATTCCCCAGCTCTGATTCCCCACCTCTGATACCCCGCATCTGATTCCCTGCCTCTGATTCCCCGCCTCTGATTCCCCAGCTCTGATTCCCCACCTCTGATTCCCCGCGTCTGATTCCCTGCCTCTGATTCCCCGCCTCTGATTCCCCATCTCTGATTCATCACCTCTGATTCCCCACCTCTGATTCCCCATATCTGATTCCCCGCCTCTGTTTCCCCGACTCTGATTCCCCGCCTCTGATTCCCCATATCTGATTCTCCACTTCAGATTCCCCAACTCTGATTCCCCGCCTCTGATTCGCCAGCTATGATTCCCCGCCTCTGATTCCCAGCTTCTGATTCCCTGCCTCTAATTCCCCGCCTCTGAATCCCCATCTCAAATTCACCACCTCTGATTCCCTGCGTCTGATTCCCCGCCTCTGATTCCCCATCTCTGATTCCCCATCTCTGATTCCCCAATTCTGATTCCCCGCCTCTGATTTCCCATCTCTGATTCCCCATATCTGATTCCCCGCCACAGTTTCCCCGCCTCTGATACCCCGCCTCTTATTCCCCATATCTGATTCCCCGCTTCTGATTCCCCAACTCTGATTCCCCGCCTCTGATATGCCAGCTATGATTCCCCGCCTCTGATTCCCCGCGTCCGATTCCCTGCCTCTGATTCCCCGCCTCTGAATCCCCATCTCTGATTCACCACCTCTGATTCCCTGCGTCTGATTCCCCGCCTCTGATTCCCCATCTCTGTTTCCCCATCTCTGATTCCCCAATTCTGATTCCCCGCCTCTGATTCCCCAGCTCTGATACCCCGCCTCTGATTCCCTGCCTCTGATTCTCAACCTCTGATTCCCCACCTCTGATTCCCCATATCTGATTCCCCACGTCTGTTTCCCCACCTCTGATTCCCGGCATCTGATTCCAGGCCTCTGATTCCCGGCCTCTGATTCCCGGTCTCTGATTCCCCGCTTCTGATTCTGATTCCCTGCCTCTGATTCCCCATCTCTGATTCCCCACATCTGATTCCCTGCCTCTGATACCCTGCCTCTGATTCCCCGCCTCTGATTCCCCGCCTCTGATTCCCCACCTCTGATTCCCTGCCTCTGATTCCCCATCTCTGATTCACAACCTCTGATTCCCCACCTCTGATTCCTCATATCTGATTCCCCGCCTCTGTTTCCCCGACTCTGATTCCCCGCCTCTGATTCGCCAGCTATGATTTCCCGCCTCTGATTCCCCACCTCTGATTCCCCGCCTCTGATTCGCCAGCTATGATTCCCCGCCTCTGGTTTCACGTGTCTGATTCCCTGCCTCTGATTCCCCGCCTCTGATTCCCCATCTCTGATTCACCACCTCTGATTCCCCAATTCTGATTCCCCGCCTCTGATTCCCCAGCTCTTATTCCCCGCCTCTGATTCCCTGCCTCTGATTCCCAACCACTGTTTCCACACCTCTGATTCCCCATATCTGATTCCTCGCCTCTGTTTCCCTGCCTCTGATTCCCCGCCTCTGTTTCCCCATATCTGATTCCCCGCCTCTGATTCCCCAACTCTGATTCCCCGCCTCTGATTCCCCAGCTCTGACTCCCCGTGTTTGATTCCCTGCCTCTAATTACCCGCCTCTGATACCCCATCTCTGATTCACCGCCTCTGATTCCCCATCTCTGATTCACCGCCTTTGATTCGCCAACTCTGATTCACCATATCTGATTCCCCGCCTCTGTTTCCCCGCCTCTGATTCGCCGCCTCTGATTCCCCATATCTCATTCCCCGCCTCTGATTCCCCATCTCTGATTCCCGGACTCTGATTCCCCACCTCTGATTCCCAGTCCTCTTATTCAGGGCATCTGATTCCCGGCCTCTGATTCCCGGACTCTGATTCCCTGCCACTGATTCCCCGCCCCTGATTCCCCGCCTCTGTTTCCCTGCCTCTGATTCGCCGCCTCTGATACCCCGCCTCTGATTCCCCATCTCTAATTCGTCACATCTGATTCCCCACCTCTGCTTCCCCATCACTGATTCACTGCCTCTGATTCGCCACCTCTGATTCCCCATATCTGATTCCCTGCCTCTGTTTCCCTGCCTCTTATTCCCGGACTCTGAATCCCCACCACTGATTCCCGGCCTCTGATTCCCGGCGTCTGATTCCCGGCCTCTGATTCCCGGCCTCTGATTCCCCGCTTCTGATTCTGATTCCCTGCCTCTGATTCCCCATCTCTGATTCCCTGCCTCTGATTCCCCGCCTCTGATTCCCCGCATCTGATTCCCAACCTCTGATTCCCCACCTCTGATTCCCCATATCTGATTCCCCGACTTTGTTTCCCCGCCTCTGATTCCCCGCCTCTGTTTCCCCATATCTGATTCCCGGACTCTGATTCCCCACCTCTGATTCCCCATCTCTCATTCCGCACATCCGATTCCCTGCCTGTCATTCCCCGCCTCTGATTCCCCGCGTCTGATTCCCTACCTCTGATTCCCAACCTATGATTCCCCACCTCTGATTCCCTATATCTGATCCTCCTCCTCTGTTTCCCAGCCTCTGATTCTCCGACTCTGTTTCCCCATATCTGATTCCCCGCCTCTGATTCCCCAACTCTGATTCCCCGCCTCTGATTCCCCAGCTCTGATTCCCCGCCGCTGATACCCCGCGTCTGATTCCCTGCCTCTGATGCCCTGCCTCTGATTCCTCATCTCTGATTCCCTGCCTCTGATTCCCCGCCTCTAATTCCCCGCCTCTGATTCCCCATATCTGATTCCCCGCCTCTGATTCCCCAACTCTGATTTCCCGCCTCTGATTCCCCAGCTCTGATTCCCCGCCTCTGATACAACGCGTCTGATTCCCTGCCTCTGATTCCCCGCCTCTGATTCCCCAGCTCTGATTCCCCACCTCTGATTCCCCGCGTCTGATTCCCTGCCTCTGATTCCCCGCCTCTGATTCCCCATCTCTGAATCACCACCTCTGATTCCCCGCGTCTGATTCCCTGCCTCTGATTCCCCGCCTCTGATTCCCCATCTCTGAATCACCACCTCTGATTCCCCACCTCTGATTCCCCATATCTGATTCCCCGCCTCTGTTTCCCCATATCTGATTCCCCGCCTCTGATTCCCCATCTCTGATTCCCCATCTCTGAGTCCCCAATTCTGATTCCCCGCCTCTGATTCCCCGCCTCTGATTCCCCGCCTCTGATTCCCCACCTCTGATTCCCCATATCTGATTCCCCGCCTCTGTTTCCCCGCCTCTGATTCCCCGCCTCTGTTTCCCCATATCTGATTCCCGGACTCTGATTCCCCAGCTCAGATTACCCATCTCTGATTCCGCACATCCGATTCCCTGCCTCTGATTCCCCGCCTCTGATTCCCTGCGTCTGATTCCCTACCTCTGATTCCCAACCTATGATTCCCCACCTCTGATTCCCTATATCTGATTCTCCGCCTCTGTTTCCCAGCCTCTGATTCCCCGCCTCTGTTTCCCCATATCTGATTCCCCGCCTCTGATTCCCCAACTCTGATTCCCCGCCCCTGATTCCCCCGCTCTGATTCCCCGCATCTGATTCCCTGCCTCTGATTCCCCATCTCTGATTCCCCACATCTGATTCCCTGCCTCTGATACCTTGCCTCTGATTCCCCGCCTCTGATTCCCCGCCTCTGATTCCCCACCTCTGATTCCCCATATCTGATTATCCGCATCTGTTTCCCCGCCTCTGATTTCCCACCTCTGTTTCCCCATATCTGATTCCCGGACTCTGATTCCCCAGCTCAGATTACCCATCTCTGATTCCGCACATCCGATTCCCTGCCTCTGATTCCCTGCGTCTGATTCCCTACCTCTCATTCCCAACCTTTGATTCCCCACCTCTGATTCCCTATATCTGATTCTCCGCCTCTGTTTCCCAGCCTATGATTTCCCGCCTCTGTTTCCCCATATCTGATTCCTCGCCTTTGATTCCCCAACTCTGATTCCCTGCCCCTGATTCCCCAGGTCTAATTCCCCACCTCTGATACCACGCGTCTGATTCCCTGCCTCTGATGCCCTGCCTCTGATTCCTAATCTCTGATTCCCTGCCTCTGATTCCCCGCCTCTGATTCCCCGCCTCTGATTCCCCATATCTGATTCCCCGCCTCTGATTCCCCAACTCTGATTCCCCGCCTCTGATTCCCCAGCTCTGATTCCCCGCCTCTGATTCCCCGCGTCTGATTCCCCGCCTCTGTTTCCCCGCCTCAGATTCCCCGCCTCTGATTCCCGGACTCTGAGTCCCCACCTCTGATTCCCGGCCTCTGATTCCCGGCCTCTGATTCCCGGCCTCTGATTCCCGGCCTCTGATTCCCGGCCTCTGATTCCCGGCCTCTGATTCCCCGCTTCTGATTCTGATTCCCTGCCTCTGATTCCCCATCTCTGATTCCCCACATCTGATTTCCTGCCTCTGATTCCCTGCCTCTGATCCCCACATTTGATTCCCCGCCTCTGATTCCCAACCTCTGATTCCCCACCTCTGATTCCCCATATCTGATGCCCCGCCTCTGTTTCCCCGCCTCTGATTCCCCGCCACTGTTTCCCCATATCTGATTCCCGGATTCTGATTCCCCACCTCTGATTCCCCATCTTTGATTCCGCACATCCGATTCCCTGCCTCTGATTCCCCGCCTCTGATTCCCCGTGTCTGATTCCTTACCTCTGATTCCCAATCTATGATTCCCCACCTCTGATTCACTATATCTGATTCTCCGCCTCTGTTTCCCAGCCTCTGATTCTCTGACTCTGTTTCCCCATATCTGATTCCCCGCCTCTGATTCCCCAACCCTGATACCCCGCCTCTGATTCCCCAGCTCTGATTCCCCACCTCTGATACCCCGCATCTGATTCCCTGCGTCTGATTCCCCGCCTCTGATTCCCCAGCTCTGATTCCCCACCTCTGATTCCCCGCGTCTGATTCCCTGCCTCTGATTCCCCGCCTCTGATTCCCCATCTCTGATTCATCACCTCTGATTCCCCACCTCTGATTCCCCATATCTGATTCCCCGCCTCTGTTTCCCCGACTCTGATTCCCCGCCTCTGATTCCCCATATCTGATTCTCCACTTCAGATTCCCCAACTCTGATTCCCCGCCTCTGATTCGCCAGCTATGATTCCCCGCCTCTGATTCCCAGCTTCTGATTCCCTGCCTCTAATTCCCCGCCTCTGAATCCCCATCTCTGATTCACCACCTCTGATTCCCTGCGTCTGATTCCCCGCCTCTGATTCCCCATCTCTGATTCCCCATCTCTGATTCCCCAATTCTGATTCCCCGCCTGTGATTCCCCATCTCTGATTCCCCATATCTGATTCCCCGCCACAGTTTCCCCGCCTCTGATACCCCGCCTCTGATTCCCCATATCTGATTCCCCGCTTCTGATTCCCCAACTCTGATTCCCCGCCTCTGATACGCCAGCTATGATTCCCCGCCTCTGATTCCCCGCGTCCGATTCCCTGCCTCTGATTCCACGCCTCTGAATCCCCATCTCTAATTCACCACCTCTGATTCCCTGCGTCTGATTCCCCGCCTCTGATTCCCCATCTCTGATTCCCCATCTCTGATTCCCCAATTCTGATTCCCCGCCTCTGATTCCCCAGCTCTGATACCCCGCCTCTGATTCCCTGCCTCTGATTCTCAACCTCTGATTCCCCACCTCTGATTCCCCATATCTGATTCCCCACGTCTGTTTCCCCACCTCTGATTCCCGGCATCTGATTGCAGGCCTCTGATTCCCGGCCTCTGATTCCCGGTCTCTGATTCCCCGCTTCTGATTCTGATTCCCTGCCTCTGATTCCCCATCTCTGATTCCCCACATCTGATTCCCTGCCTCTGATACCCTGCCTCTGATTCCCCGCCTCTGATTCCCCGCCTCTGATTCCCCACCTCTGATTCCCTGCCTCTGATTCCCCATCTCTGATTCACAACCTCTGATTCCCCACCTCTGATTCCCCATATCTGATTCCCCGCCTCTGTTTCCCCGACTCTGATTCCCCGCCTCTGATTCGCCAGCTATGATTTCCCGCCTCTGATTCCCCACCTCTGATTCCCCGCCTCTGATTCGCCAGCTATGATTCCCCGCCTCTGGTTTCACGTGTCTGATTCCCTGCCTCTGAATCCCCGCCTCTGATTCCCCATCTCTGATTCACCACCTCTGATTCCCCAATTCTGATTCCCCGCCTCTGATTCCCCAGCTCTGATTCCCCGCCTCTGATTCCCTGCCTCTGATTCCCAACCACTGATTCCACACCTCTGATTCCCCACATCTGATTCCCCGCCTCTGTTTCCCTGCCTCTGATTCCCCGCCTCTGTTTCCCCATATCTGATTCCCCGCCTCTGATTCCCCAACTCTGATTCCCCGACTCTGATTCCCCAGCTCTGACTCCCCGTGTTTGATTCCCTGCCTCTGATTACCCGCCTCTGATACCCCATCTCTGATTCACCGCCTCTGATTCCCCATCTCTGATTCCCCGCCTCTGATTCCCCATATCTGATTATCCGCCTCTGTTTCCCCGCCTCTGATTCCCCATCTCTGATTCCGCACATCCGATTCCCTGCCTCTGATTCCCTGCGTCTGATTCGCTACCTCTCATTCCCAACCTATGATTCCCCACCTCTGTTTCCCCATATCTGATTCCTCGCCTTTGATTCCCCAACTCTGATTCCCTGCCCCTGATTCCCCAGGTCTAATTCCCCACCTCTGATACCACGCGTCTGATTCCCTGCCTCTGATGCCCTGCCTCTGATTCCTAATCTCTGATTCCCTGCCTCTGATTCCCCGCCTCTGATTCCCCGCCTCTGATTCCCCATATCTGATTCCCCGCCTCTGATTCCCCAACTCTGATTCCCCGCCTCTGATTCCCCAGCTCTGATTCCCCGCCTCTGGTTTCACGTGTCTGATTCCCTGCCTCTTATTCCCCGCCTCTGATTCCCCATCTCTGATTCACCACCTGTGATTCCCCAATTCTGATTCCCCGCCTCTGATTCCCCAGCTCTGATTCCCCGCCTCTGATTCCCTGCCTCTGATTCCCAACAACTGATTCCACACCTCTGATTCCCCATATCTGATTCCTCGCCTCTGTTTCCCTGCCTCTGATTCCCCGCCTCTGTTTCCCCATATCTGATTCCCCGCCTCTGATTCCCCAACTCTGATTCCCCACCTCTGATTCCCCATATCTGATTCCCCGCCTCTGTTTCCCCGCCTCAGATTCCCCGCCTCTGATTCCCGGACTCTGAGTCCCCACCTCTGATTCCCGGCCTCTGATTCCCGGCCTCTGATTACCGGCCTCTGATTCCCGGCCTCTGATTCCCGGCCTCTGATTCCCCTCTTCTGATTCTGATTCCCTGCCTCTGATTCCCCATCTCTGATTCCCCACATCTGATTCCCTGTCTCTGATTCCCTGCCTCTGATCCCCACATTTGATTCCCCGCCTCTGATTCCCAACCTCTGATTCCCCACATCTGATTCCCCATATCTGATGCCCCGCCTCTGTTTCCCCGCCTCTGATTCCCCGCCTCTGTTTCCCCATATCTGATTCCCGGATTCTGATTCCCCACCTCTTATTCCCCATCTTTGATTCCGCACATCCGATTCCCTGCCTCTGATTCCCCGCCTCTGATTCCCCGCGTCTGATTCCTTACCTCTGATTCCCAATCTATGATTCCCCACCTCTGATTCCCTATATCTGATTCTCCGCCTCTGTTTCCCAGCCTCTGATTCTCTGACTCTGTTTCCCCATATCTGATTCCCCGCCTCTGATTCCCCAACCCTGATACCCCGCCTCTGATTCCCCAGCTCTGATTCCCCACCTCTGATACCCCGCATCTGATTCCCTGCCTCTGATTCCCCGCCTCTGATTCCCCAGCTCTGATTCCCCACCTCTGATTCCCCGCGTCTGATTCCCTGCCTCTGATTCCCCGCCTCTGATTCCCCATCTCTGATTCTTTCACCTCTGATTCCCCACCTCTGATTCCCCATATCTGATTCCCCGCCTCTGTTTCCCCGACTCTGATTCCCCGCCTCTGATTCCCCATATCTGATTCTCCACTTCAGATTCCCCAACTCTGATTCCCCGCCTCTGATTCGCCAGCTATGATTCCCCGCCTCTGATTCCCAGCTTCTGATTCCCTGCCTCTAATTCCCCGCCTCTGAATCCCCATCTCAAATTCACCACCTCTGATTCCCTGCGTCTGATTCCCCGCCTCTGATTCCCCATCTCTGATTCCCCATCTCTGATTCCCCAATTCTGATTCCCCGCCTCTGATTTCCCATCTCTGATTCCCCATATCTGATTCCCCGCCACAGTTTCCCCGCCTCTGATACCCCGCCTCTTATTCCCCATATCTGATTCCCCGCTTCTGATTCCCCAACTCTGATTCCCCGCCTCTGATACGCCAGCTATGATTCCCCGCCTCTGATTCCCCGCGTCCGATTCCCTGCCTCTGATTCCCCGCCTCTGAATCCCCATCTCTGATTCACCACCTCTGATTCCCTGCGTCTGATTCCCCGCCTCTGATTCCCCATCTCTGTTTCACCCATCTCTGATTCCCCAATTCTGATTCCCCGCCTCTGATTCCCCAGCTCTGATACCCCGCCTCTGATTCCCTGCCTCTGATTCTCAACCTCTGATTCCCCACCTCTGATTCCCCATATCTGATTCCCCACGTCTGTTTCCCCACCTCTGATTCCCGGCATCTGATTCCAGGCCTCTGATTCCCGGCCTCTGATTCCCGGCCTCTGATTCCCCGCTTCTGATTCTGATTCCCTGCCTCTGATTCCCCATCTCTGATTCCCCACATCTGATTCCCTGCCTCTGATACCCTGCCTCTGATTCCCCGCCTCTGATTCCCCGCCTCTGATTCCCCACCTCTGATTCCCTGCCTCTGATTCCCCATCTCTGATTCACAACCTCTGATTCCCCACCTCTAATTCCTCATATCTGATTCCCCGCCTCTGTTTCCCCGACTCTGATTCCCCGCCTCTGATTCGCCAGCTATGATTTCCCGCCTCTGATTCCCCACCTCTGATTCCCCGCCTCTGATTCGCCAGCTATGATTCCCCGCCTCTGGTTTCACGTGTCTGATTCCCTGCCTCTGATTCCCCGCCTCTGATTCCCCATCTCTGATTCACCACCTCTGATTCCCCAATTCTGATTCCCCGCCTCTGATTCCCCAGCTCTGATTCCCCGCCTCTGATTCCCTGCCTCTGATTCCCAACCACTGATTCCACACCTCTGATTCCCCATATCTGATTCCTCGCCTCTGTTTCCCTGCCTCTGATTCCCCGCCTCTGATACCCCATCTCTGATTCACCGCCTCTGATTCCCCATCTCTGATTCACCGCCTTTGATTCGCCAACTCTGATTCACCATATCTGATTCCCCGCCTCTGTTTCCCCGCCTCTGATTCGCCGCCTCTGATTCCCCATATCTCATTCCCCGCCTCTGATTCCCCATCTCTGATTCCCGGACTCTGATTCCCCACCTCTGATTCCCAGTCCTCTTATTCAGGGCATCTGATTCCCGGCCTCTGATTCCCGGACTCTGATTCCCTGCCACTGATTCCCCGCCCCTGATTCCCCGCCTCTGTTTCCCTGCCTCTGATTCGCCGCCTCTGATACCCCGCCTCTGATTCCCCATCTCTAATTCATCACATCTGATTCCCCACCTCTGCTTCCCCATCACTGATTCACTGCCTCTGATTCGCCACCTCTGATTCCCCATATCTGATTCCCTGCCTCTGTTTCCCTGCCTCTTATTCCCGGACTCTGAATCCCCACCACTGATTCCCGGCCTCTGATTCCCGGCGTCTGATTCCCGGCCTCTGATTCCCGGCCTCTGATTCCCCGCTTCTGATTCTGATTCCCTGCCTCTGATTCCCCATCTCTGATTCCCTGCCTCTGATTCCCCGCCTCTGATTCCCCGCATCTGATTCCCAACCTCTGATTCCCCACCTCTGATTCCCCATATCTGATTCCCCGACTTTGTTTCCCCGCCACTGATTCCCCGCCTCTGTTTCCCCATATCTGATTCCCGGACTCTGATACCCCACCTCTGATTCCCCATCTCTCATTCCGCACATCCGATTCCCTGCCTGTCATTCCCCGCCTCTGATTCCCCGCGTCTGATTCCCTACCTCTGATTCCCAACCTATGATTCCCCACCTCTGATTCCCTATATCTGATTCTCCTCCTCTGTTTCCCAGCCTCTGATTCTCCGACTCTGTTTCCCCATATCTGATTCCCCGCCTCTGATTCCCCAACTCTGATTCCCCGCCTCTGATTCCCCAGCTCTGATTCCCCGCCGCTGATACCCCGCGTCTGATTCACTGCCTCTGATGCCCTGCCTCTGATTCCTCATCTCTGAATCCCTGCCTCTGATTCCCCGCCTCTAATTCCCCGCCTCTGATTCCCCATATCTGATTCCCCGCCTCTGATTCCCCAACTCTGATTTCCCGCCTCTGATTCCCCAGCTCTGATTCCCCGCCTCTGATACCCCGCGTCTGATTCCCCGCCTCTGATTCCGCAGCTCTGATTCCCCACCTCTGATTCCCCGCGTCTGATTCCCTGCCTCTGATTCCCTGCCTCTGATTCCCCATCTCTGAATCACCACCTCTGATTCCCCACCTCTGATTCCCCATATCTGATTCCCCGCCTCTGTTTCCCCATATCTGATTCCCCGCCTCTGATTCCCCATCTCTGATTCCCCATCTCTGATTCCCCAATTCTGATTCCCCGCCTCTGAATCCCCAGCTCTGATACCCCGCCTCTGATTCCCTGCCTCTGATTCTGAACCTCTGATTCCCCACCTCTGATTCCCCATATCTGATTCCCCACGTCTGTTTCCCCACCTCTGATTCCCGGCATCTGATTCCAGGCCTCTGATTCCCGGCCTCTGATTCCCGGCCTCTGATTCCCCGCTTCTGATTCTGATTCCCTGCCTCTGATTCCCCATCTCTGATTCCCCACATCTGATTCCCTGCCTCTGATACCCTGCCTCTGATTCCCCGCCTCTGATTCCCCGCCTCTGATTCCCCACCTCTGATTCCCCATATCTGATTCCCCGCCTCTGTTTCCCCGCCTCTGATTCCCCGCCTCTGTTTCCCCATATCTGATTCCCGGACTCTGATTCCCCAGCTCAGATTACCCATCTCTGATTCCGCACATCCGATTCCCTGCCTCTGATTCCCCGCCTCTGATTCCCTGCGTCTGATTCCCTACCTCTGATTCCCAACCTATGATTCCCCACCTCTGATTCCCTATATCTGATTCTCCGCCTCTGTTTCCCAGCCTCTGATTCCCCGCCTCTGTTTCCCCATATCTGATTCCCCGCCTCTGATTCCCCAACTCTGATTCCCCGCCCCTGATTCCCCCGCTCTGATTCCCCGCATCTGATTCCCTGCCTCTGATTCCCCATCTCTGATTCCCCACATCTGATTCCCTGCCTCTGATACCCTGCCTCTGATTCCCCGCCTCCGATTCCCCGCCTCTGATTCCCCACCTCTGATTCCCCATATCTGATTATCCGCCTCTGTTTCCCCGCCTCTGATTTCCCACCTCTGTTTCCCCATATCTGATTCCCGGACTCTGATTCCCCAGCTCAGATTACCCATCTCTGATTCCGCACATCCGATTCCCTGCCTCTGATTCCCTGCGTCTGATTCCCTACCTCTCATTCCCAACCTATGATTCCCCACCTCTGATTCCCTATATCTAATTCTCCGCCTCTGTTTCCCAGCCTATGATTTCCCGCCTCTGTTTCCCCATATCTGATTCCTCGCCTTTGATTCCCCAACTCTGATTCCCTGCCCCTGATTCCCCAGGTCTAATTCCCCACCTCTGATACCACGCGTCTGATTCCCTGCCTCTGATGCCCTGCCTCTGATTCCTAATCTCTGATTCCCTGCCTCTGATTCCCCGCCTCTGATTCCCCGCCTCTGATTCCCCATATCTGATTCCCCGCCTCTGATTCCCCAACTCTGATTCCCCGCCTCTGATTCCCCAGCTCTGATTCCCCGCCTCTGATTCCCCGCGTCTGATTACCCGCCTCTGTTTCCCCGCCTCAGATTCCCCGCCTCTGATTCCCGGACTCTGAGTCCCCACCTCTGATTCCCGGCCTCTGATTCCCGGCCTCTGATTCCCGGCCTCTGATTCCCGGCCTCTGATTCCCGGCCTCTGATTCCCGGCCTCTGATTCCCCGCTTCTGATTCTGATTCCCTGCCTCTGATTCCCCATCTCTGATTCCCCACATCTGATTTCCTGCCTCTGATTCCCTGCCTCTGATCCCCACATTTGATTCCCCGCCTCTGATTCCTAACCTCTGATTCCCCACCTCTGATTCCCCATATCTGATGCCCCGCCTCTATTTCCCCGCCTCTGATTCCCCGCCACTGTTTCCCCATATCTGATTCCCGGATTCTGATTCCCCACCTCTGATTCCCCATCTTTGATTCCGCACATCCGATTCCCTGCCTCTGATTCCCCGCCTCTGATTCCCCGTGTCTGATTCCTTACATCTGATTCCCAATCTATGATTCCCCACCTCTGATTCACTATATCTGATTCTCCGCCTCTGTTTCCCAGCCTCTGATTCTCTGACTCTGTTTCCCCAGCTCTGATTCCCCACCTCTGATACCCCGCATCTGATTCCCTGCCTCTGATTCCCCGCCTCTGATTCCCCAGCTCTGATTCCCCACCTCTGATTCCCCGCGTCTGATTCCCTGCCTCTGATTCCCCGCCTCTGATTCCCCATCTCTGATTCATCACCTCTGATTCCCCACCTCTGATTCCCCATATCTGATTCCCCGCCTCTGTTTCCCCGACTCTGATTCCCCGCCTCTGATTCCCCATATCTGATTCTCCACTTCAGATTCCCCAACTCTGATTCCCCGCCTCTGATTCGCCAGCTATGATTCCCCGCCTCTGATTCCCAGCTTCTGATTCCCTGCCTCTAATTCCCCGCCTCTGAATCCCCATCTCTGATTCACCACCTCTGATTCCCTGCGTCTGATTCCCCGCCTCTGATTCCCCATCTCTGATTCCCCATCTCTGATTCCCCAATTCTGATTCCCCGCCTGTGATTCCCCATCTCTGATTCCCCATATCTGATTCCCCGCCACAGTTTCCCCACCTCTGATACCCCGCCTCTGATTCCCCATATCTGATTCCCCGCTTCTGATTCCCCAACTCTGATTCCCCGCCTCTGATACGCCAGCTATGATTCCCCGCCTCTGATTCCCCGCGTCCGATTCCCTGCATCTGATTCCACGCCTCTGAATCCCCATCTCTAATTCACCACCTCTGATTCCCTGCGTCTGATTCCCCGCCTCTGATTCCCCATCTCTGATTCCCCATCTCTGATTCCCCAATTCTGATTCCCCGCCTCTGATTCCCCAGCTCTGATACCCCGCCTCTGATTCCCTGCCTCTGATTCTCAACCTCTGATTCCCCACCTCTGATTCCCCATATCTGATTCCCCACGTCTGTTTCCCCACGTCTGATTCCCGGCATCTGATTCCAGGCCTCTGATTCCCGGCCTCTGATTCCCGGTCTCTGATTCCCCGCTTCTGATTCTGATTCCCTGCCTCTGATTCCCCATCTCTGATTCCCCACATCTGATTCCCTGCCTCTGATACCCTGCCTCTGATTCCCCGCCTCTGATTCCCCGCCTCTGATTCCCCACCTCTGATTCC
Organism: Narcine bancroftii; assembly: GCF_036971445.1. Classification (NCBI taxonomy): domain Eukaryota; kingdom Metazoa; phylum Chordata; class Chondrichthyes; order Torpediniformes; family Narcinidae; genus Narcine; species Narcine bancroftii. The sequence goes on from NC_091470.1 coordinate 258,781,217, forward strand.
CTGCCTCTGATTCCCCATCTCTGATTCACAACCTCTGATTCCCCACCTCTGATTCCCCATATCTGATTCCCCGCCTCTGTTTCCCCGACTCTGATTCCCCGCCTCTGATTCGCCAGCTATGATTTCCCGCCTCTGATTCCCCACCTCTGATTCCCCGCCTCTGATTCGCCAGCTATGATTCCCCGCCTCTGGTTTCACGTGTCTGATTCCCTGCCTCTGATTCCCCGCCTCTGATTCCCCATCTCTGATTCACCACCTCTGATTCCCCAATTCTGATTCCCCGCCTCTGATTCCCCAGCTCTGATTCCCCGCCTCTGATTCCCTGCCTCTGATTCCCAACCACTGATTCCACACCTCTGATTCCCCACATCTGATTCCCCGCCTCTGTTTCCCTGCCTCTGATTCCCCGCCTCTGTTTCCCCATATCTGATTCCCCGCCTCTGATTCCCCAACTCTGATTCCCCGACTCTGATTCCCCAGCTCTGACTCCCCGTGTTTGATTCCCTGCCTCTGATTACCCGCCTCTGATACCCCATCTCTGATTCACCGCCTCTGATTCCCCATCTCTGATTCCCCGCCTCTGTTTCCCCGCCTCTGATTCCCCGCCTCTGATTCCCCATATCTCATTCCCCGCCTCTGATTCCCCATCTCTGATTCCCGGACTCTGATTCCCCACCTCTGATTCCCAGTCCTCTTATTCCCGGCATCTGATTCCCGGCCTCTGATTCCCGGACTCTGATTCCCTGCCACTGATTCCCCGCCCCTGATTCTCCACCTCTGTTTCCCCATATCTGATTCCCCGCCTCTGTTTCCCTGCCTCTGATTCGCCGCCTCTGATACCCCGCCTCTGATTCCCCATCTCTAATTCATCACATCTGATTCCCCACCTCTGCTTCCCCATCACTGATTCACTGCCTCTGATTCGCCACCTCTGATTCCCCATATCTGATTCCCTGCCTCTGTTTCCCTGCCTCTTATTCCCGGACTCAGAATCCCCACCACTGATTCCCGGCCTCTGATTCCCCGCCTCTGTTTCCCCATATCTGATTCCCGGACTCTGATTCCCCACCTCTGATTCCCCATCTCTCATTTCGCACATCCGATTCCCTGCCTCTGATTGCCCGCCTCTGATTCCCCGCGTCTGATTCCCTACCTCTGATTCCCAACCTATGATTCCCCACCTCTGATTCCCTATATCTGATTCTCCTCCTCTGTTTCCCAGCCTCTGATTCTCCGACTCTGTTTCCCCATATCTGATTCCCCGCCTCTGATTCCCCAACTCTGATTCCCCGCCTCTGATTCCCCAGCTCTGATTCCCCGCCGCTGATACCCCGCGTCTGATTCCCCAACTCTGATTCCTCATCTCTGATTCCCTGACTCTGATTCCCCGCCTCTAATTCCCCGCCTCTGATTCCCCATATCTGATTCCCCGCCTCTGATTCCCTGCCGCTGATTCCCCGCCTCTGATTCCCCAGCTCTGATTCCCCACCTCTGATTCCCCGCGTCAGATTCCCTGCCTCTGATTCCCCGCCTCTGATTCCCCATCTCTGAATCAGCACCTCTGATTCCCCACCTCTGATTCCCCATATGTGATTCCCCGCCTCTGTTTCCCCATATCTGATTCCCGGACTCTGATTCCCCACCTCTGATTCCCCATCTCTGATTCCGCACATCCGATTCCCTGCCTCTGATTCCCCGCATCTGATCCCCCGCGTCTGATTCCCTACTTCTGATTCACAACCCTTGATTCCCCACCTCTGATTCCCTATATCTGATTCTCCGCCTCTGTTTCCCAGCCTCTGATTCTCCGACTCTGTTTCCCCATATCTGATTCCCCGCCTCTGATTCCCCAACTCTGATTCCCCGCCTCTGATTCCCCAGCTCTGATTCCCCGCCTCTGATACCCCGCGTCTCATACCCTGCCTCTGATTCCCCGCCTCTGATTCCCCAGCTCTGATTCCCCACCTCTGATTCCCCGTGTCTGATTCCCTGCCTCTGATTCCCCGCCTCTGATTCCCCATCTCTGATTCATCACCTCTGATTCCCCACCTCTGAATCCCCATATCTGAATCCCCGCCACAGTTTCCCCGCCTCTGATACCCCGCCTCTGATTCCCCATATCTGATTCCCCGCTTCAGATTCCCCAACTCTGATTCCCCGCCTCTGATTCGCCAGCTATGATTCCCCGCCTCTGATTCCCCGCGTCTGATTCCCTGCCTCTGATTCCACGCCTCTGAATCCCCATCTCTGATTCACCACCTCTGATTCCCTGCGTCTGATTCCCCGCCTCTGATTCCCCATCTCTGATTCCCCATCTCTGATTCCCCAATTTTGATTCCCCGCCTCTGATTCCCTGCCTCTGATTCTGAACCTCTGATTCCCCACCTCTGATTCCCCATATCTGATTCCCCACGCCTGTTTCCCCACCTCTGATTCCCGGCATCTGATTCCAGGCCTCTGATTCCCGGCCTCTGATTCCCGGCCTCTGATTCCCCGCTTCTGATTCTGATTCCCTGCCTCTGATTCCCCATCTCTGATTCCCCACATCTGATTCCCTGCCTCTGATACCCTGCCTCTGATTCCCCGCCTCTGATTCCCCGCCTCTGATTCCCCACCTCTGATTCCCCATATCTGATTCCCCGCCTCTGTTTCCCCGCCTCTGATTCCCCGCCTCTGTTTCCCCATATCTGATTCCCGGACTCTGATTCCCCAGCTCAGATTACCCATCTCTGATTCCGCACATCCGATTCCCTGCCTCTGATTCCCCGCCTCTGATTCCCTGCGTCTGATTCCCTACCTCTGATTCCCAACCTATGATTCCCCACCTCTGATTCCCTATATCTGATTCTCCGCCTCTGTTTCCCAGCCTCTGATTCCCCGCCTCTGTTTCCCCATATCAGATTCCCCGCCTCTGATGCCCCAACTCTGATTCCCCGCCCCTGATTCCCCCGCTCTGATTCCACTCCTCTGATACCCCGCGTCTGATTCCCTGCCTCTGATGCCCTGCCTCTGATTCCTAATCTCTGATTCTCTGCCTCTGATTCCCCGCCTCTGATTCCCCGCCTCTGATTCCCCAGTTCTGATTCCAAGCCTCTGATTCCCCGCGTCTGATTCCCTGCCTCTGATTCCCCGCCTCTGATTCCCCATCTCTGATTCACCACCTCTGATTCCCCACCTCTGTTTCACCATATCTGATTCCCGGACTCTGATACCCCACCTCTGATTCCCCATCTCTGATTCCGCACATCCGATTCCCTGCCTCTGATTCCCCCCCACTGATTGCCCGTGTCTGATTCCCTATCTCTGATTCACAACCCTTGATTCCCCACCTCTGATTCCCTATATCTGATTCTCCGCCTCTGTTTCCCAGCCTCTGATTCTCTGAGTCTGTTTCCCCATATCTGATTCCCCGCCTCTGATTCCCCAACTCTGATTCCCCGCCTCTGATTCCCCAGCTCTGATTCCCCGCCTCTGATACCCCACGTCTGATTCCCTGCCTCTGATTCCCCGCCCCTGATTCCCCAGCTCTGATTCCCCACCTCTGATTCCCCGCGTCTGATTCCCTGCCTCTGACTCCCCGCCTCTGATTCCCCATCTCTGATTCATCACCTCTGATTCCCCACCTCTGATTCCCCATATCTGATTCCCCATCTCTGATTCCCCAATTCTGATACCCCGCCTCTGATTCCCTGCCTCTGATTCTCAACCTCTGATTCCCCACCTCTGATTCCCCATATCTGATTCCCCGCGTCTGTTTCCCCACCTCTGATTCCCGGCCTCTGATTCCAGGCCTCTGATTCCCGGCCTCTGATTCCCGGCCTCAGATTCCCCGCTTCTGATTCTGATTCCCTGCCTCTGATTCCCCATCTCTGATTCCCCACATCTGATTCCCTGCCTCTGATACCCTGCCACTGATTCCCCACCTCTGATTCCCCATATCTGATTCCCCATCTCTGATTCCCCAATTCTGATACCCCGCCTCTGATTCCCTGCCTCTGATTCTCAACCTCTGATTCCCCATCTCTGATTCCCCACATCTGATTCCCTGCCTCTGATACCCTGCCTCTGATTCCCCGCCTCTGATTCCCCGCCTCTGATTCCCCACCTCTGATTCCCCATATCTGATTATCCGCCTCTGTTTCCCCGCCTCTGATTTCCCACCTCTGTTTCCCCATATCTGATTCCCGGACTCTGATTCCCCAGCTCAGATTACCCATCTCTGATTCCGCACATCCGATTCCCTGCCTCTGATTCCCAGCGTCTGATTCCCTACCTCTCATTCCCAACCTATGATTCCCCACCTCTGATTCCCTATATCTGATTCTCCGCCTCTGTTTCCCAGCCTATGATTTCCCGCCTCTGTTTCCCCATATCTGATTCCTCGCCTTTGATTCCCCAACTCTGATTCCCTGCCCCTGATTCCCCAGGTCTAATTCCCCACCTCTGATACCACGCGTCTGATTCCCTGCCTCTGATGCCCTGCCTCTGATTCCTAATCTCTGATTCCCTGCCTCTCATTCCCCGCCTCTGATTCCCCGCCTCTGATTCCCCATATCTGATTCCCCGCCTCTGATTCCCCAACTCTGATTCCCCGCCTCTGATTCCCCAGCTCTGATTCCCCGCCTCTGATTCCCCGCGTCTGATTCCCCGCCTCTGATTCCCCGCCTCACATTCCCCGCCTCTGATTCCCGGACTCTGAGTCCCCACCTCTGATTCCCGGCCTCTGATTCCCGGCCTCTGATTCCCGGCCTCTGATTCCCGGCCTCTGATTCCCGGCCTCTGATTCCCGGCCTCTGATTCCCCGCTTCTGATTCTGATTCCCTGCCTCTGATTCCCCATCTCTGATTCCCCACATCTGATTCCCCATATCTGATGCCCCGCCTCTGTTTCCCCGCCTCTGATTCCCCGCCACTGTTTCCCCATATCTGATTCCCCACCTCTGATTCCCCATATCTGATGCCCCGCCTCTGTTTCCCCGCCTCTGATTCCCCGCCACTGTTTCCCCATATCTGATTCCCGGATTCTGATTCCCCACCTCTGATTCCCCATCTTTGATTCCGCACATCCGATTCCCCGCCTCTGATTCCCCGCGTCTGATTCCTTACCTCTGATTCCCAATCTATGATTCCCCACCTCTGATTCACTATATCTGATTCTCCGCCTCTGTTTCCCAGCCTCTGATTCTCTGACTCTGTTTTTCCATATCTGATTCCCCGCCTCTGATTCCCCAACCCTGATACCCCGCCTCTGATTCCCCAGCTCTGATTCCCCACCTCTGATACCCCGCATCTGATTCCCTGCCTCTGATTCCCCGCCTCTGATTCCCCAGCTCTGATTCCCCACCTCTGATTCCCCGCGTCTGATTCCCTGCCTCTGATTCCCCGCCTCTGATTCCCCATCTCTGATTCATCACCTCTGATTCCCCACCTCTGATTCCCCATATCTGATTCCCCGCCTCTGTTTCCCCGACTCTGATTCCCCGCCTCTGATTCCCCATATCTGATCCTCCACTTCAGATTCCCCAACTCTGATTCCCCGCCTCTGATTCGCCAGCTATGATTCCCCGCCTCTGATTCCCAGCTTCTGATTCCCTGCCTCTAATTCCCCGCCTCTGAATCCCCATTTCTGATTCACCACCTCTGATTCCCTGCGTCTGATTCCCCGCCTCTGATTCCCCATCTCTGATTCCCCATCTCTGATTCCCCAATTCTGATTCCCCGCCTCTGATTCCCCATCTCTGATTCCCCATATCTGATTCGCCGCCACAGTTTGCCCGCCTCTGATACCCCGCCTCTGATTCCCCATATCTGATTCCCCGCTTCTGATTCCCCAACTCTGATTCCCCGCCTCTGATACGCCAGCTATGATTCCCCGCCTCTGATTCCCCGCGTCCGATTCCCTGCCTCTGATTCCCCACCTCTGAATCCCCATCTCTGATTCACCACCTCTGATTCCCTGCGTCTGATTCCCCGCCTCTGATTCCCCATCTCTGATTCCCCATTTCTGATTCCCCAATTCTGAATCCCCGCCTCTGATTCCCCAGCTCTGATACCCCGCCTCTGATTCCCTGCCTCTGATTCTCAACCTCTGATTCCCCACCTCTGATTCCCCATATCTGATTCCCCACGTCTGTTTCCCCACCTCTGATTCCCGGCATCTGATTCCAGGCCTCTGATTCCCGGCCTCTGATTCCCGGTCTCTGATTCCCCGCTTCTGATTCTGATTCCCTGCCTCTGATTCCCCATCTCTGATTCCCCACATCTGATTCCCTGCCTCTGATACCCTGCCTCTGATTCCCCGCCTCTGATTCCCCGCCTCTGATTCCCCACCTCTGATTCCCTGCCTCTGATTCCCCATCTCTGATTCACAACCTCTGATTCCCCACCTCTGATTCCCCATATCTGATTCCCCGCCTCTGTTTCCCCGACTCTGATTCCCCGCCTCTGATTCGCCAGCTATGATTCCCCGCCTCTGGTTTCACGTGTCTGATTCCCTGCCTCTGATTCCCCGCCTCTGATTCCCCATCTCTGATTCACCACCTCTGATTCCCCAATTCTGATTCCCCGCCTCTGATTCCCCAGCTCTGATTCCCCGCCTCTGATTCCCTGCCTCTGATTCCCAACCACTGATTCCACACCTCTGATTCCCCATATCTGATTCCCCGCCTCTGTTTCCCTGCCTCTGATTCCCCGCCTCTGTTTCCCCATATCTGATTCCCCGCCTCTGATTCCCCAACTCTGATTCTCCGACTCTGATTCCCCAGCTTTGACTCCCCGTGTTTGATTCCCTGCCTCTGATTACCCGCCTCTGATACCCCATATCTGATTCCCCGCCTCTGTTTCCCCGCCTCTGATTCCCCGCCTCTGATTCCCCATATCTCATTCCCCGCCTCTGATTCCCCATCTCTGATTCCCGGACTCTGATTCCCCACCTCTGATTCCCAGTCCTCTTATTCCCGGCATCTGTTTCCCGGCCTCTGATTCCCGGACTCTGATTCCCTGCCACTGATTCCCCGCCCCTGATTTTCCACCTCTGATTCCCCATATCTGATTCCCCGCCTCTGTTTCCCTGCCTCTGATTCGCCACCTCTGATTCCCCATATCTGATTCCCTGCCTCTGTTTCCCTGCCTCTTATTCCCGGACTCTGAATCCACACCACTGATTCCCGGCCTCTGATTCCCGGCCTCTGATTCCCGGCCTCTGATTCCCGGCCTCTGATTCCCCGCTTCTGACTCTGATTCCCTGCCTCTGATTCCCCATCTCTGATTCCCCACATCTGATTCCCTTCCTCTGATTCCCTGCCTCTGATTCCCCGCCTCTGATTCCCCGCATCTGATTCCCAACCTTTGATTCCCCACCTCTGATTCCCCATATCTGATTCCCCGACTTTGTTTCCCCGCCTCTGATTCCCCGCCTCTGTTTCCCCATATCTGATTCCCGGACTCTGATTCCCCACCTCTGATTCCCCATCTCTCATTCCGCACATCCGATTCCCTGCCTCTGATTCCCCGCCTCTGATTCCCCGCGTCTGATTCCCTACCTCTGATTCACAACCCTTGATTCCCCACCTCTGATTCCCTATATCTGATTCTCCGCCTATGTTTCCCAGCCTCTGATTCTCCGACTCTGTTTCCCCATATCTGATTCCCCGCCTCTGATTACCCAACTCTGATTCCCCGCCTCTGATTCCCCAGCTCTGATTCCCCGCCTCTGATACCCCGCGACTCATACCCTGCCTCTGATTCCCCGCCTCTGATTCCCCTGCTCTGATTCCCCACCTCTGATTCCCCGTGTCTGATTCCCTGCCTCTGATTCCCCGCCTCTGATTCCCCATCTCTGATTCATCACCTCTGATTCCCCA